>NC_067137.1:52535597-52844006 GCF_903995435.1 Acomys russatus | reverse complement strand
AGCACTGTGTCCCCTGAGCAAAGCAGCTGGTTACCACTACCCTGGCTCTCTAGGAATTCCTGCTTAAAATTTATACATATATAAATATGTCATACCAAATACTAGAGATCTGTAAAAGAGAATTTGATAAGGGTGATTAAAGGTATTTCTCCAGGAGGCTCAGTCTCAGAGGGTTATTTTATTTTTTATAATAAGACTTTCAAGGATCAAAGCATATACTTAAGTAGCTACTGAATTTGTAAGTGTGGGCTTGTTCTTTAAATTCTAAAATCCCCAAAATAGAAAGCAGCTCAGGGCAAAACCAAGGGATCAAGGACAAGAGGCAATTTTGTGTTACCTGAAGATACAGAACAAGTGTGAAATAAAGTCAAATGCGTTCTCACCAGCTTGAGGATCATACATTTGGAGCGAAAAGAAGTCATGTGCTTTTCTTTGGAAAATGCTGTCTCTCTCATTGGTTTGCAGGCTGCCTCTTTTATCCTTGTGTCTTCCATGGCATCAGTCCAGTGCTCTGACTCTGTTTGGGGGCAAGTCTGGTGTCAGGAGGAGATACACTGCCTCTTACAGAGTTATGCAGCACTATGTGTAACTATTGACACTTTAATGCATTTATAGCACAACACTGTTATGCTGCATTTGATTACAACCATGTCCAGAAAAAAAAAAAAGTCCCTCTTTGATGTATTCTTCCTGTAAGGAGCCTCCAAGTTGTTACAGAACACACCCAGACACCAAGTTCTCAGAACAAAGGAGATTTACTACCAGGGAGGGACAATGCTGGGTGTGGGGGAGCTGCCTCTGGATTGGACAAAGGCAGCAAGCAGCAGGTGTTTCTGCAGGAGCATTTTTTCAGGGAGAAAAGAGGAAGTCTGTGTTAGGGTAAGTTGGAAAGTCCTGATTGAAGAGGTTAACCAAATAATGAAGTTTGATTGCTGGACCTTGTTGTTTTGATAGCTGGACTGTCTTATTCAGTCTCAGGAATAAGTCAGTGGCCAGATAAGTGGCCTTGGAGGCTAGCTTTAGGAATGGAATCTCATGGTTTTGCAAAGGACAAGTAAGAGTGGTAGGCAAGACCTGTCGCCATGTTTGCCATGCTCAGGGCCTGTGAGAGAGCCTTTTGTTTCATGTAATAGCTTCTGAGTAATAGTTCATATACTGTATAGACACATAAGTCAGAGTCAAAGGTGAAACAAAACAAAACAAAAAACCAGCAAAACAATTATTAACAGTGCTGCATATAGTCAAAGTCATCATGTTGAGCCTTAATTTGTTGTTGCTTTTTTTTTTTTTAAATGAGAATCTAGAGCAAAGATATGTCACTCGACTTAGCACTGCCTATCTGTGTGGGGCGGATTAGGTAAAGGCTTTAAAACAAGATGTGTTTATCATGAGTCCCCAAGGATAGGAGATGTGAATAAGGCAAACGACTGGTTAAGCACATTCAGAAGGAGGAGACATAAAAACACAGGGAGCTGCAAGAAGAGCAATGTTGTGAAAACTGTGAGTAGGTCTTAATGCATGCAATCACGGAGGGGAGTATGAAGGCATAAGCCAGAAGTCAAGGCCTTGGGTGGCTTTATGCAAAGCTCAAGAAGTCTGAGTGCTGTTGAAATGTGGGTAAGTCACCAAGTGCTTTCAACAGAAGAATGAAATATTAAATCTTTCCAGTCCTCCTGATGAAAGAATTCAGGAGGGAGGAAGTCACTGATAACAGAGATCAACTCAAAGAACAAAGGGATGGTGATAAGAAATGGCTGTAGCCATATCACAGCTGTTGTAAACAGAAGGGGAGGGGCGATTAGGCCTGGAGGCTGGGTGGTGGTGGAAACCGGTTGGGTGGATTTATTTAAAGAAATGGAGGGTGAAGTGAATTTTGGGTGCTGGGAAAATGGCAGCAACTTTGAGTGAAATTAGTTGTCTCAGGTTTAGAAAAGTGTTCCCTCTATGGCTCATGTTAAAAGTACGGTCAGCAGCCTATGACACTCTTAGGGGGAGGGAGCCCTTTGGGAGGTGGGGGTCTACTGGAATAAATGTAAGACATTTGAAGTTTGCCCTTAATGTGGTTCAGCCTTCCTTGATTGTTGCCAATCTTAGGCAAACAGCAGCCTTCACCACGACACACTGGCATTATTTACCACAGTACATTGTGACATCACAGGCCTGAAGAAACAGGGCTAACCAAGCACACACTGAAATCTCTGAAATGATAAGCCCGAGGAAGCTCTCTTCTTTTAAATGGTTTGTCTCAAGTATTTTTCACAGTGAGAGAAAGCTAACACACAGTACAAAAGACACTAAGGCCAAACTCAGAGATGAAGACTACAGCTTTAATTTCATGCAGCCTAGATGATGGGTCGCAGCATCTTGGGCAAACTTCTTAATATTTTGAATTTATTTCTTGAGATGATTTCACATGGTTGTTTAGAAGATAAAATGAGCTACTGTTTATAAAACATTTACGCACCAGCTCAGCCCGTGTTCTTGGAGCATTTGTTCCTGTGCTCTAGGACAAGGGTTTGGGACGTGCAGAAGGCCAAGTTCTCACCTTTGTAGAAGGTCTGCTGGATGTCAGAGGTCACTATAAACCAGCTAAAAAAAAAAGATAAGCACATTCCTTAGGGCTTTAGAAAACTGCTTTGAGCCGGGTGTGGTGGCGCATGCCTTTAATCCCAGCACTTGGGAGGCAGAGGCAGGTGGATCGCTGTGAGTTCCAGGCCAGCCTGGTCTACAAAGCTACTCCAGGACAGTCAAGGCTAACACAGAGAGAGACCCTGTCTTGAAAAACCAAAACCAAAACTAAAACCAAAAACAAACAAACAAACAAACTGCTTTGAAAGGAACAGGTTGGTGTGGCATTTGTAGACAGAAAGAGAGGTCTTCCTTTTGGTATGTAGCTAGGAAAGGCTACAGCTTGAGTCTCCGTCAGCTACTAGCAGGTAGAGGGGAGCATCTGGGGCCAAGGCAACAACAAATACAGAGCCTCTGCAGGGAGTGAAGCCAGAAGTACACATGCAGTAGGACTTTGTGTGTCATAAGCTCACAAGAAATCATAGACGGTCTGTCGTAAAGGCGCCTTGAGTTTAATGCTGTGCCACAGAATATGCGCTTCACTGAATACCTTCTTTATCTGTGTATTTCTTAGTGAAGAATACAATATATTTCAGATGGGAGGTAGAGGAGTCTTCTAAGGCAATGCTGAAGCTCATGGCTTTAAACCTCAGCCTCAGGGCACTTTATAATTAATGCCCCCTTCCCCCTAGCTCTGGAAATATATTTTCTTTGTAAAATTTGTTTGGACCTGATGTACTCTTCTTAGTCGTAGGTGTGGCTTCTAGCATGGGAGACTGATAAGTACTTTTTAAAAGTTTGACATTCATATAACCCTCATGCTTTTAGTAGAAATCTTTGCCATTAGTTCCTTGTTTTTTGTTTTTATTTTTATTTATTTAATTTTTTTTGAGACAAGGTTTCTCTGTGTAGCCTTGGCTGTCTTGGATTCCTTTGTCCTTTGCAGACAAGGCTGGCCTTGGACTCACAGAGATCTGCCTGCCTCTGCTCAAGTGCTGGGGTTACAGATATGTGCCACCATGCCTGGCCTCTTGTATATTTTTTTAAAAATGTGCAGTGGTAGAGGGTATTTAATTCAATCAGGCAGTCCAACCCAAGGCTTAGAGACAGCTATAGTGTGACCCAGTAAATACATTTGTAGATGACAATGTCATGCCACAATGTTAAAAGAATGGACAACTCTGAATGGGGGCTGGGAGTCCAATTACCTCATACAATAAACAAGCAAGCAAGCAAATAAAATTTCACCTAATATAGAGTCTGCTAAGTGTGTAAAATATTTTAAGCAGAGTTGGGTATAGTTCAGTTGTAGAGTACTTACTTAGCACTGTAAGTCTGGAGGTTGATTTTCAGAACCTCAGTCATCTATTAATAGTAAATGCTCCCGAGAGAAATTGTTATCTTCACCATCTTTATGTTCAAGGACCATTCCTGAGAGTTTACTGTGTTGTGAACACAGGAAAAATTATTATCAACTTTTGCCCACAAGGACACCCAAATTCGACATGAAACTTGTTAGTTAGGGTTTCTATTGCTGAGAAGAGACACCATGACCATGGCAACTTTTATAAAGGAAAACATTTATTTGGGGCTGGCTTACAGGTTAGAGGTTTAGTCTATTGTCATGCATGGTGGGTGGCATGCAGGCAGACATGGTGCTGGAGAGGAGGCTGAGAGCTCTACATCTGGATCCACAGGCGGCAGGAAGAGAGTGAGACACACTAGGCCTGACTTGAGCTTCTGAGACCTTAAAGCCTACCTCAGTGCCATACTTCCTCCAACTAGGCCACACCTCCCAGTAGTGCCAGTCCCTGTGAGCCTATAGGGCCATTTTCATTCAAACTACCAGAACCTTCCTAACAGATTTACTGGTCATCTTAAAATAAAGTTAAATTAAAAGTGAGCTGCAATTATACAGTAACTCTAAATTAAACATGTAGAACATGGAAACATTGCATTTAAAAATTTTTGCTAATGTGTTCTTTATTGATGTATTAAGACATATTGGAACAAATTGAAAGTTTAAACATAAAAGGAACCAAGCAAAGACTAAATAATTGAGCAGGCATTAGAACTAAAGAAAGCAAGGGTAGGACTATAGAATGAAATGAATTGCAGGCTCCGTGTTTGCCCAGAGTGAATCCTAACAAAGAGCTAATGGAGATAAACAGTCTATTTAAGTGTGGCTGGAAAATTCCCCTTCAGCCAGCAGCTGGCACAACTGTTGTCATTCAAAGGGCATTAAGTAAATGTCAAATAATTGAGTCACTGAGAAGCAGGGATGCCATGGCCTACATTCTCATTAATACTTCTTGAAAATTCTTCCCTGGCCTATTAGATGCTTAGTAGTCATATTAAGCCAAAGGAAAGCACCGAGAAGTCAGTGTTTAAACAGGCTTCAGCCCATGATTCCTCAGGGAGATCGGCAGTGATGCTCGCATGCCAGGTAGAGTGCATTTTCTTGAAATTGCCCTGATAGGAGCTCGAATGACGATGTGTTACTGAAGAAAGAAACACAAACTTCACCCGAGACAATGGGGTACTCCCAACAAGGACACCGGTTGTCATATCCTGGGACAGACAGTGCCTTCAAAGTTCCCTTCCGGCCTGAGTAACCAGGGAAGGGTAGCCTCACATTTTTAAAGGAACCCTGGGTTAGCAAGCTGGTCTTTACCAGAATTAAAGGTGGATAGCCTTCTTTTAACCCTAGTTCCTACTTCCTCATCTGCCTCTGGCTCTCCGCCAGCTTTCATGAACTTACTCGTTCATTAGAGTCCGCCAGCCCAACACAGCAATCGACCTTTGTTTCGGCCCTTGATTATATCTTTGCCTCATGGATTCAACTGAACTCTGTGTCTTTGAAACTAACTTCATCCGTTTGCCAGGTTTTAGCCTGCTCTGTGCTCTACCCTAAGGTCAGAGAATTACAGGCATGCCATCTAATACTGCTGCAAGGGGGAAGATTTTAATAATAGAGGTCCTAATGCCAAATCCCACACATCCCTTAATGGTGAACAGAAATAGATCGTTTCAACATCCTTCAAGTTAAAAATGTTTTTAGCAAAGTCTCAGGATTTTACGGACTAAGTCGGTCCGAGGCTAGTGATATGATAGCTCAGCTGCTCTGGTCTTTTTAAATCTGGATTCCAGTGAGAAAACCAACCAGACTGCTCTGAATATAATATAAACACTTCTGCAATGCTCATTACAGAAAAATAGGGGCGAGAGAGATGGCTCAGCTGTTAAGAGCACTTGCTGCTCTTCCAGAGGACCTGGGTTTGATTCCCAGCAAACACACAGTGGCTAACAGATAGCTATGTTTAACTCCAGTTCTAGGGGATCCAATACCCTATTCTGACCTCTGTAGGCAATGCACAAGTATGGTGCACAGACATGCATGCAGGCAAGATACCCGTGCACATAAAATAATAATAAAAAAATAGAACCAGAAAAATACAAGATTAACTTGTAAATATCACAATAAATTGATTACACTTGGGGCGTTAATAAAAACACTAATATATATATATATATATATATATATATATATATATATATATATATATAATTATTAAAAATATCCCTTGGTAATCCCTGAAATGATTTTTATTTTCTATTTTGATATGTGAAGCATGGCTACAAGTCTGAATCTGAGTCTCTCTGTTCTTAATTCATTAAAATATCCAGGAATGGGTACAGCTGCTGACCCTCCCACACGGCCTAAACACCAGTCTCCAACTTTTCTCATGGTTTGCCACTAACAGCTGCCACATGCAGCCCTTTCAAGACTATGTTTGGGCCACTAAGCTGCTTGTCTTAACAGCTGGGAAGCAGGGTTGCTGGCAGTATGTGGGGCTCATCTTGTCTAGGGTGGACCATGGCAGTGTGTGGGATGGATACAAAGTCCACAGATTACACCACAGACTAACACCAGAGTTCTTGCAGAGGTCACTCCGCACAGTTCTACAGGATTGAAACAGGGCAGCCATAGTGGTGTACTCTGCATGGTAGCGATGGTTGGCCTATTTTAAATTTCTTAGTACGAGAGTGTGTCTGACAGTTTGAAGGTGAGTTAGAGTTAGTGACATGAGGAACTCTGAAGGAGATAACAAAGGCTGATGGGAAATAATAATGGGAGGAAAAGGCTTTAGGAGGAATTAACCTCTACACTGGTAACATGGAGGTGTCGGGCTGTTGTCACTACTGAGCAAAACTGAGGCTAATCGCAGTTGAGAGAGGAATTGAGTTACTGCTTTGTCTGACATCAAACTAGGTCTTCTGCTTCAAAAACCTATTATTTTCACAGTAACTATTGGTCAGGAGGCAATGCATCAGCTTTGTTCCCCTGTGGAAGGAGGCCACCTTGATCCAGTTACATGCTTAGGGTATCGCTATCTTGAGTGACAGCATGGTGGCTTTACAACTGTCTGGTTTTGATTTCAGAAGGCACACTCCTATTGTTGACAGACATGCTACTAGCTTTGGAATAGAGGCCTTCAATTTTCCAGCAGAATGATGTTGAACAAACCACTGGCCTCTTCATATAACATGCATGATAAATGCTAGTTTCTATCACATTTACTGAAGTTCATTATTTTTATTATAAAATTTCATTAAAAAAAAAAGTAAAAGGAAGCAGCTCACATGAAGAAAGCAAACCTAGGAATCTGGAGACTAGTACTTATAGTTAGGGGCCAGGGGCTCAGGTTCCACCCTGGGTCACTAGAAAATCCCCAGGTTTAGTCACTGGGAAACCAGTAGTCATCAAGAATTGGACTGTACTCAACCTGTTTTTTATATTTGCTCTCTCTGGGACCAGAATTTGAAAGCTGCAGATTGGAATGAGAATTAGAAGGATATATTCATAAGAAGCCGGATGGACCGTTGTCAGGGGTTTTCATCTGTCTATCACACTGTAACCTACTCTTTTTTTTATTTATTAAATATAGAAATTGAATATTTTTTGCTAGCAAATAATGTGTGTCTCAATTTTGGTTCCTCTGACCATAATTTGAGACACTAAATGACATAAAACTGGGATGGTGACCACTTGATGCACTTCATCCATCCTGCCCTGCATCCATCCTCCTCCCAAACATTTTATTCCCTTTCTGTGCACAAGTAGCAGTTACACAGCCACTGCATCCCTGCTTGGAGACACTTAGATTTTGGAGCCCAAACCAAAGTATTTTGGAGTGTTTTAACCTAGAGGCGAGATCTAGCTCTTTCAGGGCCTTCTCTGAGGGACCTTCTTAACCTTTTTATGGTGTAAATACTTTTTGAAAAGAAGTGTAATACACAAAACAGAATACAAATGAAACAGACTGTAATTGTCCCGATCTGCGGGACATTTCAAACGAGGGTTCACCTGAAAGAGGGGGTGCAAATTAGAAGAGACAGAGACACATGGGGTATGAGGCCCAGATGGATTCCGATCAAGGCCTGCTTTATTAAAGAGTACAGTTTATAACAGCAAGGACGGCATAGCCTCTATTACAATTTCATTTCTCCTAGCCTCCAGGCAAGAATATAATCTTCTGGGTAGTTCCGTGTAAGAATTTCCTTAATCCTCAGGGTAGTTCCCTGTAACTTCCTTATTCCTCTCAAAGCTAGATAATCCAAAGATAGCCTTCAGCAAAAGTCAACAACTCCAAGGTCAAAGCATGCAGCCTGAACACAGGATTGCTAATACTGCTGAATCTAGCATGGCTCCCCAAGGAGGCAAAGCCAAAGTATTTTGGAGTGTTTTAACCTAGAGGCAAGATCTAGCTCTTGCAGGGCCTTCTCTGAGGAACCCCCTTAATCTTTTTTTTTTTTTTTTTTTTTTTTTTTTTATGGTGTAAATGCTTTCTGAAAAGAAGTGTAATACACAAAACAAAATACAAATGAAATGCACTATAATGAAATACAATTCTACCTCTGATAGTTTTGCATATCTGTAGATCTCAACAGCAGATTCTAGATTTGGAAGCCCTGGGAAGATTTTTGTGCTATTTGGAGGGAGGGAAAAAAAAAAAATGAGGACTAACTAGCTGAATGATGATGACGAGGAAACGAATGACTTGAGCAAGGGGGAGTAAGAAAAAGAGCACAAGGTGTGTAGTTGCTTTCTCAGCTCAAAATCTGAGTCTGGAAAAGTCCATCTAAAGTAAAAGGAATTGTTTTAGTCTGTGCAGCTTCTTCAGCACAGGGATCCCCATGGGCTGTGTTATGTAAGCAGGCCCATAGAAATCTTCTTTGTACAAATGTCCTGTGTGGTCCTACATCAGTGAAGACAATATATGGTATTTTTAGTATATCAGGTTGCAAATAACACTACACAATTCTCAGAACGGAAACGATTTAAAATAGAGCAAACATGCTAATCCAAATCGTTATGTGCGTTACTAAGTGGGGACTCCAGTCACAGCTGGGGATCTCAGCTGGATCCAGGAGGCATTTCTCTTCCAATCTTGAAGTTTTCACTCTGAAGCTCTGGTGGCGGGAGAACAAAGCACACAGCAGTGGGCTCCTGTGTTTTGTATTTTAGAGTTTGTGGTCTGTTTCTGGAGGAGAGGTCACTATGCAGATTTCATTTTATTTTAACTAAAGAAATGGGCATATAGCACTTGTATGTATTTATAAGGTACAGTGTGGTGAGTCAACACATTTATATTGTGTAATAAGCCACTTTACTATTTCTAATATTTGTATGCTTATTACTTTTTTGCAGTGAGAGAATTCAAACCACTCTCCTAGGAGTCTGGAGAGATGGCTTTGTGCTTAAGAGCACTCTCTGCTCTTGCAGAGGGTCGAGCTTCAGTTCCCAGCACCTCCATGGCAGCTTGCAACTGTCTGTAACTGCCAGTCTAGGGATCCGATTCCTTCTGCAGGCATCACATTCATATGGTGACATGCACACATGCGGGCAAAACACACCCATATAAAACAAAAATAAATCTTTAAAAGTACTCCCTTAGACATTTTGAAGGCCATACCAATGTTACATTGGTCAGATTCTCATACCAATATTGCATTTGTCACATCCTGTGTGCCTTCTATTTGGAGACATGGAGTAAGACTTGATGGGAAAGAAATACCTTTCCCCAGCTAGTAAAACAAGAAAGATGCATTAAGATACTTTATTCGCTGTGCGGCATCATGGGAAGAGGAATCCAATTGTAAACCCCTGAGAAAGCAGTTTGAATTGAGACCAGTCGGCTTACCAGCTGGTGTGCCTAACAATCCCTGAAACTCAATTTTCTTATGAGTGAGAAGTGACATTACTACCAGTACTTTCAGGCTAATTGAAAAAAACACAGACAATGCAGCAAATGCAGTGCCTGCTGCAGAATACAGCAGTTAGCTCAAGAGACCCCTGGGTCTGCCTGGCGTTCCCCACTTCCCTACAGGAACCACACCTGTTCACATCACAGATGATAGAGAAGGTAGGAATTAAAAAGAACAGCAGGGCTGAGCTGAGAGCAGAGCCTTGTTTCTACGCAGCATTTCTTAGGGTAGTGAGTGCTTGAAAGAACATAGCTCCCCATATAGGTTATAGATTTTTGCATTACACACAAATTAAATAAGTTGTCATTGCTCAGCGAGTTTACATACTCTCTATACCTCTTTTGATTGTTTATTTTAATTAAAATTTATTTACTCATTTATTTATTTAATATATGATTTTTTGATGAGTCTATGCTGAAGGGACAAGATTAGATAGCCTAAAATGTATTTAAAGAAGTTATATATACATAGGATTTTCTACTTTTAAAACAACCCTAAACTTTAATCTCAAAGATTCTCACAAAACATATTACAAATGACAACACAAATAAATAACTCTTACACAGCACCTCAGAAGTTCAGATCTGCAAAATGCTTTTAAACTGGCAGGGTGCTGATACTCTGAAACCTCAGATTTTCAATTAATATTACAAACTGTTGTATATTTGTAGATAATAATCTGATAAGGACTTTATGAATGAAAAAAGGTAAGGCTTCTTGACATTTCTCAGATGATATAGTAACCAGGCATCTCTGCCTAAGTGAAGGCTGGTTGGAGTTGTTCAAAGGTACAGTTTTTAATCATTACCCACTGGCCTATGCTCACAGTAGCTTTTGAAGTATGCTCATTGATCCGTAGCTGCATGCAGTATCCTAGCTATTACATAGGCGTTTCTCTTTAGATCTATTTTAAATCTGAAATGCGATCAAGTGTGACCAGATATACTGGGGACTTATTAGCTGTGGGGTTTTAGATGTAGTGCTTCTTATCCCAAGGCAGAGAAGATGTGCTTCTCATGTTCAAAGGCTCACTGCAATTGAGAACTGCTCAGGTGGATTTTATGTTTAAAAATAAGATAATAAGATGCCAGGCAATTGATACGATACTAGATGAGGAGTTTATTAAATGGGCATGAGAAGAGAAGGAAAGGTGGAGAGAGAGAGAGAGAGAGAGAGAGAGAGAGAGAGAGAGAGAGAGAGAGACAGAGACAGAGAGAGAGAGACAGAGACAGAGACAGACAGAGACAGACAGAGACAGAGAGACAGAAAGACAGAGACAGAGAGACAAAGATAGAGAGAGAGAGAGATAGGCATAGAGAGGAAGAAAGAGAGAGGTAAGAGAGGGAGGGATGAGGAAGGTCTGTCCTTTTACATACTGCCCCCATGACAGGTGGGCAATGACATCACAGGTAGGCAATGACATCACAGGTAGGTGGACTGAAGCAGAATCCTAACAATGGTGGGTATGGGATGGGTGAGAGTGGGGGCAGCATGAACGGAAGCAGTGCGAGGATTGTAAGTTAGATTCCAATGTATTGACTCATAGAAGTGAGATGCTCTATGTTCAAGGTAAGAGGAAGAACCCCTCTTCACCCCTAGGGATGAAACTATATTAAAAAATCATACACCCAGATAAAAAGATATCCCCTAGTTAGGGGTTAAGGACAATAGCCAATCTAAGGACACATAACGTGTGTTTTTATTTTATTTTTTCCAAAATCAAGACAGTATACCATGACAGAAATCAAGAGACTGAGTTCTAGCATTATTTTTTACTGCTACAAGTTTACTTTTTACTCTCTTACACAATCAATGGTTTGAAAATTCTATATATATATATATTTTTTTTACTCTCGGGCAGTAATTTGATTATAATGTTCTGTCATTCTCTCATAAAGAAGGAAAAGCAAGTGTGACTTACCATCACCCAAAAGGTATGGGCATTCACCCTTTGGTAGGTTTCACCAAAGAAGTGAAGGAATTCTCAGAGACCCCTGTTAATGGGCATCGTAATATTCATGTTCTTTTTTCTATGTGATCCATTTCCCCCTCTACTTTGGAAATCTTTTTCTCTAGGGCTCTTTATGATGCCCTTGTTATTTGACCTTGAATTCAAATAGGTCAGTGTGAAAGACAGTAATTACAGTAGACACGTGTTTATTTGCCTCATTCTGAGTAATAAGAAAGGTGGAATGGACTGGGCACCACTAAGCCAACAAAGATCCCCATACCAGAAGCCATTGTCATTGTATCAATACTTATTGTTTGGTTTTAATTAGGAGCTACATACAAAGCCTCAGCTCTTTCCAGGACAGAATGGGAGAGAAGCACAGATGCGCTGGCCTTCCTTTTGGCACATTGGCTTTTATGATTTTTATATTTTCAGTTAACCATCCATGTAATTCCTATAATCATACCCAATGTTGTTCTCTCAGAGACGTCTTGCTGGTTCAACAGTTATTAAATGTTGCTTCATGGTAACTATGACCACCTGGCTAGTCTGGATTTTCTGTTGGCAGTTAGAAGGGGAGGCATGGTGATGGGTGAACAGGCTACGATGGAATAGTTTAGCCTGCATGGCATTCTGCTATGGCTCTTTTCAACCTTTGTTTTGCTGGAATCTCTGGCTCCCCTCTAGGCATCCACCACTAAACAAATAGTTTGGCAGTGAAGGGAAGGGGTAGAGACTGAAGTGGAATTCAAAATTCAGCAGACAGGCTGCAGCTTCTCTCTACATTAAGCTCCTAGGCTGTTGATCTGAAGACCTCTGCTTTTCCAGCAGACCCTATGGGGAGCTTGGGGATCAGTACATAGGCAACTTTCTTCTCCTCCTCCTCCTTCTCCTCTTTCTTTCTTTCTTTCTTTCTTTCTTTCTTTCTTCCTTTCATTCTTTTTCTTCTTTGATTTTTCAAGTCAGGGTTTCTTTGTATCCTTGACTGTCCTGGACTTACTTTGTGGACCAGGCTGGCCTTGAACTCATAGAGATCTGTCTGCCTCTGACTTCCAGAGTCCTAGGATTAAAGGCGTGTGCCACCACACCTGGCTTAGATAGACATTTTCATTTTGATTGTAGAAGTCAGTTACCTTTCTCATTAAACAGTCACATTCTAAGGGAATTTTTTAAAAACACATGTCTTTTCATGTTTGCTATTAATTATAAGTGTACCATCCGCATATGTCCATATTTAAAGTAAGCAAGACTTGGTAGGGTCTAGCTAGTTCAAGTCCAACAGACATGTTTCTGTTTGGTGCCATGCCTGTGTTTCTGCCTAGTCTGTCTAATTAAATCTCAGAGCAGTGATGCACTTTTTTAGAGAAAGTTGATGTAATGACACTCTTCTCAGACATTTAGACTGAGATTTAAACTCTGCTTTAAAAAAAAAGAAAATATTTATTTTATGTGTATGTACATACACAGTGTACATGCACAGTGCCTTATGCCCCCAGAGGCCATAAGAAACCATCAGATTGTCTGGACTGGAGTTACAGATAGTTACGAGCCACCATATGGGTGCTGGTAACTGAACTCAAGTCCTTTGCAAGAACAGCAAGTGCTCTTAAACCTGAGCCATCTCTCCCATTACTAAACTGTGCTTTAAAAGAAGTACATTTTTTTTTTTTTTTAGCTTTCTGCTGCATAGATTAGCATTATTTCCTGTTTCTTTGATTATTCATGGCTGTAATTATCAAGCTGCTCCTATTTGTTTACTGAATATCCTGCAGCTTCTAGGCTCCACATTACAACACTCAAGAGCTATCATAATAACATATGAAGCAGTCAGTAAAACAGGGAATATTGTAATCTATTTTTGTGAGTAAGGCTTTGGATGTAGAAAGTTCCCGGATCTTTTCATTAGAGTGGCAGCTGATAGAGTAGTTATCAACTTTAATTGAAAAAAAAAATGGACCTGGAGAATAAAACTATCTGGTAAATGAAGTATCTGCCGTACAATCAAAGGAAGCATAGTTTTTGTTTCACCAGTTCTTGCTTACACTACTTGTGTGAATAGTTTGCTTGATTTTTACTTTATCTTCAACTAACTGGCAGCAGTCAGTCATAAACCTAGTGGTGAGGTACCTTGCACAGGATAAAATGTTATTTTTCCTCAGTGTGGTCTCATTTGACTACAATTGCAGCCAGGCTTGGCCACATTCCATCCATAATTAATCGTCGTCGCTTGGGTTTCCAGTTGCGGGAGGCCAATGCTGCCTGGCTTACATCCTTAGATAACGGGCTGCCGCGCCAGCTGGCAAGTGAATGGAGCCTTTCACACTGTGCCTAATGGGCGCAGAGGCTGAGCCTGTCAGGGGTGCGCGCTCAATTGAACCGTGCCAGAGAAGGTCCAACTTGCTATGGCTGACAGTGTCATTGGCACCGCCTACTTCTCAGGGAACACCGTTTACAGAGGGGTTTCATTTAGCCCGTTGATGTCAGCGCCTCTCGTGGGGTGATAGGAACTATGGGTAGTAATAGGAAATGAATTCCTTCAGGGCTTTTCTGAAGAGGCCTTCTGAACATCCTTCCAAGATGCTGAACTGTTACGTCATCACCACTGAGTGACAGCTTTGTCATAACACTAGAACATTGTTTACTTCTTGGGCATATAGCTTGACATTCTTCTTGGGTAGGCAGTGTACCGGGGGGGGGGTGGGGTGGGGGGTGGGATGGGGGGAGGAATATTATCTATCCATGCCCAACACCGAGGTTTACTTTTGAGCACCAGGACATGTAACTTTTCAGTTACTGGTGCAAAGAGATAGATGACATACTTTATTTTATTTTTGTGACAAGGTTTTGCTATGGAGCCTCCGTTGTCCTGATAGTCACCAAGTACACCAAGACAGTAGCCAAGCTATCCTGGCATTTGCAGGAAGCCTCCTGCGTCAGTCTCCTCAGTAATGGTGTTACAGGCGAGCTGAACAAGATTTAAATAATGCATTACTCAATTCATTTTCTGCAGAACTTTCCTGAAAAGTTCCATTAGTATTGTTGGGCATGCACTGTTACAGATCTTACAAAGGACCACAGCTTTAACCTAGTTCTGATTACTCAGACAGAACTGAAGCCAGATTTTGAAACCTATCTGGATTTGGTGGCCATGCAAGCAAATTTGAGTGAAGTGGGTCAAGTGTGACAAACCCAAGATGGCGAATGGAACATAATACAAGGACCACTTATTTATGATATATTTCATATAACATGATATCATAGGCGAGGATGTTCTGCCAAATTGTTGGCACATGAAGAAATGAAAAAAGGAGAAAATGAGTCTAATTTCCATGAGAATAGGTCCTTCTTATATCAAGAGATTTTTATCTAGCTCAAGTTTTTATTCCAACCAGTGCATAAAGTTCAATTAAAAGACATTAGCAAACCAAATGTGGTGGTTTGTGACTCTAATACCAGTACCTGGGAAACTGAGGCAGGATATCCAGGACAGCCCAGGTTACAGGAAAAGGCTTTGTCTTAAAACCAAATTAAAATAAAACCATACCGGACTAGGCTATGCCAGGGCAGACTAGACCAGACAGGACCAGACTACACCAAAACAAAACAAGACAAAACAAAACAAAACATTATGAGCAAAATTGTTTGTGCAGGGTCTGATGTATGAAGGGACTAAAAGCAGTAGTGATTTATTTAAACAGATCAACATATTTATCTTTTCAACACAACTGTCCTCAGAGATTGTATCTTGTGTCACTTAACACTAAAAGAACATTAATACTCATCTAGGAAGGAGATGAAATATATTGCTTGATAAGCTGTATCATTTTCTTGTTCTCCTCCCAAATTGCAGCCTTTGTCACATAGTATGAGATAGATGATAAGGGAAATGTTCATGTACTATTATTATAAATTCACATTTCCATTTATTCTGCTGCCTATTTTATGATGCTAAAATGATGACTTTTGCAACCATTAGCATTGCAACCATAAAACCATTAGCTCAGCAATGTATTCTGTAGTGTAATCACAATAAAGCCTAGATGTGGAATTCAAAAATTATTTTTTTGCTTTGCATGTAATTGAGAAGAAAATTAGAACCACAATTTTGTGGGAGAGGTAACCTAGATGAACTGTCATGAGACTATAGAATGTTTGCTAGTTTTTTTTGTTTTGTTTTGAGATAGGGATTAATTTCGTAACCTGTGATGCTTAGAACTCACTGTATGGCTCAGATTGGCGTTAAACTTGCAGTATCTTCCTGATTTGGCCTTTTAAGTGCTGGAATTGCAGTTGTGAGCCACCATGTCTGCCGTGCTTCCTCCTCCTCCTCTTTTCTCTCCTCCTCTTCCTCTCCCTCCTTTTTTTTAAAGGATATATACAATAATGACAAAGTTGAAGACTTGGTATTCAAGAGAAAAAGTAATATCAGAACACATGTATTGAACATTGTTTGACAGTCCCTGATGTGCATTAAATGAAATGTCACTTTTTAAAAGGTTAGATTTAATTTGATTTAAAGCCCTTTCCTTAAAGTGATGATTCATGCTTGAGTCAAGAGTCTTAGTGTATGGACTTAACTTGAGCATTGTCCACTGTGAGTATATCCCTCATTTCTTTTTTAAAACATTTATTTTAATTTTTATTTTATGTTCATTGGTGTAGGGGCAAGGGTGTCAGATATCTTGGAACTGGAATTACAGACAGTTGTGAGCTGCCATATTGGTGCTGGGAATTGAACTTGGGTCCTTCAGAGGAGCAGACAGTGCTCTTAACCACTGAGCCATCTCTCCAGCCCCTATGTCTCATTTCTTTAACACAAGGCACATAGGTGTACAGCAAGCACAAACACCAGCAAAAGTATGACAGTAAGAGTGGCTTGGAATACTTATAAGTAGTGTATGTCAACTATGGCTTTATGGTGTTTAAACGGTGGCACAGACAAAACAAGAAAGCTGGTTCCTTAGAAACTGCCATGAATGTGTCTGAGGAAGGAACTGGCTGGGGGTGCTTTTAACGGAAAGCAAGGTCAAGGGCAAAAATACAGTCAAGGCTTCAGGATGTAGAAAGTTAGTTTTTGTTCCTGGAAGAGAAACAGAAACACGGAGGAAGCCATCAGCAGAGGAGCCTAAGCACTTGAAGGGATTGAACTATGCAAGTGGTAGTGTGCGATAGGAGGGCGTTCCCACCTGCGGAGCTCCAAGGAAGGAGGGTCACAGCCCTTTGCACTGGGTGAACTTTGAAGATATTGTGTGATAATTGAGAAAATGTAGAATGGCGTAGAATATTGGATAATTCACTTATATTAAAGCTGATGCCTTAGGGATGGAGAAGGTGTTGTTGTTGTGTAGGTAAAATGTTTTAATCTGGAGAAGAGTCAGTCTGAAGAGAAAGTTGAGAGGCAAAGCACCCAGGGCACAGCGCCTGCCTTCAAATGGCATGGCCAGTGAGAGGCATGTTGAAGGGAGAAGAGGGAGTTGCCAAAATTTTCACAACCTTGAGTGGAAGTGAAGGGCATATGCTTGTTTGTTTGTTATACTCTTTTTAAAACTTTTATTGAATTTAAACACTTTACAACAAATTAAAAGGAAACATCACCATCTCTCACAAATAAGGAGACCACCAAATGATATCAGGAGCTGGATAGTAGCTCTCGTGAATTTACCTGATGCCTCTTAGGACAAATCAAAATGTAGTGACAATGAGAAAGACACAAGTATGCTGGTGGTTTCTATACATTATTTAATTAGAGAACATATGCGAGGGAGGTGTTTAATGACATGCCTAGCATAAGCATGGAAAGGCTCTAATTTTGGGAAGAGCTAACCTGCCTGGATAAACTCCAGACTCGAGTTGCTGCCATAGGGAATAGGAATAAGAAGATATTTGATCATGAATGTTCCCTGCAGGATTATTTAGTCCAGAAATAGCAATGCGGACAGACCAAATTATAATATAAGTCATATGCCAGGCCAAACTGCTAATCAGTGAAAACACAAGTGAATCTCTAAAGTGCTCCTAACTAAAAGAAACCAGATGTGCAAGAATACAAGTATTCCATTTACAGGAAGCTGTAGGGAAAACAAAACAAAACAAAAACAAAACAAAACAAAACAAAACAAAAAACCCAAAAACAAACAAACAAAAAAACCCCTTCTCTAATTGTACTCAAAGTAAAAGAAAGTCATTTCTTCTGGCTAGAGGTACAGTTGTAGAATGCAAGCAGAATCAGAGCATTTTCCTGTGTGATGAGGATCTTGGTGGCAGTGGTTATACACAACATTACAAGTTTGTAAAAACTTATTGGAACTGTGTTAAATGGACCAATTGCCATATTTCAGTTATATTCCAGGATGGTTGATATTTTTTAAATACAAGGAGTACACCTCCCCACAGAAGTACAAGCATGCCCCTCCACCACCCCCCGCCCCCCGCTGCCACCACGAACATCCATTTGTACTTGAAATTTAACACCTCTATCTCTTCGACAGTGTATGTATATTATGTCTGTGTGCATGAACATATTTGGCTATGTCTGTGGCTGCAAGAACACAATTTTCAGTGTCATTTCTCAGATGCTACTCACCCACTTTTTGAGGCAGGGTCTCTTACGTAACTGGTACTCACCAAGCAGAGAACACAGGGATTTTCCTGTCTATTTCTTTCTCTTCCCTTTCCCACCTCATTGCCAAGCTCTCCAGCTACAGGTACAGCACTTGAGATTTTAAAAATTAATTTATTTAGATTACATCTCAACTATTGTCCCCTCACTTGTATCCTCCTGTTCCTCCCTTCCTCCCTCTTTCACCCTATTCCCCTCCCCTAGGTCTGTGACAGAAGGTTATCTCTTCCCCCATGATATGGTCACAGCCTATCATGCCTCTTCCTGGTAGCCTGCTTATTCTTTCTCTGAGTGCCACCAGGCCTCCCCACCAAGGAGAGTTGGTCAAATATGGAGCACCAGAGTTCATGTCTGAGTCAGTCCCTGCTCTCTACTCAACTGTGGAGAATGTCCTGACCATTGGCTAGGTCTGAATATGGGTTCAATGTTTACTGCATGTATTGTCCTTGGTTGGTGCAGTAGGTTGAGCAGACCCCCCAGGTCCAGATCTGCCCATCATGATGATCTTCTTGTGGGTTTCTAGGACCCTCTGGATCCTTCTATTTCTCCATTCTCCCATATTTCCCTCATCTAGAATCCCAATAGGAAGTCCTCACATCTATCCCATTCTGTTGGTAAGTGAAGACTTTCATGGGACATCCCTTTTGGGCTAGTGTCTAATTATAAGTGAGTATATACCATGAGAGTCTTTCTGGGTCTGGGTTAACTCACTCAGGATGATCATTTCTAGTTCCATCTGGAATCTTGGCACTAGAAGACAATAAGGCACTTGGGATTTTTGTTTGCACGGAACCTGCTCTGAATGCTCGCCTAACCACAAGATTAAGCCTGACACTATGCTAAAGCAAGATGTCCGAGTTTGTCTATTTATTTTGCTTTCTTGTTTTCCGAGACAAGGCTTTTCTGTTACAGAACCCTGGCTATCCTGGATTCATTTTGTAGACAAGACTGGCCTTCACCTCACAGAGATCCTGTCTGCCTCTGCCTCCTGATTGCTGGGATTAAAGACGTGTACGCCACCACGCCCAGCTGGGTTTGTTTTTTAAATGTGGGCGCTGGCAGACTGTACTCAGGTCCTTATGCTCTTGAAGCAAGTGCTCTACTGGTTGAGCTGTCAACCTAGAACTAGCAATTAAAAAACATTTTTTTAAGTAAGTGAAACAGTTGCCAGGTCAAATATAAACAAGGTAGGGAGTCTAGATGACTGAAAACACAGCAAATTCAATCTGAACACAGAGAGTTGGACTTCTGAAAGGACTTCAGGTCTCCAAGGACACAAAGCTGTGTGCTTATGCCTCCCACAGATACAGTGGCTAAGTTGAATTGCTCAATTTTAAAGAGCGCTTCAGTTTGTAACAATGAAAAGACCTTTGACCTAAAGTGTATGATGTGGTAATGTCCTCACTGGAAGGGAAACCAGAGACCAAAGGTTCTGGGAGTGTTTTCCTCCTGAATAGAGCTCAGGATGCTCATGCAGGAGAAGAATAATTGAGGCTAAGAGCAGCGTGGCTAGTGTTTTTGAGGATACACAAAGACAGCTCTTCATAACCCCAAGGTGTGTGGAGGATTGTAGCTTCCTTTCTAGAAGTTTCCTCACCTTGGTTTTACTTCACCCCAATATGTTTCTGATGTCCTCAAAGAGGTCATTAACACAAGTTAGTTTAGTTTGCTTTAAATTATCTGACGATAGGCTGACAGAACAATATAGTCACTGACTGTTCACGATTATCTCTCTGATCACCACCAGACATTATGACTCAACAGGTCAGGTGGGGACTAAGAATATTTGCTTAGGGATCTATTTCAGCTCTGGGTTCTGGGAGGGAGTGGAAACAGTAGCAGGCTTAATGCAAAGAAGTTGAACATGTTACCATGGAGCTACCTCATCAGCTTAGGAGTCTGTTTTTTATTTTTAATTATTTATTTTTATTTCATGTACATTAGTGTTCTGCCTCTCTCTCCCTCTCTCCCCACTGCCCCCCGCCCCCGCTCTGAGTAAGTGTGTGTGTATGTGTGTGTGTGTGTGTGTGTGTGTGTGTGTGTGTGTGTGTGTGTGTGTTAAGGTGTCAGACCTCCTGGAACTGGAGTTACAGACAGTTGTGAGCTGCCATGTGGGTGCTTAGAATTGAACCCAGGGCCTTTGGAAAAGCAGCCAGTGCACTTAAACACTGAGCCATCTCTTCAGCCCCCAGGAACCTGTTTTTAAAATCATGGCCTTTTTAAAGTACTTATAAGAAACAGGCCTCTTCTTTGACTTTATGACAGACAGCTAGCTACAGAGAAGGGTTTAGTGCATCCCCACAGCTCGTCACCGGCTCTGTTATAGCACTCTCCCTTACCTTAGAGAATCGGCCAATCCCTACACGAATTGCATCTTTCAAATGCGACATTTTTGCTTTGCTAAGGGAGACTACGTTCTACACGTACAGTTTTTCTTTGCAAGTACAAGTTCAACCTTGTCCTAGATGTGTTGGAGAAGTGTCCTCTTTCCCTACTCTTGTCAAGAGATTTTTGCCTTCTGCTTTATACTTTTTTGTACATTTCTTTCCAGAGCTGAAACATAGCTCCAAACCATCTTGGCAAAATAATCCTCTGAACCCAGCTGGATTACCTTTCACCATCCTGATTCCACGGACTTTCTGCCTTTGTGTGGGCTGCCCAGGGCTTGGCTTGGCACCTGCTTTTTATGTGGCAACATTTTTATGAGTATATAGAGAAATGAAAGAAACAAGGGCAGTATTCATAAGCCAGCTCAGGGTTATTGCAGGGTGCCGTATATGGCCTTATTTCTGGAACAATTTTATGAAATCACATTAACAAGATATGAAACACTGAACATAAAACTCAAGGGATTTGCTGAAAGAGAATGCCTCACACTGGAGGTTGCTCATCACATAATTTTGGCTTTAATAAGTGTCTCCAGTGGCCATGTGTATTCGGCTTGATCTGCCCCATGTTGCTGCTGAGAAATGAAACCTCTCTGAGGTAGAGCTTACTTACTTGGAGAAATTATGTCATTGCAGATTTTCCTTTGAAAACAATCCTGGGAAGCAAATCTTTCTTGTCTCTTGGTTTTCTGGATATCATAGGATAAACAGACTCCTTCCATGCAGGCTCCTGCCACTAAGCGGAGATATTTTGTGTCACCACAAGTACAAATGGACAGGCTCGAGTGGCTAGGGCCTGAAGACTCTGAAACCATGAACTAAAACAAATCTACCCTCCTTTTAAGTAGATTGTTTTGGGTATAATATTATAGTAATGGAAGGTTTATGAATACAGTGTAGAGCATAGAAAGATTACTGAACATTGTGGCTCATATCTGGAGTTCTAGAACTCAGGTTGCTGAGGCAGGAGGATCTATGTGAGTTCAGGGAGGCATGAGGTACATAGTGAGTTCCAGGATAGTTTGGGCTACAAATGAGAACCTATTTCAACCTGTCCCCCTTTTCCTCCGACCAAATAAAACAAAAACAAAAACACCCCAAAGCATATTAGAAGAAATGGATTTCATCAACACTCAAAACTTCAGTCCTTTGAAGGTCCCTACCAAGAGAAGGAAAAGATAAACCACAGGCTGAAAGTGAACAGGCAGTCTACAAGGAATTTGTCTTGAGAATATACGTTTTTAAGGTCTTTTAAAATAGGAACATTAATGAAAATTCACAATCCATCTAGAAAATGAACCAACAATAAGAATGCACATTCTGTCAGAGGCTGTGAAAACAGCAGAGGTACCGCTTGCTTGCTAGCCAGTACAGACATGTGCCTTTCACCCCACTGATAAGAATAGTTCACATGAAGACTAGTGGCGACGTCATATGCCGAGGAGACTGTGGAGAACTGGGTCACTCACACAGCTTCTGGGAGGCTGCCAAGGGCGTGCCCACTCTGAAAACGAAAAGTGACACTAGCTAGAGAAATGAAAACTTCCATATTCATGTAGACACTTACACATGAGTGTTTACTCAGCTTTACTGATGTATCCAAGCACTAGAAATTGTCCAAATGCCCTTTGGCACATGTGTAAACTGTGGTAGAGTCATCCCGCGGAGTAAGAATAGTAAGAATGCATTGGCCATTGATACATGCAGTCATTTGTAAGAACCTTGAGGAAATGATATGAGGTAACATAAGCTAGTCGTGCTGGCCCTGGAGGCCATGTTGGTGTCCATAGTCCAATGGCACAAGCAGTGTTCATGTGAATGTGGTCTGGGCTGCCCCTGGAGTACATGAGAATGTAGTCTGTGATACTGCAGGAGGCCATGTTAGTCTCCGTAGTCAGGGTTGCTGCCAGGGGCCATGTTTTTGTGTTAGCATAGAGGTGTTTTTACCACCCTATCTTTGAGGGGCATTGCAACCTCTAATGTCATCCCCTGCTGCAGTCAGGTGCAAGCCAGATGTGTGCCAGATAAAAATGACCTACCTGCCACCCCATGTTCTTTTATTCATCTTTCTCTTACTCTTGGTCTTGTTCTGTCGGTTTTTCTTGGTCTGTCTCTAGGTCCTTCTCACTGTCCCTTTCTCTGCCTTCAAGGCTCACACAGGCTCTAAGTCCTCTCCCCTTCCCTTACCCCACAAATAAACCTCCTTGTACCAGACCTGTTGCATGGCGTGTAATTCCTCACATATATTAACAGTGTGAGCAGCCTGTATTGCTGCCTGTGGCCATGTAGATGTGAGTGGTCCATGTAGCTGCAGAGGGCCATGTTGGGGGGTCTGTGATCCTACTGCAGCCAGGGGTCATGCTGATGTCCATGGCCGTGTGCTACCACCAAAGGCCAGACAGACCTCTGTGGTCTATGCTGCTGCCGCAAGCCATGTTGATGTTCAGGGCCTAGGCTGCTGCTGAGAACCATATTGATATCCATGGCCCATATTGCCCTGGAGACCTTGTTAATGTCCTTGGCCTATGCTGCTGCCTAGGACTATGATGGTGTCTGTGGTGCTGCAGTGGAGGCCCATGATGATGATTGGGGTCTGTAATGCCACCGGACGTCCATGTCACATGCAGAGGCTGGAGACCATGTGGATGTTTATGGTCCGTGCTGTTGTCAGATATGATGTGGAAGTTCATGATCCATGCTCCTGCTGACTGTAAAGGGCAAAGATGAATGGCTGTTGTATCAATGACTACAGACTTAGTTGAGAAAGAGGGACATAGAGTCCAATGACTGCAGACTTAGACAGTTGAGAAAGAGGGACATAGAGTGTTTCTGTGACAATCCCTAATAGCCTAGACAGTCATATAAGAGAAGCCTTAAAAATTGTGAGAAGAATGCTAAAGTGTAGTTTTCCGTAGTTGACGGCTTCTGGCGCAGATGCAAGTGGGGAAGAACTCAGTTTTCTTTTCTTTTCTTTTCTTTCTTTCTTTCTTTTTTTTTTAGGGGTGAGGCTTTATTTCATTCAGGATGGGGGAGCCTGGACAGAGGGGCAAGCGAGCAGGAAGGAATGGTAGTACTGCCCCCAGGCCTACTGAGGGGAAAACTGAGGCTGCTCCAGCTGAGGCTTGACCCCAGAGGAAAGGGTTATGGGAGAGGGGCAACTGGGTCTGGAGGAACAGGGCCTCTCCCTCTGGGCTGCACCACATAACCCCTTCAGGGCTTCCAGTCCTTCCTATTTGTTGGGGTGTGTGACCCTCAATCCTTGCTCCCCCACCACCCCGACCCAGGGAGGGCAGTGGACAGGGAGCCTGGGGGAGTCAGGGTCCAGGTGCGTAGGAGGACAGACAGCTACGGCCCCCAGGGCAGCAGGAGCCCATACATACCACCCCACCCCCACCTGCAACCCTGCCACGCAGCCCTGTGCCTGGAAGTCACCCTGAAGACAGCGGAGAACGGACCTGACCTAGAGATGCTAAGTGGGCAGGAGCGTGTGGCCCTGGCCAAGCGCAAGCGGGAGTGTGGCAATGCCCACTACCGGCGTGCTGACTTTGTGCTGGCTGCCAACTCCTATGACCTGGCCAACAAGTCCATCACCTTCAGCGCCAAAGTCGACATGACCTGTGAGGAGGAGGAGCTGCTAAAGCTGAAGGTCAAGTGTTTGAACAACCTTGCGGCATCGCAGCTGAAGCTGGACCACTACCGTGCAGCGTTGCGCTCCTACAGCCAGGTGCTGGAGCACCAGCTGGACAACATCAAGGCATTGTTCCGCAAGGGCAAGGTCCTGGCTCAACAAGGTGAATACAGTGAGGCCATCCCCATCCTGCCGGCTACCCTGAAGCTGGAACCTTTCAACAAGATGATCCATGCCAAGCTCTCAAAGCTGGTAAAGAAGCATGCTGCACAGCAGAGCACAGAGACCGCCTTGTACCGAAAGATGCCGGGCAACCCAGCCGGCTGCTCACCAAATGTCTGGGTAGGGAGGCCTGGTCCATCCCGTGGAAGTGGCTGTTTGGGGCGACTGTTGTGGCCTTGGGGGCCGTGGCTCTCTCTGTGGTCATTGCTGCCAGGAACTGACTGAACTTAGTTTTCTTTAAGGGACTGGCCACTGGGAGTTTAACCATGCTCCAGTGAGTATACGGACAACACAAATTATACTTTTTTTTTTCTTTCTTTCTGGGGGGTGTGGAGGGGAGGTCACAAAACTGAAGGAGAGGGCTTGGGAGGAATGAGAAGTGTGATGGATCAATTTTAAATTCTTTTACTTTATTTTTGCTTAAAACAGAATTTTAAAATATACTTGTTAAAAAAGAAAAAGCAGGAAAGTACTCATCTAGTGCATGTAAAACATAATCCTCCATTAAAATATTTGATGAACATTTCAGAAATACATCTGTTATAATGAACAGGACACAGCTGTGTTTGAATTTTACTTCTATGCATATGGAATTTTGTAGAAAGGAAGGATAGTGTTGCTTCCTGTCACAGGGAAAGCATATTGAAAGGGCATACATTTTCTTATTCTTCCTGATGTTTTTGATTAGAATTCCTAGAGCCTGGCTTTTCTTGGGCCAAATCAGAATTAGCTTGAAAACAATCCATGCTGGCAGATTTTCTAGTGCTCTCTTGAATTTCAACATGCAAATGGAGCTGATTTCTAGTTCACAATTTAAATACCATAGTTTATAAACTGATTAAGAAGGGAGCACAAGAGGCTAGGCTCAGTTGGCAAAGTGCTGTGCTCACCACACAAGCAGGAAGACCCATTAGGTGCCCAGAACCCACATTAGACCAGCCCAGAGCAGCACGCATGCTTATAATTTCAGTGCTGCAGAGGCAGGGACGGGAGGATCCTTGGGAATTGGTGGTCAGCTAGTCTATTCAACTTGCTGAGCTCCAGGTTCAGTGAGTGACTTTGTCACAAAAAGATAAGATGTGTGTGGGGGTGGAGGTGCAGGGATTAGTCCTAGAACTCAGAAGGCAGACGCAGAAGGAGGTTTTTGGGTTTGAGCCCAGCCTGGTCTACATAAGGAGTTCTAGGACAACTAGGGCTATGTAGAGAGACCATGTCTCAAAGAAAGAGAGAGGGGGTGAGAGGGGGGAGAGGAGAGAAAGGCGAAAGGAGAAAGGGTAGAAGGTGAGAAAGTCATCTGACATTGACCTGTAGCCTTCACACACATGCCCATTTACACACTCATAAAAGCACACACACACACACACACACACACACACACACACACACACACACACACACCCCACAGCTAAAAGCAGGAAGCATAGATACAATTCAACGAATTTCTAGAACTGGTTGCCATTGTTCTTGTGTGTATGTGTGCACTTTCCAAAATTAGATTCCATTAATGTATAAATATAAAAATCAGTTTCCTTACTTAAATTTTATTCATGGCAGGAATAGAGTATCATACCTTTACTTTAAGTTATTAACAAATTTTCTGAGGTCATTTTGAATCTGCATATTTTGCAGACCACGGTTCGATTGGAGTCCTAACTCCTCCCATATGCAAGCATCAAGAACTCCCTTAGTGCTAACTGCTAGCCAAAACTAACCCTGTAATCCGTTCACCGGAGCCTGGCATCAATGCAGTTCCTTTTCAAAGAGTGCCAAACACTAACAGCCAACAAGCCCCCTGATGAAGCCAGAGTCTTTTCTTCTCTGCTTTTAGGTGCTAAACTTGGGTAGCATGTTTACTATTGTGCAAATATATATTAAAAAAAAAATTCTTTGTCAATTGAAAGTCAACTATTTAATTAAAATTAAAAAAAAAAAAATCTAGGCCGAGTGTTGCTGCTCACTTTTAATCTCAGCACCCTGGAGGCAAAGGCAGGTAGATCTCTGAGTTTGAGTATACAGAGTGAGTTCCAGGACAGGCAGGCTTGCACAGAGACCTCTCCAACCTGGAAAAAAAAAACAAAAAGAAAAAAGAAAAAAAGAAAAAAGAGGAAGAAGAAGAAGAAGAAGAAGAAGAAGAAGAAGAAGAAGAAGAAGAAGAAAAAGAAGAAGAAAACTTTGCGTAATCTACCTCTCAGGCTAATGTTTTTGTTAACAAGAAGATCGAAAAATTTTGTGCACCTTTAACATAGAAGAAGGCTCCACTGTGAAGGAATCACATCCATTTTCTCTTCTTTTTTGGTGTTTGAGGCAGGCTCTAAAGTAGTCTAGGTTGTCTCCTGACATAGTACACAGCCGTCATCCTAGTGCTGAAACCAAAGTTTGAATTTTGTTTCTGTTTTTGCTTTTGCAATAGTAGGGACTGAACACAGGAACCTGGTACACACAGGGGAAGCACTGTACCACAGACTTTTACCCCTGCCATTTATTTTTGTGCTTTCCACTAACATGACTTAGCTCATCTCGTCCCTTTCATGTTGCAGCTGAAAGCCTATGATTATGGATTTGCTATAGGGAGACGTGTGTGTTTTCACACAGATAAGACATTCAGCCCAAATGTCTTCAGATAAGGTTCAGTGCAAGGTAGAACTAGTTATTTTATGTGGCAAGCGACTCTATTTAGAGGCTCTGACAATTTCTTGGAATTTATTTAATGGCTGGACCCAGGGCCGTCAAAGATGTTTGATGGCCACTATAAATGTGTGTGATGGATTCACTAGCCTCCATATGTGGGTCAGCAAAGGATGACCTCCTTTTCAAGGTCAAACCAAGCCTTAATCACTTTTGTCCAATACTTGCTCCAGGGTGTGCTTGTCCCCTTGTGACATGGAAGATAATTTCAGTTGCAAAGAATAACTTGAAAGCGGGGCGTGGTGGTGCACGCCTTTAATCCCAGTACTCGCAAGGCAGAGGCAGGTGGATTGCTGTGAGTTCAAGGCCAGCCTGATCTACAAAAGCGAGTCTAGGACAGCCAAGGCTACACAGAGAAACCCTGTCTTGAAAAAAAAAAAAACCAAAAACTTCAAAACCATTACATATTTGTGTTAACATGTATTCACTATGGCCAGACTTTAAACTCAAGGTTTTGTAACATTATTGATTCAGGTGAGCAAAATAAAAAGTATAACCTTTTCACAGACTCTATACAAGTGAAACTAATATTGTTATTTTAATATTATGTGAGGATGGCAAAAATAAATTTGAAGAATTTTTTGAGGGAGGTGCATGCATTTTGTGGGATGGTGCTAAGGCTGTAGAGGTGCTAGCAGAGGGCAGGAGAAAACAGGTGCATGCAGGCATTTAATTATATTTACTCCAGATCGTGGCCCGATTTAATCTTGTTTCAGCATATGAGGTAAGTATTGCTGATCATAATCTGCAGGTGATCAAGTCTCAGGTGGACGATAAAGCCAGAATTCAACACAAGGCTTTGCGTATGAAGCCCACGACCTTACTTCTTATGGTGAGAAAACAAAGATGGCATTCGAGTCTGTCCCTGATTTTCATCTTAATCATGTTTTTTCATCTTTTTTTTTTTTATTATTTTTTTTTATTAATTTATTCTTGTTACATCTCAATGGTTATCCCATCCCTTGTATCCTCCCATTACTCCCCCCCCCCATTTTCCCATTATTCCCCTCCCCTATGACTGTTCCTGAGGGGGATTACGTCCCCCTATATATTTTCATAGGGTATCAAGTCTCTTCTTGGCTACTTGCTGTCCTTCCTCTGAGTGCCACCAGGTCTCCCCCTCCAGGGGACATGGTCAAATGTAAGGCACCAGAGTATGTGAGAAAGTCGTATCACACTCTCCACTCAACTGTGGAGAATATTCTGACCATTGGCTGGATCTGGGAAGGGGTTTAAAGTTTACCTCCTGTATTGTCCTTGGCTGGTGCCTTAGTTTGAGCGGGACCCCTGGGCCCAAATCTGCCTATCATATTGTGTTTTTTCATCTTAATAATGGATTAATAGCAGCTAATCACAGAAGCCAGGAAATCAGCACAAGTGCAGATGAAGAAGGGAGGCACTAGTTAAGAAACAACAACGAGCAGAAAGCCTTGGCCCAGACTCATGATTTTTTTTTTCTCTTAAGAAATACTCATTATTTCTTTTTAAAAAATATTTTATTTAATTTTTAATTTATGTGTATTGCTGTGAGGGTGTCAGCTCTTGGAGTTACAGACAGTTTGGAGCTGCCATGTGGGTGCTGGGAATTGAACCCGGGTCCTTTGGAAGAGCAGGTAGTACTCTTAACCACTGAGCCATCTCTCCAGCCCTCATATTATTTCTAGTTGAGGTGAGTTTTACTTTTCAGTGTACTTGTGGACAATACATGCCAACAAAAATAGTGCGTCCTTCCTCTTTTTCCTCAAGCCTTCTAAGAAAATCCTATTCCTCAAATCCACACACGTTCACACACACATGCATGACTGATTCCCATTTACTACACCTCTACACCACAGGTACATGTGCTTAGATGCCACTTCATACACCATACATACATGTGCACTCCTAACCCCCAAAGGTGCCACACACCTATACACACCACTTCATATACCACTTACGCTCAACCCACACAGGCATCACATCTAAGTCAGCACGTACCACATAGGCATATTCTACACCACATATAATACTCATTTGCTCCACAGGGGCCACATGCTTACAAATGTCATTTCCCACATCACACTCAACTCTCTCTCTTACACACACACACACACACACACACACACACACACACACACACAGTACTACATGTTCATACATCATCCCAGGGATCATACACGCATAATTAACACACACTTCACACACAGGAGACACAGCAGCCCACACACTGCACAAGCACACGCTGCTTCCACATCTACATAGTCTCACACATATGCACACATGTACCTTGGAAGCACGATGCCCATACAATCAACACTCTACAGAATATGCTTACACACCTTATAATGTACCCCAAACCGTTTATACTTCACAAATGTACACATGTTCCCACAGACCCCCCCACTCACACCTCTGTCTGTACACAACCCCATGCCTTAGAAACTCAGAGACAAGGGGAATGAGATTGTCTATTCTAAGTTACTTTACTCTACACTTAATACATCAAAGTGGAGACGGAGTTGTCTTAAAGTTTTGTTTTCAAAGCATGGAAGAACATGAAGAATGACTGAGGCATTTAATAGAAACAGTCTTTGCCTTGATCCAAATTCTGAAGCAGGAATGGAAGTGAAAGCCAGGAATTTGTGTATTTAATGTACCTCCTGGGCTCCTAGGTAATTTTTTTTTTTTTTTTTTTTGAGCTGTACTGGGGCGGGGGGGTGGAACATAGGGCTATACACATGCTAGGCAAGGCCTCTGTTGCTGACCTATATTCCCAGTCCTCTTTTTCCTTCTTCATTTTGGGAAGAGTCACACTGAGTTGTTGAGGATGACCTTGTCGGACAGGTAAGCCTTGAGCTCATGATCCTCCTGCCTAAACCTCCTGAGTAGTTGGGATTACAGGCTTGTGACGCAACCAGGTCCTGCATGTAATGTTAGTTTCCTTAAGACATGCTGGTGCCTTGAGTGAAACATAAGTGGGTTCCACATACTAATTGTGCTTCAGGACCCTTCCCAAAGCCCTCTGCCATCTAAGGTGGTTGGAGGGGACATCAGGACCTGGGTGCATGGCAGTCTTACCCACTACCTGGTTGCAGGACTTCAGGAAATGGGTGGGTAGAGAGGTAGGATAAATGCTGCTGCTGCTGCTGCAGTTCTTACTGGAACATCTGGAGTAGCACAGGGCCTTGAAAGTGACATTGAAGGGCTGTCATAAGACCCCATTCACTCCTCAATACTCCCCTGTTGTACTTGAGAAGGAAAGATGGGAAGAGAGGGGACATCACAGATATCTCTAACTTACCTAATTTAGTATCTTACTCAGGCTGACCTTGAACTCCTGATCCCTTAGATTCCACCTTCCAACTGCTGGGATTCAGATATGTGCTGCTTTATTTGTTACAAAACTTGTGGAAACATCCGTCTATGATAATTTTTGGTGCTATGGTAAACAGAAGAGAACTCTATTCTCTGGAGAAAGTTATTGTGCAAAATCAGAGTCATAGAAGGGCAAGATAAAACTGTAATAAAAATTAGTGAATTAGACTGTTAGTTGATGCCAGTATTCATAAAGAAATGTGGTATCCAGAGATTTTGTGAGGCTTTTGGTATTTTCCCAGTTTTTAAAAATCATAAATGCTTATGATTTATGTTGCCATACTAAATAAATTATCACTTTTATACCTAATTTTATACTCTTTTTTTTTTTTTTCTGAGAGATGCATAGGTTATATAAACTCAACTACCAACTATACTCGGGCCAGTCACAGAACTGTAGAAAAGAGTAATTGCCAGATTCCATCAAAGAGCTCTTTATGCAGGGGAGACACAGCCTGGCCAGCTCCATAGGTTTCCTGCTGACTTCTCAGAAATTGCAAATTGGGGCACTAGGTTTGTAAATCTATTAGAGAGCAATGATTTTTTTTTTTCAGTGTTCTTACTAAATGACTAAGAGATTAGTACCTAAGAATGATTCTAAAGTTCAGAGGTCCATAGCTATGGCTTCGTGGAAACTGTCACGAGGCCAAAGACTACTGGAAAAAAAAAATTTTTTTTTTTTTTTTGAGTCATTCTCACACTAAGATGTGATTGGCCTGAAACCAACTTTATATCCTACATTAGCTTTGCACTCTCAACAGTACTTCTGCCTCTGTTTCCTGGGTACTGAGATTGCAGGTGTATTACTTGCTTAACATAATGGGCTGTGTCAATTCCTTTTCCGAATCTTACTTCACATTAATTTTTGAAATAGATATTGATGTAGTCATTTCACTGCATAAAGTGTTTTATGTAAAGTAAATATAAACAAATGCCTTTTGAAAAGTATTCGTAAAAATTTTGTAATAGTGGAGGCTGTGGTGTGGTACCCAGATGCCATTTTGATCAGGCATTCGTTGTATCTGCATCAAAAGCCTTGCATCTTGGAGCACTATTGCTCTAGTTACATCCCCTCTGCAGAGGCACACACTGGCTGGTGCTAGCCGATGAGGTGGAGAGGAGTGGAAGCGCAGTTTTCCTTGTCTCCCCTATAACAGCCACTAAGGACCTGCCTAGCTCCATAAGCTATACGGAGGTCCCTGGAATCTTCCGTTGCCAGCATGGTGAAGCTCAGCTTCTTGAGTTCAGACCTATAGTTTCTCCCATTCTCTCACAGTTTTTTTTTTTTTTTAAAGGAACATCCTCTATGATAGAGGTATTGATTTACATTCAGAATTTTAGATGCACCAAATAGGAAAGATGTTTTCTTCAAGGTTGCCAAATACAAATAGCCAAAACCCTATGAATGTAACATTTATATAATTCCTGATTATTTTGTAGTGCTTCTTGCTGTAGGTAATTTATTGTATGTATGTGTAATAATGTAAATGTATATGTAAAAAAAGAATAATAAAAAATAAAAAAGAACATCCTCCAAAAGATTACTGTATTAAAAATTCCCTTTTTATATCAAACATTCAAATATACTCCATATTTTTTGCTATAAATTGTGGATGAATATTTAAATACATACATTCGAGCTTCTAACCTTTCTCCTATCTTCAGTATTGATGTTAATAACATAATATGAATGGCTCACGATCAATGGTCATGAGCCTGCCCCTCTGAAATTTAGTCATACAGTTGTCCATGTATATGATACACAACTAAAGGTATACTTGTGTAACAGGACCACCCAGGACTATGAAATGTTGAAAGTGACATATGACCAAATTTTATTATGGTCTTCTCTGAGTAGTTTCTTACACTGTCCAATTAGACCATCCTTATTTAAGTATTGAGATACAGTTAATTCAAAGAAAAAGGGTGATTGTAGTGTTTCCTTTCATCCAAAACAAGTACACCCCATGGAGGACCATGGTGATAGTCTGTAATAAATTTGACTTTTGGGGTTCGAGGCACACACTATCTTTGGGAGGCTAAGAGAATACATCTACAGGAGGCCCAGCTAGTGACATCCCCACATCCTCCCTGGAGCCTACCCTGTCGCAGGTCTCCAGCTTGTCTCAGAGATACCCTTGCCCTCTGTTTGCCTTTTCTTTCCAACATCTCTCCCCTCCCCTCCCCTCCCTGCTCTCCCCATATCTGATTCCTTTCCTTTGTTTCCCTCCCTGCACCCTTTCCTACCCAATTCCCTCTCTACTTCCTCTTCCACTGTCTCTTCTATTTCTACTCCTCAGTGAGAGTCAAGGAATGCCTCTGTTGGGTTCTTGTTCCTTAGCTTCTTTGGGCCTGTGAAATGTAGTATGGTTATCCTGTAGTATATTACTAATATCAGCTTATAAGTGTGTACATACTATGTGTCTTTCTAGGTCTGGGCTACCTTGCTCAGGATGATCCTTTCTAGTACCATCCACTTGCCTGCAAATTTCATAATGTCCTTGTTTTTAATAGCTGAGTAGTGTTCCATTGTATAAATGTACATATTTATGCACATATTCATATTATCTTTATCTATTCTTTGGTTGAGGGGCATCTAAGAGGACCGGGAAGGGACAAGAATGCCACAAGAAGACCAACAAAGTCAACTAGCCAGGGACCCTGGGGGCTTACAGAGACTGAAGCACCAACCACAGAGCATGTACGGACTAGACCTAGGCCCTTTTCATGTAACTGATGGGCAGCTTAATCTTCATGTGGGTCCCCTAGTAAGCTGAATGGGTGCTGTCCATGACATGGACTCTGTTGCCTGGTGTTTGATCATTTCGCCCTAATGGGGCTGCCTTGCCTGGCTTCAGAGGCTGAAAATGAGCTCAGACCTGAGGTGACTTGATGTGCTGGGGTCGGTTGGTGGAAGGAGGCTCCACTTTTCTGAGGAGAAAGAGATGGAGAAGAGGGTGGGTGGGTGGGACCAGGAGGAGAGGATGGAGAGGGCTGTGATTGGGATGTAAAGTGAATATATAAATTAAATTTTAATTTTTTAAAAAATGAGAGAAAACATCTAAGAGTTGAGCCTTGGTTTTGTGGTGGAGAGTTTGCATAACCTGCATGGAGCCTGGGATGTATTCCCACTGTTGTCAAGATAAAGAAGCAAATACCCCTCACTTCCACATTTGAACAAAGGAATTAAGGATACCAAGAGCATTTCTGTGATTTTATAGATAAACATCCTTTTTTTTTTTTTTAAACCCTGCTTCTTTAGCTAGGAAAGTATGAAACAACAAAACACTAAGCCATCTCCATTTTCTTGTTCTCTCTCTTATGTCAAAGTGATTTATGTCTTTTTTTTTTTTTCACCAAAGACTCTATTGTTAATAACAGTGAGAGTGATATTTCCTTTTAGGCAAATTGTATGAATTTCCAAAACCCACTATGGTTTATTCTATTTTCGAAGGTCATGACTAATTCCTTGTGTATGTGCCAATGGAGAAGTATGGCAGTGTGACCTCATTTTTACTTATGGGACTGACTGGAGGCCATAGACAAAGGTTTCTAAGACCCAAATATGATGACAAAATTTCTTTCAAATCTATTTAAAGAGATGGCAGAAGTTTATGTGCTTGTTTAAATTTAAGGGTCAGTTAGACCTTGACTATTATGAAGTTTTTCTTATCTTGAAAGTAGAATTTTAAGGAAGCGGTAGAGGACTTTTCTAGTTTCATGAAAATCTGGAATTATCTCATCAAGTTTAACATTTTTATAAAAGCTTAAACAGACAAGAAAAATGGTAAATAATACAAAATACATTTATCTCACTAAAATAGTATGTACTGAAGGGTAATAGAATTATAATTGGACAGAGATGCTACAACATAGCATTAACATCATTTTTAAGAGTTTTATGTGGCACGAGGACATCTTTTACCCAAACAAATGTCATGCATGAAGTGATTATAGTCATTATTCCATCCAAGACTGAGATGTAGGAGGAATTGACATTGCATTGTGCTGTGAGGGGAATAAGATGACATGTTTAGATGTTAACAGATTCTCATGTTATAGATAAAAAGCTCTCTTCCACCTTCCATCTTGGCTACACACAGACACACACACATACACAGACACACACACACACACACACACACACACACACACATACCATCAGTGCATCAAGAGTATGGAAGATGTGAAAATTATATTACACAGGACACTTTACTTGGGAAATTCATTCCTTTAAAAATCAATCAATTTGGTGCCCTCTTCTGGTGTGCATCCAGGCAGAGCATTATATACATAATAAATAAGTTTTTAAAAAATCAATTCATTTTATGTTAAGGGATATCCATTCTTTAGCAGGTGTCAACTCTCTTGTGTTTTGACTCTCTGCTCTAGCCGGGTACTTCTCACTTTATCTTCAATTTACTCATTTCCTAACTTCCAGTTTGAAGACCGACTCCCAGGGTTCTTTTGGCTTTGAGTCCAATTATATGAGTTCTCTTTGGACTGATGTCATAAATATGCTTCCTTGGGGCTCCTCCCCAGGGATTTAGTCTTTTATCCTGTATCTCTCTGCATTCAGCGTTCCTGTGTGGACTTGTCTGGCTCCTGCAGCCAAGGCAGTTTTAACTGACTGAGGTCCAGACACATAAAAGGTGATGCAATCATCAACTCACGTGCTCACTTTGAGGGACTTAGAGCTGTTCAAAGTGTTCAGATGGTTCTTGAAATCTACCCTTGTGCCCATTTTCATAGACCAGAGTGAAGTCATTGTTGTCTCACGTGCTTCTTTAAAATATATATTTAAATTGCATGTGGAGGTGCACACCTATAATCCCAGCACTCAGGGAGGTAGAGGCCGGTGGGCCTCTGTGAGTTCAAGCCTAACATGGTCTGTGAAGCGAGTTCAGGACTACCAAGGCTAACACAGAGAAACCCTGTCTCGAAAAACAAAAAAATCCCCCAAACCATAATTATCAGAAGAAATGATTTTTGCTACCTAAGGAGACATCTCTTATGTCATTGGAAATAAAATTTACACAGAACTTATCTGAAGAAGGATTGTAGTCAATACTTCTCCGGACCCGCCGGACAATCAACTGGGACCCTCCGACCCCTAGGGAGAGAATGGGGGACAAGAGACGCGAAGAACGGACAGCAAGTCAAGGAGTCTGATCAAGCTGACCAAATTTTATTTTCTCACAGGCAATTATATACCACTGAAGCAGGAGGCTGAGTGGGGTGATTCGGGTGGGCGGTTTTCGCAAGATATCAGGAAGTTAGGAAGTTTGGCAGGGTGAGGGCCCCTGTGGTTCTGGGGCTGGGTGGAATTGTTAGGCATCTGGAACCACAAGGTGTTATCTATAGACTTTGTTTCCTTCGTCCTCTGAAGGCCTCTGTAATTCCGGGAATACTGAGAACAGCTGGAAAGTACCTTGAGGGAGGGGAAGAGGTGGCAAGGCAGCCTTCTGGAATGTGCCCTGAGGCAAGAAGGGAAAGAGGTCACAAGGCAGCCTGCCCCAGGTCCACTCGATGTATTATGCCAAGGTCCGAGATGCTTGTTGGCTATGGTCTTGGCTCCCCACGAATACTATTCAAGAATTTGGAAGAGATCTCCAACTAGTCTTGCAAAGATGTGAAAGCATAGAGCTATTTTGCTGGAGAGGATGGTGGTGGCAGAGTAAATGGAGGACTAGTTAACCACCCCAGCCATAGCCATCGCTTCTGTAGTTGTTGAGGGAGCTTTAAATCAGATTCTAAAAACTGTGTTCATTCAGGCTTTCACTCTGCAGGGAAGGGGTTGGCGTAATGGTAGTTTCAGTGATGTTACTAGAGTCTTCCTGGTCATTTGTGGTAGAGACATGGCTCAAATCCTGTGTTTCTAACTTACACTGGGGTTTCTTCCATCAAGACACATGTTTCTATACGACTATCTACTGTTCATAATATAAATACTGCTCACTATCATGATTATATATTCATTTAAGAAGATAATTTTAATCTGTCCTTAATTTCTAGATAGTTTATAAACCCTCAACTTCAGAGTCATTTACTAATTTAACTTTGACTTTTGTTTTGTTTTAGCTTTTCGAGACAGGGTTTCTTTGTGTAGTCTTCGCTGCCCTGGACTCAGTTTGTAGACCAGGATGTCCTCCAATTCACATCAATCTGCCTGCCTTTACCTCCCAAGTGCTGGGATTAAAAGCATGTGCCACCATGCCTGGTTTGTGGGGGGCAGGGGCTGAGACAATGTCTCATGTAGCCTAGGTTGGTCTTGAACTTGCTACATTGCTGGCTCTGAATACCCGATCTTCCTAACTTCACCTTCTGAAAGCTGTGACTTCAGGCATTTGCTGTCACACTCAGCTCGTTTAATATTTTAAAGAGCTCCAACCATTCTAGTTTACTTTGCTAAAAACAAAACTCCATGATTGGAGTATCTTTTGTTATTCTGAATTAAATTATTTCACAGATGGTAAAGAAAATATGAACTACTCAAAAGAGTTCCTGCATACATCCAGAGCTCATGTTAGCTACTAGTTGGCAATTTTTAGTTGATAAGGAACAAATGCCATCCTATTTTAAGCTCTTTATTCAGTTAGCTGTCTGAAATGGTTTCACGGCTTAGTCAGGGAAGGCTGGCTGAGTAAAGAAAACAGTCACAGAAAATTTCTGTGGAACCCAGGGTGGAAACTGGAGAAGCTAAGAGAATGTGTTGACAACTGAGGAATCTGAGTCAAAAATAAAAGACCTGCTGGTGTTTGTCCTGTTGGCTCAGAGAGTGCCTGCCCAACCTTGGAAGTTATTTCTTTGTTTTCTGTTTTTAGAGATTTCTAACCTCACTGTAAAAAGCACTGAATTTCTACAGTAGGGCCTTGAGTCTGTCTTCAAAAAAGAAGCAAAATGCACAGTTTTATACTTTTTGCACCACTTATCTCCACTTGGATATTTTTTCCCTCTGGGAAATTGAAAACCCTGTGTTCGGTCAACCTTTTTACATTGAAACAAGGGTCTTTTGCTTTGGGGTGTGGATGCTTGCTTGCAGGCTTCTTAAAGCAAAGGTTCTCTCAGATGTAGGTCCTGTTTATTTTCCATGAAAACAGATCCCCAGGACCTGACAGCACATCCCCTCGCTGACTTCCTGTGAATTATGCCTTCTGGAGTCACTGACTCATTTCTTGCTATCAAGATGTAAACTCTGAGAACAGTACCCTCCTATCTGAGTGGGCGTGATTAAATTTTACAGCGACAGCACACGTGTACAAAGGCAGGTGCAACCAGAAGAGTCATTGACCCTCAGGGTCATCATTCTTGAGCCTATTCACACGTCGTCGCTCAGTGCACGCTGCTGCCTCACAGTAGGTCTGAGTAAGTGAGGTAAGATGGAAGGCGGCTGAAGAAATTACTAGTGGTGAAGGCATTACATCCCTGCAGACAGTCTGCAAGGTACACACTTGAGGTCTGCAGTCACTGAACAGTGGACTGGCTTACAAGAGTGGACAGTAGGATGGATACCGTGGTGGTGTTCTAGGTCTGCACTGCGTTTTCTTTCTGGGCATCAACCCTTTTCTAATCACTCTAATTCTTCATCCTCCAGGAATCTCCATATAATCATCTACCAGACAGACATTAGATCCTGAGCAATTTTTAGTCAACTATTTTACCTGCCCTGCCCTCTGCTTGAAAATCGCTAAACTATTTTGGGTTAAACTGTTCAAGCGCCATGAATCAACAGTAATCAGGATGTTGGATGGGTGGGGGCCTTAGAATCACGTGATGCTGGCCTGAGAGAGTAACCTTCTATTTTCTGTACAATATTCTTGAGCTACTTCAGCCTTAAATTATCTTTAAGATGTGGATAACAGCCTGGCTGTGGTGGCGCATACCTTTAAACCCAGCACTCGGGAGGCAGAGGGAGGTGATCGCTGTGAGTTCGAAGCCAGCTGGTTTACAGAGCAAGGTCCAGGACATCCAGGGCTACACAGAGAAACCTTGTCTCGAACCCCCTCCCCCAATGGATAATGATTTATAATTCGTAGGATTATTTTGAAGATTAAGTGAGAAATCATGTGGAAAGGAACAAGTGTTCAACGAGGTTCACTTCTTTTTCAGTTTTTAGCCGATCACTCACAGATTATCAGCTCCTGGATACTCAAGAATTCAATAATAGGGATTCTGAGTGTGAAAGATACCTGCGAAGTGAAGATTTCCTGGGAAAATGCCTTTGTGAAAGTTTTTCATGCTCTGTATGTGACTCCATCTGTGTGTTAAACAGCAGGTACAGATACAGATGTTTGGTCATGAGTGCTGGCCTTGCATTGCTGAGTCCATTTCTCTAACCTGACCTTTGGCCCAGGAAACTGACTCATTCATAACTTTATCTGATGTTCCCGTATCTTCTGCCCTCTGGTTTCCAGGTGGGTTTAGTCATTGGTTAACTACTGCAGGTGACCTTGATGCAATTCTTCTTCTTGATATCTTAAGGTAGATTGGTGAAGGTGGTTGTCAACAAAGGCAACTGAGGCTACTGTTGCCTCCAAGCTTCCTGTTGAGTTAGAGAACAGGGCAGGCAATGAGATGACCTCTCTGCTGGGTCCCACAGGGCTTCTTATGCTGTTCTTGTTCAAGGCAAATGTCACTGGGTGACTCTCTCCCTTTCAGTTCCACTAGCTCCTCTTTTCCTTTGTCCTTTTGGACGTAGGGTGTAAATGTGTCACTCGCTCAACATTCTCACGTTACAGAACTGGGATTTTCCCATACCAGGACCTCTGCAAATAGACTTCTGTAAATAAACCCTCCTCAGGAGGTCCCCCTCAGTCACAGACATAGGACAGAGGAATAAGGTGAAAGCGGGAGGGAGGGAGGAACAGGAGGATACAAGGGATGGGATAACAATTGAGATGTAATTTGAATAAATTAATTAAATTTTTAAGAAAAGCAAAAAAATCCTTCCCACTTATTTTATGTCTCAGTAAGTTTTTGTGATTAAAACACATATTATACAAACAAACAAATTAACAAACAAAAAACCAAAAAACCCTCCTCAGGCCAACTTAATTTGAGTGTGTCATCTGTTTATGGTAGGGATCCTGGTTTCTACACTATGTCAACAAAAGTGGAATCAGAGAACACCAATTCCTGTAACATAGGTTCACGTGGTTAGTATACCAGGCTTCCAGCACTCACGATTGTGTTCTATTGGACAGGCTTTGACTTGAAGTATATCTGAATAACAATGTTATTGTTTAAACCTCTTCTATGATCTTGCTTAATCAGTGCTACTTGGAAAACAGAATCCAAACCCCAAAGAGGAAGACAGGAAATGGTAAGAGAGATACAGCTGTATGAACCGTGTTGTCAGAGAGATGGTAAAAGAATATTTGAGGAAATAAACTTGGATTTCCCTTTATGATTGTGACCCTTGGGTGAATGTCCCCTTCAGTCTCTCTGACTGCTGCATGTGGGGTGTAAAGCGCTCTTATGTCTTACACTAGGCTTTGAGAGTCCTGCTTTGGACTAGTAAAGACAGCAGTTGCTAATGGCCTGAGTCCAGCCCTGTGGTGTTCGGTTCTTTTCTTTTTGGTTTTTGAAAAATTCAATATATCAACACTGGTAAGAAGAGATGAAATGATATTGGGAATCTGGAATGATGGTGGTTGTAATCATTTTAATGATAACCAGGAGCTGAGGTTTTTATTAGGTAAGCCTGAAGATCTCAACATCCAGACAGGATTGTTTTAGATGAATGGCTAAAGAGAAGTATATTTTCCTACTTTGAGCAGAAGGCCCATGAGTGTGGCAAAGCAACATTGAACATGTCAGTTTGTACTCTCCACAAGGCTTGAAATTTTCACTTGTGCGTGGACTCTGAATGTGTTTTCTATCTCATATTGTTTATTTGATAGCAATCATTTTAACATGGGATTGCTCTTTTCTGGCAATCTTCCTTCCTGCTAATATGCTGTTCTTGCACCAGTACATGTTTCACAGAGAGCGAGCAACACTTCAGCTGTCTGCCTTTTGGTTGGCCTCACACTAACATGTCTAGTGCTTATGTGCTCATTATACCTTGTTTCTGCAGGGCAAATGAAGCAGTTGTGCGGTACATGTGCACCCAGGAGGAGAGGATTAGCTACCTGTCTTCAGGCAAGTAATGCAAGAAAATCCAAACAGAAGATTAGTTTTTACACAGTGGCTGAGTTTTACAAAAACTCAGAAATGTTTGTTTTGTAAGACAATATAATACCCCGTTAAACAGGATGGCCTCAGCCACTGTTCTTCACTGAGTATTCCTGATTTTTTTTTTTTTCCCCACCAGAAAAATCTCTAGTTCTTGCTTACTGAAGAAGTACTAAATTTTTATTGCTCTAGCTTGGTTTCCCCTCCCCCATCTTCTTTTAGGTAGACTCTTTGTTGGTTGGTATACATATTTAAATGTTTAAAGATCCTTTAAGAAAACTAGTCTTCCTCCTTACCTCCTTTCCTTCTTCCCTTCCTCCCTCTTCCCTTTCCCCTTCTTTTTCTTTCTTTCTTTCTTTCTTTCTTTCTTCTTTTTCTTTCTTTCTTTCTTTCTTTCTTTCTTTCTTTCTTTCTTTCTTTCTTTCTTTCATTCACAGACAGGCTCTTATGTAACTCTGGCTTTATACTCACCATGTAGGTAATGAGGATTGTGGACTTTTCATATTCCTGCCTCCAACCTCCCGATTTTTGGAGTTATAGGCATGAACTGCCATGCATAGTACATTTTATTATAACCATCCTCATGGTATCCCATGGTAGTTTTGACTTTTCACGTATTTAATGATAAATGATGTTGAGTACCTTTTCATATCTATAGACATTTTTTTTTTGGTGTTTTGAGATAGGGTCTCTCTGTGTAGCCTTGGCTGTCCTGGACTCACTTTGTAGACCAGGCTGGCCTTGAACTCACAGCGATCCACCTGCTTCTGCCTCCCAAGTGCTGGGATTAAAGGTTTTTGAGAAATGTCTTATTAAGATTATTTGTGAATTTTAATTAGGGTGTTTGTCTTTCTGTTAATGAATCGTAAGCACCCTTTTTAAATTTTTCTGAGTACTATATTTAACAGATACATAATTCAGAATTCTGATTAAAAATGGGCAAGCTTGGATGCAGGCAGAGTCGATGGCCAAACTCTGCCAAGACAGGGTAAGCAAGTCCTCAGTAGTTCCTGCCTCACAAATATGTCTCTCAGATATATTGGGCCAGAAGGCTGAAGATGATGCTCCAACATATGGAAAGTTTTGGGTGACTGCTTAGGCAGTAAACTGTCTCTGCCATGTTCTCATTTTGGAAACTGCTAACCTGCACTCCCGATACACTCGGGTAATCAATTTTATCCCTTCTCAAGTGTCTGATAGAGTTGAAGACCAGATAGTTTAGTTTTACAGTTAAGCTTAGTTGTTCAGGGGTTAGGATGTTTTTAGGTCTAGATAGATGTTTTAAGTTGATAAAGATGAGATATGATAGATATTGACTTACATTCAGAATTTTAGATGCACCTAAATAGGAAAGCTATTTTCTTCGAAGTTGCCAAATACAAATAACCAAAACCCTATGAATGTAACATTTATATAATTCCTGGTTGTTTCATGGTTTTTCTTGCTGTAGGTAATTTATGTATATATGTGTAATAAAAATGTATATGTGAAAAAAGAAAAATGAAAAAAGAAAACCAAAAAAAGGATACATAATTTACAAATACTATCTCTTATACTGTGTGTTGTTTCTTTCTATTTCCAGCTACCTGATATAGCAAAAGAGCTTATGAATTTGGGAAAGTTCAGCTCATATGCTTTTCTCTATTTATATATGCTTTTAATGATAGCTATAGTTTTAGCCACTTCGAGTTCATTTTTTTCTGAATGGCATGAATGCATCCAATTACTTTCTCTTGCATAAGGAATACCTATATTTCAACACATGCAAGTGAGAATAAGACAATAGGCATCTTCCTTTAAGATCACTTGAAATCTTTACTTATCCATGCATTTAATTTGATGTAGAACAAATCAAAAGGCACAAAGATGGGGCTCTATGTACTGTCTTACATAATGTGTAAAATTCATTCACAAACGTAGTTCTGGGAATGGATGTCACACACTTGTTCTGCTGAACTGTAAAGTGGAGTCTCTACAGGATCTTAGAGCACAGTAGGAATGGAAATGTCCTTAACACACTTCCGGCCACAATACATAGAAGGACTTACTTAGCTCCTCTTATGTTGAGCTCAAAATTCAGAATGCTTTCTCCACTTGGCAGGCAACAAATGCTACAGCGAATAAGGCTAAAACATAGAGTAAATGTAATTTTTACTGGCTTACAAAGATTTATTTACTTAGCTGCTCTTATATTTGTTTGACTTATACTGTTATATTCAGATAGAAAAGAAAAAAAAAATGAAGACATCAAACTGTTAGAGCCCTTAGAGCCACTGAGCGAGATTCACAGAGTACTATGTATTCATGTCCAGTTGTCTGCGTGGATTACTGAAGTCCACCAGAGGGTACAAAGACATTGCACTCCCAACAACACTTCACCGTAAACCAACATGGCTTTTGCTTGCTCAATATTTACTGTTAAATAAATATTGTCTCAGTTATTGGTGACAATAGCTTCAGAAAGAGCTTTGGTCCAATGATTCATTCAATAAATTTGAGCGCATACTCATGTATGCACATGCAGTCAGACAAACAGACAGACAGACAGACAGACACCCAACATCAAATTTGCCTACCTCTCTATTTGCCTATCTAATCATCCTATTCCTTTTTTCTTTTGCAATGAGTCATATTCTTTTCATCTTGCCTTCACATCTGTTACAACTACAGGGAGGGATTTCTTTGTAATTTGTTTTCCTTGGCAGTCATGAAGGTAGGGTGAGGAGGAACCGATGATTATGCTCAAAATACTAGGGCCTACAGGCAATGACAGTGTGGACTTCAGCTTTCCACACAATGGGTTTTTTAAAAAAAAGATATTATGTCCTTTTGCATGCACTTAAGTGCTTTTATTTGGAAGAAAAGAAGTCAGAAAACTCTAGGAATGGAATTAGTTATGACAAGTCTACTTGACTCATTCAAAGTAGTAAAGCAGAGAGCCAAACCATGACAAAGAGGAAATGGCTTTGAAAATGATTGCAATGAGTGTCCGCATCTAGCAAGAACTGCCCTTCTGTGCAAGGTAGCTTGCTAAGAAGCCACAACCAAAAGTCCCACTGTGCCCCACCTTCTTTCCCTGGTTCTAGCTCTGCCCCAGAGGTGGCCTGCCTCATCCTCTGGGGATCCTGATGTCCCTCCTGAGGCTCATGGTCTTCTGCAACCACTTAGGAGTCACCTCAGCTTCTATGAGCCAGCTTATCTTACTGTGGATGGTCCAGTTACTCACACTTTGATTTTCTCAATCATGAACTTAAAATCTGAAGAGCTGATTTGGAGCCAGGAAAGAGAGGAGGGGAATGCCAGGACAAGTCTGTGGACGAATTATTTTTAGAGAGGTAAAGTCTTATACTCCATGTAGTCAACCTCCAAGGGGTAAAAATTCAGACTAAGAGCTCTCTAATCCACAAGCTGCTCATGAATTCTGACAACTCCAGTAAAAGGCTTTTAGACAGAACTGTGGAAAAACTTTTTTCTTACTGAAATGAGTGTCTACATGGGGAGACATGTTAATTACATACAGAGATTGTACCCTGATGCTTCTAATTGAGAATCTATGATAGACAGTGGCCATGTTACCTCTAACCACAACATTATCCTCTAATTTTGTAGGTTTTTTTTTTTTTACAAAGATAAATATCTTTTAGTAATTAATTGATAATCCAGTTAATTTATGGGAAATCAGTGCAGATAGTGCTATAGGAATGTAGATTGTCAACACTATTAAACTATTAAATAAAGCACATCTAATTTAATTGAGAGGCTTAGTAATATGGTTGTATTAGATATAATTCTATGTGTGTATTATGTATTTTTGCATCATATAATACATGTAATACATATTAATATGTTAAGTAAAATAAAGACTATATAGAATGGTACCATTTTTCAAAATAATGTCTATGATAAATATTATGGAATATTCTGGAAGGATATATGCAAAGGTTAGTGAGGTGGAGGAATTGTGAGTGATATGGCTTACATTAATTACTTTAAAATTTTTTACTCAAGGGAAATTCTATTTTATAGCAGTACAGAATATTTTCATTAAGAAAAAAGTCAGGTAATATGCTTCTTCACAGGCCAAAATTTATGTGTAAAAATTTAAAATTATTTTCAATGGTAGTAACACTTTTAGAATAATGAACATACAATACTATAGAGTAAGCTATATTTAAAACAGATTGAACACATTTATATACAGAATACTGATTAACTTTTAAAACTTCTAACCAAATCTGGCATTGAATTTTTTTGCTTCATTCATACGTTAATTATTGATCTCACATTAAGAACTAGTGATGACAAAATGGTTTTATATATAAAAAAAACCTATCAATTTACCTTGGCTTTGAATGATCAGAAAAAATATGTCTTTACACTTAATTAAGCTACCGTGCCATTGGAACAATTGCTACCTCAGTAAATCTCATCTTTACTTCATCACCACTCAGTCAACAAGTCTGCATGAATTTGCTTTTGTTCAAAGCGCACAGCCGACTTTAGAGCACTGGTGTGCTTGGCCACCTTCCTCGCGGCATTGTACTTTGATCCTGTCCTTCTGTTCTCTTGGCCAAATCCCTGTCTTCCTCTCATATACCACCACACTTATGCCATATTGGTGCCCTTTGAAGTCCAAGGCAAAACAGGAGTTTGTAAAAAAATGACTTTTCAACATCTGAGTTTTTTTTTGTTTTTTGTTTTTTTTTTTTAGAAACATTTCCTCCACTGTATTCTCTAGGGACTGAATGTATATCAGAGCTCAGGTTAAGTGTGTATCCTGGCAGCCATCCACCTGAAAACAGGCATAGGCTGGTCTTTCTGTCATCTGTCTATCTATCTATCTATCTATCTATCTATCTATCTATCTATCTATCTATCTACCTATCTATCTATCTACCTATCTATCTATCTATCATCTATCTATCAATCATCTATCTATGCACCTATCTATCTATCTCTATCGTGTTTCTACCTGTCTTTAGCTATGAGAAAACTGTCATTGGTCTATCAAATTGCTGGACAGTTTTATGTCAACTTGGTACAAACTAAAGGGAAATTCAATTAAGAAAATGCTTTCATAAATTCCAGGCTATAGACAAGTGTGTAGTGCATTTTTTAAATTGGTGATTGATCAGGGAGGGCCCAGGCCATGTGGGTGGTGCTATCTATAGGCTGGTGGAGGTCCTGGGGTCTATAAGAGAGCAGGCTAAGCAAGCTATGAGAAGCAAGCCAGTAAGCAGCACTCCCCCACGGTCTCTGCATCAGCTCCTGTCGCCAGGTCTCTGCTCTCTTGGAGTTCCTGCCTTGACTTCAGTCACCTGGACTTGTAAACTGAAATAAATCCTTTCCTCTCCAGAATGCCTTGATAATGATGTTTCATCTCAGCAATAAAAACCCAAGACAATCGATTATCTATGTGTTTTCTATTTATTATTTATCACTCTATTAATTGACTATCTATCTATCTACCTATCCTCTGCCATCTATCATGTATTTATATCTCTATTTTATATAAATATAATATAGTTCCTAAATATGTGTTTTACAAAATAGCAGAAAAGCTGCTCTGATATCATAAATGTATTTCTTGTGGAAAACTTATAGGCCAAAATAGAGAAAGACTCCATATTCCATTTCCCCTGCAAATTCTGTATCTTGCTGAAAATCAGCTCCTTTTTTCTTATCATGTACAAGTTTTATATTATTATTTTTGTTACCATTGATTTATTATTTTATTTATTATCTTAATCTACAGAAAAACAACGAATACCTATAAAGAACTGTTTTATAATGTATTTATTTATAACTGTAATTGTTTCTAGGAGTTTTAGTTTTGATAATGAGGTACTGTTTGAATTTATAGCACATTGGAAAGCAAGAATAAATTCTAATAGTTCCTTTTTGTCATACTTGCCCTCTTGTCATTACAATAAAACCTGCCAGGCATCTAAATACCCATAGCTGTATAGGCTAGAGATCCAAGAGGAGAACTTGCTGCCGTTTTCCTAGACCAATATAATTTCTAAACAGTTATTATTATTCCCACAGATAAGAAGGGTGCTCAGCCCTTGTCCAGGAAGCTCTGCCTGCAGCAGTTGGAGGGCAGAGTCATGACTAATCAAAATGCATAGAATAAGTGACTGTGGGTGCCCAGCTCTAATCGAGCCACCTGCAACACTAGCCTTAGACCTAAGCCTCAGGAAAGCCTTGGAAGAGGGGACAGAAATATGTTAAGATCATAGGCCCAGGATGCTTGCTGCTAGATAGTGATTCCTAGGCATGAAGGGGAAAATGAACTCACGAAACCACAATATGGTTGCCTGAACAAAACTGGTACAATGACATTACCAGTTAACATAGCAACACGAATGGGGGAAATTCCATATGGTCCCGGCCTAGATAAAGTCCTACTGGTAGTAAATGCTGAGGTGATGTTTAATCTCAGTTGATCAGCCTGAGACACATTTTTTTTTTTTTCGAGACAAGGTCTCTCTGTGTTAGCCTTGGCTGTCCTGGACTCACTTTGTAGACCAGGCTGGCCTTGAACTCACAGTGATCTGCCTGCCTCTGCCTCCGGAGTGCTGGGATTACAGGTGTGCACCACCATGCCCGGCTGCCTGAGACACTTACATGCAAGGAATGAGAAAGGGACTCAATAGGTTGTATATAGTTTTGTGTGTGTGTGTGTGTGTGTGTGTGTGTGTGTGTGTGTGTAGACATGCAACAATACTAACTAAGGATGAGATCATAAATTTGGGAGGGGAGGACATTGGGAGAGTTAGAGGGGATTGTAGATGCAGTATTGCGTATAAACCTCACAAAAATTATTAAAAACAGTATAGTGATGGCTCACTGGTTAATAGAGTTGATTACTCTTGCAGAAAACCAGGGGTTGATTCCCAGCACCCACATGGTAGCTCACGACCATCTATAACTCCAGTTCCTGGAAATGCACAGCCTGATTCTGGGTTCCATAGGCACCAGACACTCAAGTTGTGCACAGACATCTGTGCAGCTAAATTATCCATACATGTAAAATAAAAAAAAATAGTATAGGAAAAAGGAAATAATACACAGAGAATATAAAGATGAAAGAGGCATTCATACTGAATAAATACTAATAAAAAGGAAAAAGCATGTATAATGGGGAGAAAAAGACTAAAACATGCTTTGTTTAAGATATCCTTTGTGTCTTTAAAGAGATTTCCTAGTCTCAGAAGGTTTCTCAAGAAACCTTTGGCGTACTTCAAGGTTGTGTTTTAAAGTGAAAATGGCCATTTGGGGTGGATTTGTATGTGTGTACATGTCATGTGTATGTGAGTGTGTGCATGTTGTGTGTGTGTGTGGTGTGTGTGCGGAATGTGTGTGTGTGTGCTTTGCAGGTGGTTTGAGTAGGTAAACATGTTATCTATCACACAGAGGATTTCCACAGTGTTGAAAGCAGCTGGGGTTTTATTCAATTCTCAAGCCATTGTTTCTCTGTCCCTATTAGGTTGAAAGATAAACATATATATAAAATTCCCCAAAGTCGATATTTAAAATATTTCTACTATTTTGTCAAGTATTGGATAGACTTCTCCCAAAGAATAAACAGTAATTTTGGAACCCTGTAACGCTTCTTTTTTACTAAGCTTGGATTGTTTGTAGTAGCCCTTTTATTCTTACATGGGAATGCCAAGATAGACACAGGTAGAGAAACCAGAAGACCGTGCACAGGTGAGTTACCAGCTAGCACTTTTGTTTCCTCATGTTGCCTTATAGTTAGGCTCTCACTTTGTCTCCTAGAGTGTTTGTGCTTTATTTTACTGACTGTGGATCTCAGAAGTATTTCTATCGGAAAAATTTTCACATACATTTTCTTTGTTAGATAGGCTATAAGAAATAGTTCAGGCTGGAGAGATGGCTCAATGATTAAGAGCACTGGCTGCTCTTCCATAGGACCTGGGTAAAATTCCCAGCACCCACATGGCAGCTCACAACTGTCTGTAACTCCAATATCTGACCCACTCACACAGACATACATGCAGGCAAAACACCAATGCACATAAAATAAAAATAAATAAAGTTTTTAAAAAGAGAAATAGTTCACATTTTAAAATATAGTAGAGCATGGTCAGGCATTAAATCATACTACAGGTAGCACTATACAGATTGAACATGCATGCAATAACTATTAGTGAAAAAAGAGGCCAGGAATTTGAAGTAGAGCGTGGAGGGATATATGGAAGGGTTTGTAGGGAGGAAAGGGAAGGGAGAAATGTAATTAAATTATAATCTCAAAAAAAAAAAAAAAAAAACCAGTAGAAATGCAAAACCTGTATCTCACAGTTGACAAAAAATAGAAAAAAATTGTACATTTATTTTAGTGCTAATCTTAAAAATACGATCATGTAAGTGCATACAAATTTCTTTCTTTTCATGAACTTTACTTTTGAGTGGTTTTTAAAAATACAATGGTCAAAGCAGGATGAGACTTGAAGTTATGAGTTATCTAGTGAAAGCAGACGCCTTCTGGCTATATTTGCCCCTGAATTAATTTAAGTGACATTGCGCAACCACAATCTATACGCTTGTTCTCTCTCCTGCCTGTTTTCTAGCACAGCTATCGTTTTGAACTGATTCTCTTTCTTTACCATCTTAGTCTTTGCTCAGAGCTCACATTTGGACCCACAAATGCCCTTAAAAAGAGGTTGGCCTGTAGTGAACTTATACTAGAGGTGTTACTTGCATTTAAATTTTATCTGGAAGATATTTTCATCTGGAACAACAAGCTGAATTGGTTTTTCTATCTCAGGCCTTTGACATTTTAAAAAGTATTTTATTTGACATTAAAAGCTGTTTTCTTGAGGAAAAAAAAAAAAAAAAAAAAAAAAAAAAAAAGGCCAAGAATTAAAACTACAGCAATTTCAATTTTCCTTAAACAAAACAAAAGTCACCTTCTGAGTTCTAGACTTCATTTCTCAAGTAAAACTTATCTTACTTAACCCATTTTTAAAACATTTAAATGTCCTGGCAAAAAATTTTTATGGATTATTTTTTCATTGTTATTTGTTCCTGAAATGAAGTATTATTTTTACAAAGAAAAAAAAAAAAGCGTGAGGCTTTACCCAGAGTGTACATGAGCACACAAACACACACATACATACACACATGTAAACACTTACATCCATAATATTCATATTCTCTCACACAGTCACATTCTCTTAAACACTCATACATAGTTTCCAATAACAAATATCCAGAGGAAAAAAATTACATAAACTCTTTGTTACAGACTCTTCTTGAGGAACTTCCCACTACAACTATTTTCTTTCTTCTCATGTTCCCTGTTTTAGATACTTTCCGTCTTTCATGTTTCAGACAAGGCATCGTTTATGACAGGTTAAAATAATTAGTCTAATGGCAGTATACAGCATAGAAAAATCGGAATCTTCCAAATGTGATCTTTTTGAAACTCAGAGTATAAAGGTGTACACATTTTTATAAAGATATACACATTTTAGTTTAAATATACCATGATATAGGCATAGCATTACTAATGAGAATAGCAATGGACTATAGAGTGACTACCACAAAAACAGTAGGTTTTGTTTTTTGTTTTTTTTTTTTTACTAGCTTGACATGGTAGTTTACACTGAGGATGGCATCAGATTCATGCCAGGCTTTAGTTAGTGGATTTATACAGCCAGGGAAAAATAATCGATGCGGCTTGGAACACCTGCAGATGTGTGCTGTGTAGACTCCAGCGCCTCAGAAGTCTAGCCTGTTTATGTTATATGTTCCAGAGGACAGCACCATTGCTTTTCATGCTCCCTGAGAAGGAAAGTAACTGAATGTGTGAGCTGAAGGCTGAGGGGTGAGAGAAGGAGAAGGCCAGCATAGTGCCACAGTCGAGGACTCTGGGCTCCTCATCAGACTTAATCTCTTGCTTTTTAACTCTGAGACCTTGACATTCCTTAACATTTTGCCGATTTTCTTTATCTTCAAATGAGGACTATCTTAATATCACCATATAAAATATTTATCAAGAAGAGATAAACTATTTTCTGGGCCATGATTAGAGTGGTGACTGGCAGTGTGTGCCAAAGAGGCATTAGGTATCACTTGGCAGGGAACATCTTTCCCAGCATGAAAATAGACAAGGCACATCCCATCTTACAAGTGTAGCCAGAGCACGTTTAGGCCACATATGCTCATGGTTAACCACTGAAGTAGGTTACCAGGTACAGCTCAGAAACAGATACATGTACAATTAGCAGATGTACTCAAGAAATATATTCCCTGCCAAAGAACTGTTGGGTGAATGATTTACCGATATTTTCATTCAAAGAAACCCTATTGTTTTCAATAAACCAATCAAAACCACATATTTGTTCCTTATTTCCGAAAGAGCTGTTGTTTGTTCCTGCTCAAGACCGTGTTAGAAGGATCAGCCAGGGAAATGTTTGCTTGTCGCTGAGCTACAGATGCCTCCTTTCCATGTCTCCTTAAAACAGCGGTGGCATAAAACCCAAATCTTCTGAGGGAAGTGACCACTCTGCTCGTTTCTGTTTTCTCCGCCATCTTAGAACTCAGTGAACAGTGGCAACAGACAGTAATTACTCCTGACTGGGAAATGCCACAGCTTGCCCTCACCCCATGTCTGCATTCAGCTGTGCCATATGCGAAATGACTGAGTGACTAAGCGTAGATAGCTCAACTCCCCCACATGCAGTGTCTGCACATGCAACGCAACTGTAGAGATAGTTGGACCTACTTCATGGAGGTGCTTGAAAGATTAAATAAAATCAACCCTGTGTGAAAGGTCTACATCTGTTTGTATAGTTTAGTTCTTATCAATAAGCTGTCTAACCACATTTTGCTTTGTATATTCTCCTAAATGTTTATATAGCAACTATAGACTAAACTATATTTATTTATTTATATTTAAAAATAAACATTTAAAATTATTGTGAAAGAAATATAAGCTTTACAACCTCTTGAAAAAATGGAAAAAACTAAAAGCAAGACGCTACCATCTCTATTCCCTGAAGACAGTGGCTGTTAATATTTAGATCTGCCTTTCCCACCTTTAAGAAGGTGATGACAAATCTCCAGTCTGTGCCCCGGGCCCACACCCTGACACTGATGCCCCCACCCTCCTGCCTTGTGTGCACATTTCAGAAACATCTTAAGCCTACACTTACGAGCAGGCTCTCACTGTCTCAAAGCACATCTCCTCCCAGGCATACTGTTACTAACGTGCTGCTCTCACCCAACCCTGGCACCATCCTACGGTTCTTTTCCCTTCTAAACCACCCTAACCTTTAGTCATTTGTTAGACTAGATCTTTTCGGCGGCATTTCCCTCCTCCATTACAAAGCTGGCTCGTTATTTCCGCTTTCTAGACGGGGATTTTATGGCTCTCACTTCCAAATGATGTGTATTGCCACACCTTAGACTTCCTGTCTCCATGAGGGCAAAGATGCTGCTTCACTTTAAAAGAAAAATAATTATGTTTAATGACACCCAGTGCCTAATAGATAGTAGGTACTAAATGCTCATGCACTTGTAACACAGACAGCTGCATAGTTTAAAAAAATGAAGCCTCCCAAAGAATTTTGTGTACAATCACTACAATTACTATTATTTAAAATATAAAACTGATCATATTACTTTCAAGTTAAAATGTGTGTGTGTGTGTGTGTGTGTGTGTGAGAGAGAGAGAGAGAGAGAGAGAGAGAGAGAGAGAGAGAGAGAGAGAGAGAGAGAGAGAGAGAGAGAGAGAGACAGAGAGAGAGAGAGAGAGAGAGAGAGACAGAGACAGAGAGAGAGAGAGAGAGAGAGAGAGAGAGAGAGAGAGAGAGAGAGAGAGAGACACAGAGAGAGAAACAAATGGATTTATGTGGTGGATACTACAAGGGCCCGTTTAGAGCAAGCTTCATGAGGTTTGGGATTCATGGTTTTGGGGGTCTATCACATTTCGCAGTCCACTTTTACACCACAAACCAGATTCTAACACGATCCTCATTGTTTTAAAACATGCTTCTTTTCTATGGAAAAGTAAAGTTGAATTGTTCAGTTATAATGGGTCTTGGATATCCTTTTCCCTAATTAACATCCGGTATGGTATTTATGTTTTCCCTTTGGCTTCAAACATCCCCACCACCCCTTTTTCCGCTCTAAGTTTGAAGGTTTTTGAAAATAACTGTGTTAGGGCTTGCTAAGGAAACAAAACTAGCATAGCTTATTGGTATTTATTTATTACAAAAAGCTGGTTCTCCTGATTATGGGAGTTGGTGAATTTAAAATTGGGAGGGCTGGAGAGGTTGCTCCCTGTGGCTAACAGTACAAACTGCTGTCTTAGAGGACCAGAGTTCCACGCCATGCCAGGAGGCTCACAGCACCTGTAACTTCAGTTTCAGGGGCTCTCATGCCCGTTTCTGTTCTCCACAGGCACTGCTTTCATGTATGCAAGCCTACTCTCTGTCTTTCTCTGTCTCTCTGTCTCTTATCTCTCTCTCTCTCTAAAAATCCAAAATGATGCTTAAATATGTAAGTACTTCATGGCAGGTTACTATATGAGGCGAATTACATACCATAACCACTTCCTGGAGGCCTTAGCCTCAGATGATCTCTTTATATTCCTGCCACTTTTCATTCAAAGAATCTGTTTCCTTTATAATCTCTCAGATCTATCATAGTATGCTGTCCACTGCAGAAGAACGAATATTGCTGAAATGTTTATTTGAATAAAAACAGAAGAGCTGCGGTCAGTTCTGGAATGAGAGCCACTTGCTCTACTGTATGCCTCATTAGTCTTTCCTAGTGGAAGTTAAAACCAATCAGAAGATTGGGAGGTGGAGGGCAAGTCAGGAACCAGCTTCACAGTTAAGGTGTCAGAAGTTATCCATGCCATAGAAACAGCCTGGAAATCTAAAACTTTACTTTCAGGTGGAAATTAGACTTAAGTTACTCACTCTAAAGCTTCTGGGTATGGTAGCACATGTCTGTAATTCCAGGACGTGGATAGGGGAGGCAGGAGGACCAGGAGTTCAAGGGCAGCCTTGGTTAAATAGTGAGCTGAAAAAAAAAAAAAAAAAAAAAAGAAAAGAAAAGCTAGAGGCCATCTTGGGCTACATGAGACCCTGTCTCAAAAAAAAAAAAAAAAAAAAAAAAAAAAAAACAATAAGAACCCCCACCCCCAAGTTACAAACAAAAAGCTGGCTAGTCATTCCTCCATGAGGCATGGTTTCCATGGGTGTTCTGAAAGTGCTATCTAATTACTGATGTGGCCCACTCATGTTACATCACAGTGCTGAAACAAAAGGTGGAAGCATGCATCCCTGGTATGACGTCATAGAGCTGCACGAAAGGCATAAGAGTTAACACTACAAAGCTACCATTTTCCTTTCTTTACCTGAGTAATGTCTCTTTTCATTAACTGGAGTCAGGATGTAGTATGTGAGGAAAGAATAAATAATTAATTTTAAAAAAGGAAACTATCTCATGGAAAGAACTCCAGATTTTGTCCCTTGTCTTCCCTCATTTATGTAAAGTAGTAGATTTTCTGGACAATTAATTGGTATTCTCTGCATTTCTTTAATTTTTATCTTATTACCCACAAAGCAGCACAATTAGGGACTGGATAGATGGCTCATGGTCAAGAGAACGTGTTGCTCTTGCATAGGCCTGGTTTAGGTTCCCAGCACTCACACGGTGGCCTACAATTGTCTCCAACTCCAGACTAAGTGGATCTGAAATCTTCTTCTGCCCTCTGAGTGTACTAGTCACACATGTATACACGCATGCATACATGCAAGGAAAAACATTCATCTGCATAAGATAAAGTAAATGTACCTAAAACAAAACAAAATTGTCTTAGTTGCCATAACCACAGCAACTCTTACAAAGGAAAACATTTCATTGGGGATGGCTTACGGTTTTAGAGGTTCAGTCATTATCATCATGGCAGCACGCAGGCAGGTGTGCTGGAGAAAAAGCTGAGAGCTCTACAGACAGAGACTGTGTGCCACACTGGATGAGCGTATGGGACCTCAAGGCCCACCTCCACAGTGGCACACTTCCTCCAGCCACGTCACATCTCCTGATAGTGCCACTCTCTATGGAACCCCTCCTATTTAAACTACCACAAAACCAAAATAAAACAAACCAAAATAAAAACCCCAAACCAAAAGCCAGTAAGGTTCATTTTATTTTCTGTCCATCTCTCTAAGGCACGTGAATGCTGTTAGGACAATCTGGACTAGTGAAAATGTTCAGAGAAGGAAAAAAATGTGAGGATGAACACCTTCCTCTCCAGGAAACATCATCTGTCCCTGCCCCCCAAATTAGTAAAACCCCCCAGGAATATCATTTTTGCTCTTAGCTTAGAGGCCATGATGGTCAGGTATACTTTTTTTTCATATGCTTTTAAAGCGACTACTTTCTTTACGTAACTCCATTTTCAAGAGACTTGTGTGTACAAGCCATCATATTTATTTAGGGCTTGTAATGGAATTCTACAAATTACAAGGCCACACCTTTCAATTTGATCTGTTTCTTGAGCCAAGCCATTTCTAATTCTCCTTAGTGGTGGATAAAGTAACTACTATTCCAAATGTATTTGTTTTTGAAGAATGATTTCATCAACAAGAAACACTGCAGCACATTCTGGAAGCTCTTACAGTAGGTGAGCAGAGGCCGCTCGGGAGATCTAAGTGCACCTTCTTTCTGCCAAGACACAGACATCAGCAAATACAGTAACTAACTTACATTAAGTGTTGGCAACTCTTTCTGAGTGGATGACTTATAGCATAGAATATATTATTTTAAAGCAATAATCTCCTATTGGTAGGAATTTTTTCTGTTCACAATCCTTAGATATAAAAATAAACTAATTTTTGTAAATGCAGATATTGTATGCCCATCGCACAGATTAACATCTGTGTATTAATACTACTAGCCACTGCCTCCAGCACCAATGTTGGAAGGATCTGTTAGACCCGTCAAAGGCAGTCATTGTGATCACCCTTGTCATTGTAAGTTACATTTCCTACACTTGAACTTCCCTTTAAATACAATTATAAATGGTGGGGGTGCAGCCCAGTGATATATTGCTTGCTTAGTATGTATGAGGCCCTGAATTCAGTCCCCAGTACTACCCATAAAAGAGCTGTATTAATCTGACAGGCCAGGCATAGTGGTGCATACATACCTGTAATTAATCCAGGATCTTGGGAGGCAGAGGCAGGCAGATCTCTGAGTTTGAGGATAGCCTGGTCTATGGAGCAAGTTTTAGGATAGCCAGGGCTACACAGAGAAATCCTGTGTCAAACAAATTAACAAACAAAGAAATAAAAATTTAAATCTGAAGATTTAACTTAGGAAATATACAAAGAAGTATATAAAGGGGAAAAGATGGACACAGAAGAAAGGCTGAATATATTTTACCTAGAAGTACATTTTTTTTTTTTAAAATGGAAAAGTATTATGTTTAAAATGCTTGACTGATTCTTCATAGAGAATAAACATTTAAGAATATAAGCCATGCAGATGCAGAATAACTTTTGTTCTGAGACCTCTTTGCCCTGGGGCGACTCAGCTGTGTGCCCTGGTTATAAGGTAAGTAACTCAGCTGTGCGTATAGGCATATTAATCCTTCTCATCACTGTACAGCTCAAATATCTCACAGTTTATCCATTGACAGTTGATAGATATTTGAGCCAAATTCAGTTGGAATAGTTACAAATAAATCTTTTACATACATTTTTGTGCATTTCTTCTGATGGAGAAAGTCACCATCATTCCTGGTGTTAAGCTTGTGTGGTAATGGTATTTTTCATTTAAGTATATACCACAGAATGATACAGGCTTCCCTTCTGACTAGCCATGTGTCAGGTGTTCAGATGCCCTACACATTCAGTGTTGCCATGTACTGTCAGTGTTTGCCTCTAAAGTTTTATGTCCCTTGACAGACAATTGTAGTTTAATCTAAATTTTCCTGATAATTCATGTGCTAGCTCTTTTCCATATGATTACCACCTTTGATAGTTATAATCACACAAAAATTCATTTTGGTCTTTACCCCTTAGAACGTCAAGAGAAGCAAAAAAAAAAAAAAAAAAAAAAAAAAAAAAAAAAAAAAGTTTTAAATTTTAACTATTCTAAAGTTAAAGTTTGATTTGTTGAGTGCAGAGATTATTTTCAGAAGGCCTCTGGATTATTGGAGTATAAGAGCTAAAATGTCAGAAATGTAATCTGATTTTTAGTAGTTTTTCTCCATCATCTTCCAATAACAAACATCAAGGAAATACGCACCTAGGCTTTAGTTTCCTGACATACATATGGTAAGTTGTCAGTTTGTAAACTATGTCAGAAATGCCACACCTTTTTTACTCTGATGTGGTCAAACACCATTATAAAAGTTGGAGTGTGCTGCTTTCAAAAACCAAATACTACCATCATGATTGTGTTCTAGTAGAAACTGATGTTCATTTGCTAGAGAGTAAGAACAGAGTTTTGAACTGAAGTGCACATTTAACTAGTTTTACTCTAAATTTACTCTAAACAACGAGGTAACTTAATCTTAGGAAATGGGGGTTCTTTCTTTATGATGCAAAAGTACCAATTGCAGGCCTTGAGAAATGGCTCAGTGGTTAAGAACACTGGCTGTTCCATCAGAGAACCTGGGCTCAACTCCAAGCACTGCACATGGCGGCTCACACCTGCAACCCCAGTTCCAAGGAATCCAGTGCCTTTTTCTGACCTGTGGGGGCACCAGGTGTGCACATGGTGGACACACACATACATACAAGCAAAAACCTCATACAAATAAAGTAAAATAATGTTAAAAATTGAAAAGAAAAAAAAAAAAAACCCACAGGTTGTATGTCTTCAAAAGATGCCAGGGTAAATTGGGCACAGTGGCACAGCACTTGGGGAGGTAGAGGCAGGCAGATCTCTGTGAATTTGAGGCCAGGCTGGTCTACAAAGTGAATCTGGACAGCCAAGGCTACACAAAGAAACCCTGTCTCAAAACAAAACAAAACAAAAAACAAACAAAAACCCACGATGCCATGATATTCATGTCCCCAGGCAATCTTAATGGTGACTCTGGATAATAAGCTATACATTTTAATTTCTGTGTTATGGATGAAGAAAATGGAGGGCTGAACTTGTTCCATCTGGCTAGCTCCTAAAGTGGCGAAGCCTTCTCGGCATTGGCCTTGCTTCTCAGCTACTGCATCTTGAAAGCTGGAGTTTGTAAACCCCAAGTAACAGGTTTAGCAAATATATATCCAGCTGCCAGAGAAAGGGTTCACTCAGATGTTTGGCAATACGAATTATATGCACATATTTGTATTTAACATATGTATACTTATGCATACATATTCATTTGGCTTCTTTATAGGTGAGCTATACAGTGTTACAGGATAATATACGAACATTATGCAGGGGGAATTTGAAAGCAGGGGGGTGAGATAAATTTTGGATTTACATCATGAGGACATCAAGAGTTTGGAGAGAAGCAGACTGACAGGTAAAATCATGCAAACAAAGAACACACTGTTAAGGGGAGTGAGCACAAAGGTTGATGCTACCAGGTCAATGGTTCTTTGCGAGCTTTCTGTTGGCTGCATACTGTGGTTTAGAGACACTGAAAGTGAAGTTTTACCGGCACTTGAAAAATGTCTTTGCATACATTCTGTATGGCATTTATTGAAATTTAGAGAGAATAAAAATATTTGCAGGTCTCTAACAGCAAAAGAAAAAAAAATCAGCAAAAAAGTACAAGAAGAAGGTCACTTATTACTTAGCAAAAATGTTCTCATATAGATTTGGCTAAAAATTCAGTTAATTTGTGTAAAAGTGCCAAAATCTTTCCATGATTTTTTTTTTTTTTTCCTTTGTTTATCTGAGTTCTCAGCTGCCTAGTATGGATTTGGCAATACGGGGCTATGTTTTGGGCTTTATATTTAATTGAGAAGTTTAGATTTCTGAAGAGAAACTCTTTGTGTTGTTTGTATGCACTGAAACCCAGACAGAGAATCCTGTTGCTTTCTTGCTGTGCTCAGGGTGCTGCTGTTTTATCACTTGCCAAGTCATGGCCACCTGTGGCTCTGACTTGGCAGCCCTGTACTCAACAGCCAGACATTAAGCTCACAGGAAAGGCCTCCTGAAGTGGAGCTAAAAGGCAATCATCTCACATGACGGACACTCTGATCAGAAGGACTTGCTCAACACACGAACTGACGTGTTTGCTTGGAGCAGACACACTGTCCATTGCTTTTGTTGGCAACACTGCCAAAAGCATTTGCACAGGAACAATTAGATGCAAGTCATCTGATTTTCCACACAGGAAACCCGGCATAGAATACACAGCCTTCTAAAGATTCATCTTCTCTTTTCCTGTTGTTTGTCTTCTGTTAAACTCCAGTCACTAATGGACTAATGACGGAGGCCTGGCACCCCCTTGGGGAGGGAGCACTTAGTCTCAAGGCTTCCCTAAATGTACTAAGAAGCATCACTTCATCATCTAAGATGTAACATAAGCTTAGGTGACTCAGCAACAAAACAAAGCAAAACAAAACAAACAAAACAAAACACCCCCCCCCCAAAAAAAAACCCAAAACAAACCTGATGAAAATTGTGGAAGTGCAATTCCCTAGCTCTTTTAGAAGATTTTGATTCTTTATTTATATCTGTTCTTGGTTGTCAGCAATATGTCTCTATCTTTTAAAATGCCATCTTTTGCATTGCAAATTCTAATTCTCCTTTTGAACATGGTCTGACTCAGAGAATGAAATTGCTTATTTAACTGTGGACAAGACTATTAATTGGGTAGGCCTCAATTATCCTTATCTATAAAACTGTTTAAACAAACAACTTTACAGGCTAAATAATTTGCCATGGTAGAACTTCCAGGAGACACTCTGGTAACCTTTTTTGCCTTTGGGGAAAATGTCTGACACCTAACTCTGTGGGCGTATTACAGCCTGGGGTCTGGTGGCGTCTAGCCAATTAGATCACTAGACAACAAGGGCAGCACTCAGTGCTCCTGCAATGTATTTCCTGTGCTTCTTTGAGCTTCAATATGCTTATCTGTGAAAAATTACAAGTATAATAAGAATAATATTTATAAAAGCAAGGCACATACTTGAAATGTTGGCAGAGGCAGAGGCAGAGGCAGAGGCAGAGGCAGAGGCAGACATGTTTCTGAGTTGTAGGCCAGCCTGGTCTATACAGTGATTTCTAGGCTTCCTAGAGCTGCCTCAAAAGAGTAAAATAACAAAACAAAACAAAACAAAAACCCATACCATCATCACCACCACCAAGAAGAATAAAACAAAAACAATACCAAGAAACCCAAAATCCCCAAACCCAAACAATATTAACAAAGGCTAACATCCCTACTGTGCTTTATCTATGCCCCATGCTACGGCTACAATAACTTATTCTGACCTCACAATGAGATGCACACTGTCATTCTATTTGTTTTACTGATGAAGAACTGAGAGGCACAGGGACTGAGCTGCAAAATTTCAGATTTAGAAAGTGGAAGGACTGGATGGACTGTGAAAATGAGATGCTGCTTACAAAGCTTATATACTAAATCATCACTATGATGTTGCTTCTTTCTGATTGTTGCTCATATGGACTTAAATGTGGATCTAACAACATCTTCTCCCACTCATCTTTGTGGTGGTTTGAAAAATGGCCCCCATAGGCCCATAGGGAGTGGCACTATTAGGAGGTGTGGCCTTGATGAAGTAGGTGTGGCTTTGTTGGAGGAAGTATGCCACTGGAGGTTGGCTTTGAGGTCTCAGAAACTCAAGCCAGGCCTGCTGATCCAGATCTCAGTTACCTCTCCAGCACCATGTCTGCCTGCATGCCACCATACTGCCCACCATGATGGTGATGGACTAAACCTCTGAACCTGTAATCCAGGCCTTTTATTAGAGTTTTTGTGGTCCTAGTGTCTCTTCATAGCAATGGAAGCCAAACTAAAGCATTTACTTTTATGGTCTTCAAAGACAAAAGAGTGAACTATAGTGTTTCCTTGGACCCATTTATTCATTGCATTAATTTCTCTCCAATTTCCCAGAGATCAACTCTAACTAACCTTGTATCATGATTTTCCAAACATATCGAGCTTGGTCAGCTTTGTCACTTTTAGCATCTGAATCTGGTGGTTCTTTATGGTGGTGTTAGAGTAACCTCAGAGGCCACTAAAACTTTGAACTCCACCTCAAACTTTGCTGGAAACACTGGAAAGTCAAACAGTTTCACCATTCCTTAAGGCCAGGTCAAAAAAGTAGACTAGCTCTAACCCTAGGTGGAGACACAGTATTCTGATTTACTCTGAAGATTAGAATATTACACATTATTTTCTCGGCTGGGATGTCAATCACTTGGCCAAGAGACCATCACCCAGGAAAGCTGACTCACCTAAAGCCATGCTAAAAAGATGAGAGGAATAATTATCTCCTTCATAAGATACCTTTTCTTCCCTGGTGTAGACACTTACCATCACGTAGCTCTGCTGAGTCTGTACTCTTCAGAAAAGTAAACAAAACAAAACCCAACCCCCTTTGTCTTCCTTTTTTATCTTTTTCTTTCCTTTGGATACTAGCCAGACCCTGGACATGTTTTTTCTGATGCTCTGGGCTTTCTCAATCTTTCTCTGTAGCTTCTCCCTCCCTGCCATGACACTGCTTATCCCCCATGGAAGTGCTTGGTGGCATCTCTAGTAACTAAAAAGGCATGGCTTTCTCTTCCATATCTTCCTTTCTAGGAAGCTGTCAAGATTTATAGCTTGCCTGCAGTATTGTTTTTCTTTTAATGATAATAAAACGATCCTCAAAATTCCTCCTGAATCCACTTTAAATTCTTTTATTAATGAGACTAAGAACCCAAAACAGGGACTTCAAGTTCCCAGGTAACTGTACTGTGCACAGGAAGATGGTTGACTGAACTCTTGTGCTCTTATCCTCAGTCTACTAAAGGTATCCCAGTTGGGACAATCAAAAATCACCTTCAGACATTGCCAAGTGTCTCTTGGAGTGCAAAACCACTCCTTCCTCAAGTAGGACTGTTGTTGCTACGGTCAAGAAAGACCGTCATGTATTTGATGTTGCAGATTATTGATTTTATTATAACACTAATTGAGTACATGTTGGTTTTAAATAAAGTTTTTGGGGCTGGGGTAATGGCTCAGTGGTTAAGAGCATAGCCTTAAGAGCAAACCACCAGAGGACATGGTTTGAGTCTTAGCACCCACACAGCTGTTTATAATCACCTGTTACTCTAGTCCCAGGGGATCTGGTATCCTACTCTGGTTTCTAAGGACACTGTACACTTGTGGTGCACAGGCATACATACTAAGCAAGACGCCGATGCACATAAAATAAAAACATGCTAAACAAAATTAAAAGAAAATTGAAACATTTTTGAGCTTTCTTTTTTGCATGTGTACATGCTTGTTAACATGTATATGTTAGTAGAAGCTGGGTGAAGCCCAGAGTATCAAGTGTTGGTCACCTTGTTTTTTAGGACAGAGACTCTCAATGGCTTGGAAATCAGTAAGTAGACTCTGCTGGCTAGCCAGAAAGCCTCAGGGAATCCTCCTGTGTCTGCCCCACCCAAAACTGGAATATATGTATGTATGTGTGTATGTGTGTATGTATGCATGTGTGTGTATGTATGTATGTATATGTATGTATGTGTGTATGTGTGTGTATGTATGCATGTGTGTATGTATGTATGTATGTATGTATGTATGTATGTATGTATATGTATATGCATGCCACCACACCCAGCTTTCAAAAAGCAAGTTTTGTGGATCAGCATCAGGTGCTCATGCTCGAGTGGCACTTACTTCACTGAGATATTTGTGCTCCCTCCCAGATAGTCTTAGTTTTACCTACATTTGAAAATCACATCCTTGCCATTTTCTTTAAATATCTTTAAAAAAAAATAAGTTCAATCCATTTTTTTTTTTTACTAAGTTGGGGAGGAAATAAAATAGGAATGACCCAGGAAATATAACTTTGAACTTCAGTTGTGAGAATGGAGAAATAGTAATTAAAGGCATCCTTTAAAATATTAGATGAGTAACACAATTCTACATTTCCTTAGGACAGGTGTGACAACTTTGTATAGGACAATGACCATCAAAATTATCTCAGCCTTTGAATTTGTAACTCAGTGGGCCATGAAATAGAGGGTCACAGTTAAGTGATGGAGCTATGAGTGACATGTGCACAGCCACTGAGTTATGGAAAGAGAATCTACTTAGAGGCAGCCAGACTGGCAGATGTTTTACTAGAAGTAATGATTTGTTTCTAGTTGCTGAAGTTTCCGTCCCTTTCCACTCACAATAGCACCTAGACTACGAGAAAAGAAAGGCAGCCCAGCGGCCTGAGGACTTCCTTGGGACGGAGACTTGGTAGCACATTTGCAGAGATTGGCATCTTTAGAAATTAGATGGCGACCTTTTTTCCCTGTTAGTGCCAAGCAGCGGAAGCTTCACTAGGGCGTTTTCTCTGCCTAAAAATATCTTCACTTCACGACTGCATCCTAAGAGTTACACACAAGACAAATTTGTCTGGCAGGAAAGAGGGTTCAAATATATGGAAGAACAGTGAAAACCTAGCAAGCACAGTTGAGAAATGTCTCAAGAACAGAACATTCTGTCTACGTCTGTAGGTGAATTGGTAGATCTTCTCATCTTTGCGACACTCACACATGCCATTTGCACAGCCCTTCATCTGTTACAAGAAAGGAATGTAAAGCAGACGTTAGAACGTAAAAGGTGTGATTGTTATTTTTCTTGGGCATCATTTCCGGACTAGCAATGCTAAAGATTCTAGAGGAAGATGTTGAATCAGCAAAACCTGAACTAGAGTCAAACTTAAAACTCAAAGAGGGAGTTGCGTGTCTAAAGACACTTTTTAAGCGTACAGAAAACAAAACAGAATGCACAAAATAAAAAGGAAAATAAAGGCAGAACTGAATGCAGTAACGGGGGCAATAGAGTTCATTCAGGCTGAAAATGAGAAAAGGTTCAAACATAGAAACAAACAAACAAACAAAAAAGGCATGTGCAGATATGAAGAAAAGAGAAATTTGGAAGTAATAAGATTATCCTTATTAGTTTTGTTATTAATCACAAGGAGAAAACTCTCTTAAAATTCATCCAGTTCCCACGGGCAGGCATCTGAATATTGTCTGGGATTGCTTTAATTTACACCAGCCTTCTTTGACATAGTCCCGAGGAAAGCAATTCTGAATGACCTTCCATCAAAGCTAAGCAATTACTAACAAAGGACGCTTGGGAAGCGGAATGGTTGAGGGGATTAGTGATTTGGTTTATTAGTTCTGCATGAGCTTAATGAGTTCATATTCTTTTGGTGGCATTAGTCAGGTCAGTGGGCTTCATTGCTGAGTAAAGTCTGTTGGAAGGCGCCAGAGCAGCAAGAGTCAGACCCCCCACATTAGCGTACTGAGCCTTTAAATGTCAACCAGTGTCATGTGCTGAAACGAAAATAGAAGGTTCTAAAGGCTAAGGCTTTATGCAGAATCCTTAATGTCAAGAAGTGATATGTTAGAAAATGTTCATTCAGTTGCAGTTGAGGTCACTAGAGAGCAATTTTTAATAAAGTATTCAAAGTAGCATGTATTTCAATAATATTCATATCAATTAAAAGAAATTTAGTTTCACCTAGTCCCCAAAAGAGACCCTGAAAAGACATACACTAATTCTCTTTTGCAGCCAATGTCCCCAGTGCAACTACTAGGAGCATGAAATAAGTCCACTACAAAATCAAAAGCTTGTGTCACATGTATATACAATTTTCATAACTTTAAAAACTAAAGAATGCTTCAAAGTCCTGTGTTTTGTGATTTTACTGATAGTAATTGCGGCTATGGTAGATATAGGTGGACTTTTCTATAGCTATGTGCACTGTATATTATTAAAAGACTTTTACAGTGTAATAACAATAAATGAAAAAAGTATTCTGTATGCATTTTATTTTTAATCTGTTAAGCTTTATTTATCATGCATTTAATATTTATGTGAATAATAGGCTATGGAATATGTTGTATAAACAAGTTTAGAGTTATTTCCTGTTGTATAGGTACTATTTGAGGAAGTGTATTCTCCATCTTTACAGGGCAGTTTTTACTAAGTACATGTGCATGGCAGTGCTCGGTAAGCAGTTGTGATGGTATTGTTCTGCCTCATCTTAGCCCCCTCCAGCAATAGTCACCACTTCTTAATCTATAGGCTCTCTTAGGATTTGATGTTCAAATCATTTCATAGAAATGTCCCTTAAGTCAATAATCAGAAATGACAAAAAGCTGTTTGCTTTTCTGAATCCAGATACCAGAGCCAAAATAACACTGGCTAAAACTCATCCTAGCTAGCTAGCTGTATTGCAGAAACTTTTTATAAAAATGAAGAACGCTACATAGAAAGAATAGCGATCAAAGTATGTTGTTGTTTATTTCAAAATGATGAAATCAAAGCCCACAGATAGATAGCTGGGTATGAAAAAGCTCACCTAAGAACAGTAATATAATAGAGAGGTTTGAGAGATTTTGATGACATGCTATCTCCAAGTATGGAGTACCATCCAACTCATTCCGTTGAGATTTGATAATGACTTCTCACACAAGATAACTCTCCATGCTTGCCTTTAATTCAGGACAGATAATTATTAAGCATTTTCTGAGGGAAAAGTGCCTGTCTATGTGGAAATTCAAATTCCTTTCAGTGTACTTTGTTATGGCAGATGTACAAGATGAAACAAAATACATAGAAGCCATTTGAAATGGACTTGCTATAATTGAGAAGTTCTTTAAAATATATATATATATATATATATATATATATATATATACATATATATCACATTTTTATTATTCATTCATTATTTCATGGACATCTAGCTTGACTTTCCTAGCTATTGTGAATGAATATGAATGGATGTACAGGTATCTCTGTAATATGATATAAAGCTCTTTGGGAACATACCTAGAAGTGATATAGCTGGGTCCTATGGTAGTTGTATGAGAAACTCTTGAATTGAGTTCTAAAATGAATAAGCATTTTTCCCCCTGCCCCAGTACTAATGACAATATTATCTTCTCCTTCTGCTTCTCCTTTTCTTCTTCTCCTCGTCCTCTCCTCCTCCTCCTATTCTTCTTCTTCTTCTTCTTCTTCTTCTTCTTCTTCTTCTTCTTCTTCTTCTTTTTCTCCTCCTCCTCCTTTTTTGTCACCAATGTTCTTGATAATAGTCATTCTGACTGTGGTGAGGTGGAATATTAAAGCAGTGTAGTGGTTTACATGAAAATGGCCCCTGTATGCTCACGTGTTTGAATACTGGGTTTCCAGGTGGTAGAACTGTTTGGGAAGGATAAGAAGATATGTTCTTTTTTTTTTTGGTTTTTCAAGACAGGGTTTCTCTGTGTAGCCTTGGCCATCCTGGACTCACTTTGTAGACCAGGCTGGCCTCGAACTCACAGCGATCCGCCTGCCTCTGCCTCCCGAGTGCTGGGATTAAAGGCGTGCGCCACCACACCCAGCTCAGAAGACATGTTCTTGTTGTATAAGAAGTGTCATGGGTAACAGGCTTTGAGGTGTCAAAAGACTCAGTTAAATTCCCATGTTCCTTTCTGCCTCCTGCTTGTAGTTTTGAGGTGTGACCGTCTGATACTTCTGCTGCCACACCTTCTTTCTGCCACCATCAAGTCTAGCCCTCTAGAACCATAAGACCAGCTTAATGCTTTCCTTTATGTCTAGGTCATTGTGTTTTATCACAGCAACAGAAAAATAATCAAGGCATGTAGTATTAATCAGTATTTCCCTGATGACTAAGGATGATGAACCATTTTAAAGTGTTTTTTGTTTCCTTTGTTTTTCATCTTTTGTGACTTCTCTGCTTAGTTCTATAGCCTATTTAAATTTTTCTTAGTGTTTAGATGCATAATTGGCAACACCTTTTCTCCTATTCTGAGGGCTGTTACTTCACTGGACTGAGAATATTCCTTGCTATATAGAAGCGTTTTGATTCCATTTTTCCATTGATGGACTTATTTCCTGTGTTACTGAAGGTCATTTTTGTGTCTGTATGTTGAAAAATACTGTCGAGTTTTCCCTGTGTTGCCGAGCATCCGATCTTATGCTGAGATTCTTGCTCCAGTTAGAGTTGAGTTTTCTGCAAGATAAGAGACAAGGATCTAGTTCGTTTTTCTATGTGGTGATATCCAGATTTCCCAGCACCATTTGCTGAAGATGCTGTTCTTTCTCCAATGTATGTTTGGCATACTTTTCAAAAACTAGGTGGCTGTAGTTGCTTGAACTTATATATAGGTCTTTTATGCCATCCTGTTGATCTATGTGTCTGCTTTTGTGCCAGTACCACACTGTTTTTATTACTGTAGCTGTGCAGCATAGCTTGAAATCAAGTATGATTGTAATTTTTCCCCCAGAATTGCTTGGGCTGTGTTTGGTCTTTTGTATTTTCCTATTAATTTTTAACTTTCTCTATATCTGTGAAGAAGGATGATGTGATTTTGATTCAGATTATACTCAATCTGTAGATTTCTTTATTAGAAAAGCCATTTTCACATTATTTATTCTAATCTATGAACATGGAATTCTTTTAATTTTCTAGTGTTTTCTTCAGTTTCTTTCTTCAGTGCCTTAAAGTTTTCATTGTAGAAGTCTTTGTTTCCATAGTTATGTTTATAGCTAAGTATTTTATTTATTTTTAGCTACTGTTGTGAATGGGTTTATTTACCTGTAATAAAACTGAAATTAGAATTTTTTTCATGTAAGTAGATACAACTGGAAAAACTTAAAGCTAAATGAGGCAATCCAGGACTAGAAAGACAAAGGGTACCTGTTCCCTCTCTTATGTGGATCCTACTTTCAAGTCTTTAGCTCTGTGTACTTGGAGCCACCATGGAACCCAGAAAATTAGGATGGGGTCATTGTGGTGAGAGAACGCTTTAAGATAGAGGGGAAACTAGAACATGGGTGAAAGTAAAATAAAGAAAGGTATACTGTGGGCATAAAGTATACACAGATCATGGAAGACTTATTATTTTGTCTATTCAAATATCGTTAAGATGCTCGTTCATTATATTGTCTTTTATCTTCTGTTTGCAAATAGAGAAAATGTTATAAAACTTGCAACGCCTGAGAACCCAGTGGACAGACTCATGAGAAAATGATGACAAGGTACCAGTAGAGACACTTTATCAAGAGCTGGGTATCTAAATACCTTGAAGCCATTAACTACCACCTTCCACTCTTCCTTATTTCAGATATGAGAAGGAAGAAAATGACCATTATTTAATTTATCCTGCAATCATTCTACAGGAAGTGCTGGTGCTCAGATTGCATTTTAAGTCCCTGATAGGACAGTTTGAGTAAACAGCAGTAGCCATGCATGTCCGACTCATCCCCCAGAGATGTTTATTAAAGGACTCATTTGGAGTGCTCATTGAGGATGCGTGCTTTGGGGGAGGGGAGGGGAAGTCCACTATATTTCCATGTGTGTTGTAACAAATTGTCCCAGACTCAGTGGCTGAAAAGAACAAATTTGTTATTTTGTAGTTCCTGATGTTAGAAAGTCTGAGGTTAATTCTATTGGCATGACATCCTGTGTTCTGGAAAGCCTGAGGGGAAGTATGTTTCAGACTCCCAGAGGCTGTGGGTGTGGCCTGGGTGTGGTTCCTTCCCTGAATCACTTCCTTCCTTTTCCCGCTTCCTTTGACAGTGTTCAGAAGATTATTCCTAATCATAATCGTAACATGTAACTACTTTCAGAGAGTTTTTATATATAAGACTTTTCTTGAATACCAACATTGTTCTTTTTCTCCCCACTGAACTCTACATTCATGCACCATGTAGTAATTTTACTAATAAAACAATTGATACTAGCTGGATTACCCTGTTTATGATCATAAAGTTCTTGGAAGAACTATGATGTCAGTGCCTGCTGAATAATTCAGACTCATTCCCAGGTTGCGTTGTGGAGATGGGTAAGATACAGTCTATTAAAGGATTGAATTCATACTGTGAGTTATGAATATCCCCAGTGCTAGAATTTATATGGATCATTTAGTTACAAAAGTAATATGTAGTATTTTTATGAACACATGAACACATTAATGTATTACCTTGAGCTTATTGTGTTAAAGAAAAAAGTTAAACAAAAATATAGTATGCTGGGTCATCTCACTCAGGATGATTGTTTCTAGTTCCATCCATTTGCCTGCAAACTTCAAGATTTCCTTGTTTTTTAACAGCTGAATAGTATTCCATTGTGTAAATGTGCCACGGTTTCTTTATCTAGTCTTTGATTGAGGGACATCTAGGTTGTTTCCAGATTCTAGCTAAAACAAATAAAGCTGCTGTGAACATAGTTGAGCAAATGTCCTTGTTGTATGGTAGAACATCTTTTGAGTATAGGCCGAGGAGTGGTATGGCTGGGTTTTGTAGTAGCACTATTCCCTGTTCTCTGAGAAAGTGCGAGATTGATTTCCAAAGTGGTTGTACAAGTTTGCACTCTCACCAGCAATGGAGGAGTGTTTCCCTATCTCCACATCTTTGCCAGGATGTGCTATCCCTTGAGTTTTTGATCTTACCCATTTTGATATTTATAAGATGGAATCTCAGAGTCATTTTGATTTGCATATCCCTGATGACTAGATGTGCATGGTATATATACTCACTCACAAGTGGATATTAGGCCAATGTAGATGTCCTCTGAGAGACTCCACCCCGACGCTGGGACTCAATGCTGGAGTCCAGGTGGAGTGCTGAGAATGATATGGAAGAATGGGGAGATGGAAGGAACCAGGGATGGTGGTGGGGGGAGGGGCATGCACAACTGTTGCTCCAGCCAAGGACAGTGCATGCACTAAACCTAGACTCCATGTTCAGATCTAGCTCATTCTCCACAGTTGTGGGGAGAGCGGGAACTGCCTCCGACATGAGCTCCAGTGTACCCGATTTGATCACTTCCCCTTGGTGGGAGGCTGGGCTGGTACACAGAGGAAGGGGAAGTAGGCTTTCTAGATGAGACCTGATAGGCTGCGGCCATATGGTGGGTGAGGAGGTCCTCTTCTGTCAGTGGTCTAGCGGAGGGGACGAAGGGGGAAGAGGGGGGAGCTTGGTAACTGGAAGATACAAGTGAGGGATAACAATCAGGATGTAATCTGAATAAATTATAATAATAAATTAAAATGAAAAAAAAAATACTATGCTGGCAGAATGCTGGAGAGTCTCAGGAATCCAAGGGAAACTTGGTTTTACATGGAACTGTAAACTATGAAATGAGGCACCCAAACCAATTTTGTGTTACATGTTATTTTTTTTCTGCATAAAATCACTCTTATTCTTTTTGTAGTGATCTCATGCCGTACTCTATTTTCTTCATTTCTACCATCCAAATGGTTGGTCCAGACTAAGGATAGCATCCCTGTGGGCATTCCAGGCAAAGGGCTGTTGGGGCTTGTGGCTTGGCGCATCTTCTGCCAGTGGAGGATACTGTGGAAGTGGTCAGGTGGAGGGTGCATGACCTATCTAGTTTGCCCAGAGCTGACCATGCATTGGCCAGAGATGGTGTGGAGGGATCTGATTGGTTATCCAAAGTCATATAACCTGCTGTCCCTTCTTGAATAAATGAATCTGCAGCTGCTTGTCCTCTGTTTGCTTTCACTGGAATCCTGGAGTGTTGTGTTGTGCTGTGGTGATTCTGAGCCAATGACCTCCTTGGTCTGAGCCCTTTGCCCTCACCCACGAGTTGGACCCTTAGGAGGAGAAGCAACACATCCCAGTTTAACTCCCAGTATGAGAACAGAACCATTGTAGCCCTTCCTGCAAGTGAGACCCACTGCTGGACAGTTTACTATGCTTGGAGCATGAATGACTTTCTTTAGGGATACATATATGTTAGCAGAGGTGACAGTGAGGATCTTCCCTAGAAATGTAGTCATCATAATAGGAAAAAATATTCCAAATCTATTTAGTATTGATTGAGTCCTAAAACCTTTAGATGTTTCTGGGAAGATCCTAGTATAGAACATTTCATGTTTATTTCATTATCCTTGCTTCCCCTCCCCACAAAAATAAAGCAAATCTATAAATCTAGGTACAGAGGCCCCCACTTATAATCCCAACACATGAGAGGCTGGGCCAGAGGATCAGGGGTTCAAGGACAGCTTGGGAACCATAGTATGTTCGATGCCAGCCCCACTTAGGTAAGGAGATCTTGTCTCAGAACACAACAAATGAAAACAGGAACTAATAAAGAAGATTCTTCCATCATCTGAGACCTGTATTTTAAGTGTCTACAGCAGTGAGACCTTACCTTCAAGCTCTGAGGAGCCACCAAGGGCTACATCAACAGTATATATTGTTTTGGGAGAGCCACTTAGACTTCCCTGACCAAGCACAGGAAGGATGTTTCTTGTCCCTGGTACTGAGGTTTTGTTAGCCTATGGTTTTTGTGCTGAACATTGTCAGCCTGTGTGGCATAACTTACACATACACACACACACACACACACACACACACACACACACACACACACATGCACCATGTATATGTGTGTATTATGTATAATTTTGGGTAAAAATAAAATAATATGATTACTTGAGGTGGTATCAAACAACCTTGGTGCTATTTGCCCCTCCAACCTGAAAGCCTCCCTGTTGCATTGTAGCTTCTATGGTACTAGAAAATAATACACAAGTTGCCAAGACAGAGAAGCAATTAATAGTCCCACCCGGCTGCATTGCTTGTGACCCACAAAAATGTCTAGCATTGGCAAGACAGCCTAGCAATGGAGGTGCAATAAATGGAATGCACATGTTGGTGGTAACTTACAGCTGTCTTGTGCTAAGTCAATATGAAGGAAAACATGCCTGGTAGTAGAAACCTAGCCAAGTTCCCAGGGCTAGTGAGGTCATGGGCTTAAGACAAGAATCTATTCCTACCTTTGCTAGACCAGCATAATTCCTTACTACATTATAAGCTTGTTCTTAAGTCTACAGAGAAGGACGGGCACTGCTCCTCTTCAAAGAAGCTTCTCTTTACAGCAAATAGAGTCACAGAAAGCCACAACTAGTCATAATGAAGACATCAATGGGTCACAGGGGAGCCCAGATGTATCTATATTACAGTTCCTGCATCTATGCTCAGGGAACATCGCAGAAGAGGGGATGGAAAGATTGTAGGGGCCAGAATACCAGGCAGTTTGCTATGAAACAGTTTCTCATAGAAGTGCTTCTAAGACTGGAAGAATGGCAAGATCAATAAATGGCTAGCATGGACAGGAAGATTTTTACAGGTCCTGCCCCTAGACAAAGAACTGTATGCAACCAGTGACTTCTGTGAGAAGCAGTTAGCCTCTCCCCAGGGATGAGCCCTTACTGGTTATGCAGTCCAAAGTGGTAAGCGCTAAGACAGTGTTTACCCCAACAACAAAAATGAACCCGGCAGTTTGTTTTTAATACACTTGTTCATTTATACATATTCGCACACATAATTGTAGCAATAATCAAAGAAAAAGAGGTCATAAATTTGGGAATGCTGGGGCATGGAAGTGGTTGGAGAGAGACAGACAGTACCTGGTATGGGATGGAGAAACTGATAGTCTAATTACAATGTATTTTTTTAAAAAAAAAAAGATTCTTGTACTTAAATTTTTATGTAATCTTCTAAATGAGTTCTTTGGGATAAATTTTCAAATTTAGAATTTCTGGGTCACAGATATGAACATGGTTATGCTTTGCTGCTCATCAGCAGCTTCCCACAATTTAGGCTCCCACAGGCTATAATAAATTTCACAGGTTAAGGGCTGCAGTTCCGATGGATACATTTGCAAAGCATCTCCACACTTCAGGCTCAGGGGGCATTGTGAGAGAGAGGCTGGGAAACTTGTAAGAGCCAGGCATCAGGGAGTTTGCTGCGAAGTCGTGCTTTCTAGTAATATAGGAAGCTATACCAACAAAGCCTCACCAACATGACTGCACAAATGTGTGCTGAACAAGAATGACACCAATGAACATGCCAATCTGGTCAGAGAAAAGTCCATGAGGTCTCAATGCTAAACAAAGAACGATAGGCAACTAAGAAAATCTGGGATCGGAAGAGGTGGCCTTCCTCAGAGAAAAGCACACCAATTGGTTGTCAATGTCAAATGGTCAGCCCTGAAAACACACATACCAGTAAGATTACACGGACTGACTGGGTTATACTTAGAAATACGTATGTATATGCATATATATATATATGTATATATGTGCACATGCAATAACAATTGCTGAAAAAAAGAGGCCATGTATGTGACTTTGAGCTCAGTTCCCAGTACTGCAAAAGGAAAAAGCTCAAGAGATAGTGACTGTTGGTGATCCATTCTTCAAGCTAAAGCTGCTTCATGTATGATTCAGTAGAATGCTTCCTAATAATCATTCAAACCACATTCAGGGTTATTGTTACATTAATATAGACTACATCTGCCATACTGTTTAGGGTGTATCCTGCTTTTTTTCCCCCTAAGAACATACCATGATATCAATGGTCAAACAAAAAATGACACACACATAGACATTTGTTTCGGCCAAAGGTCTCATAAGATTACATTGCAGCTGGAAAGTTCCTGGAGATAAGGCCATTACAGCATCACAGAGCAGGACATTTTTTTCTCTCGCACATATCTGAGGTTGACACTGCTGTACACAAAGCTATTCTGCTGACAGTTGCATAAAAGTATTACACATGCTCTAATGTATACATAATAATAAGGGAGTTTTATTGGTATAGGCATTCACTATACCATGCCTTTAATGATTAGTTTAGAGTGTAATTATCTTTACAAAAAAGTCTTTATTATAAAACAATGTGCCCTGTAATACTGGCAACTGCTTCATATATCTTGTGTTTATAGTGTCCATGTCAAAGGGACTGATCTTTGCCATCCAGGTTTGTGTAAGTACACTCTGTTATGCCCAAACAATGATGAAATCTTTTCATGACACATTTCTCGGAAAGCATCACCTGTGTTAAAGCAATGCATGACTGTGTGTTTATAAACACATACATCTCAGAAATGAAACCTCTGTCCATACTTTCAGCCTTCTGCCAGTCCATAAACATATATCTATAAGCATACAGACCTGACTCCGCTGGGAATCATTTTGTCTTCTGCTTTCAGATTGTTCATAAGTGTGGAGTCACCCTGCCTAGTTGGAGTTTCTGTTACTCAATGCTCAAATCAAATCCCTCCCCTTGGTGTTGGGGAAAGTCTGGAGTCCTTCAACTAACCACTCAGACTTAGCTACTCCCTGCCCTCCCACTTGCTATAATTACCTTCTCATACCTAGATGCCGATTCTCAGAGTAAATGCATATTTAGATTATACCTTACCAATAAAAGTAAATGGTAAAATTGCTAATCACTGTCTTTGTGAATATTGTCTAGCCAGACCTTTGTATGTGGTAAACGCTTAATACATGTTTACTGAATTGAAGTGGTATACAACCAGTAGTTAATAGTTTCTGCCAGGAAATTCCATCCCTTTAGGTTTGCATCTGTCATTCCACAGGGCTCGGGAAACTATGAAGTGAGTTAGGGCCTGGGTCACAGCTGCATGGGTATGTATTCCAACTGACCAGCCTCACTCCACTTCAGTTACCCTCATTTTCAGTGAAATCCTGAGAACTACTCCTCTGTGGGTGATACATGAGTGGCATGGCACCAATCAGTCTCGGTTCGGAATGCCAGCCCCAAGCCGCTTATCTGGGCATACCAGCTGCACAGCACCGAGATACTTTGAGCACATAGGATGGTCAACTATTTTCTTTCTTTAGCAATCTTTCTGATACACCAAACAATCCTTTCTTTCTTTTTTATTAATTAACTAATTTATTTACTTTACATCCTGGTTGAAATCCCTATCTCTCCTCTCCTCCTAGTTCCACCCCCTGCCTCTTCCCCCTCCTCTATTTCTCAGATAAGGGGAGCCTCCCTTCCCATCCACTCCAACTCATCAAATTGCATCAGGCCTGAGTGTGTCCTCTTGCATTGTAGCCAGGCAAGACAGTCCCACAAGGGGGAAGTGATAAAAAAGCTGGCAACAGAGTCCATGTCAGGAACAGCCCCTGCTCCTCATACTAGAGGACCCACATGAAGCCTAAGCTGCCCACCACCTACATTTCTGTGGGGGACTTGGTCCAGTCCATGCATGGTCCTTGGTTGGTGCTTCAGTCTCTGAATGTCCCTGTGGGCTGATTAGTTGGCTTTGTTGGTCTTCTTGTGGAGCACTTGTCACCTGCCGGCCCTTCTCCTTCCCCCACTTTTCCACAAGAGTCCCTAGGCATCTCCTAATTTTTGGCTGTGAGTTTCAGCATCTGTCTCAAACTGCTGCTGGGTGGAGCCTTTCAGAAAGCAACTCTGCTAGGTTACTGCATGCAAGCATAGGAGAGTATCATTAATGGTCTCAGGAGTTGGCTCTCCCCCATGGGTGGGTCTTGGGTTGGACCAGGCATTGACTGGACATTTCCTCAATCTCAGCTCTATCTTTATCCTTGCACATTTTGTAGGCAGAGTAAGTTTGGTGTAGATGTTTTTGTGGGTGGGTTGGTGTTCTGCTCCCTTCACTGAGAGTCTTATCTATCTAGAGGGTGGCCTCTTCAGTCTCCATGACCCCTGCTACTAGAAGTCTCTTATTTTGTGTTTCTATGACCTTTGTGTCCAACAAATATTAAGCCCTATTGCATGTTAGGTACTGTGAGACTTGAGAGGGGAATAAGAATGTCTGAGTCTCTGCCTGCAAGGTACCTATTGTCTAATGAAGTCCCGTCCTGATGCCTGATGATCTTCTTCTTCTTCTTCTTCTTCTTCTTCTTCTTCTTCTTCTTCTTCTTCTTCTTCTTCTTCTTCTTCTTCTTCTTCTCTTCTTTTCTCTTCTTCTTTCTCTTCTTTCTTCTTTCTTCTTCTTCTTTTCTTCTTCTTCTTCTTCTTCTTCTCTGCTTTCTTTCTTCTTTCTTCTTTCTCTTCTTCTTCTTTCTTCCTTCTTCTTCTCTTCTTCTTCTTCTTCTTCTTCTTCTTCTTCTTCTTCTTCCTCTTCCTCTTCTTCTCCTTCTCCTTCTTCTTCTCCTCCTATTCCTCCTCCTTCTCCTCCTTTGTCTCTGCCTCTTCCTCCTCCTCTTTCTTCTTCTTTCTCTGTGTAGCCCTAGCTGTCCTGAAACTCACTTTTTAAAGCATACTGGCCTTAAACTCAGAGATCCACCTGCCTCTGCTTCCTGAGTGCTGGGAATAAATACACACACCACCACTGCCCTCTGACATTATCACTTTTTAATAAAAAGACTTCCATTTTAATTCTGAACTTGTACTCTCTAGCAGAAGGTTCTGTTTATGTAGTCAGGAGTGTTACATAGACAAATGATCATTTCCAAAACCATCACGAAAAGCCAGAAGGCACATGTTTATATGTTCATGTGGCAGTTTCTTTGGATTTCTAGCAATTAAAATCAGTGAAGTTTATGGAGGGAAATTATGTACAATCCTTAAAACATAGTCTGTTAACATAGGGCCCAGTGATGGCAGTCTGAACAGCTTTCTACTGTTCAACTCCTTACTTGAAGCTCTGACAGGCCAAGATATGAGGGTCTCTCACCTTCAACTCCTAGAGGTACAGTGGAGATGAGCTCAGCCCTTGAAGAGTTCTGAGGAGCATATACTAACTGTAAGCTTTGGGATGTAATGGACAGATTAGTTCTGAAATGGACTGTCTATTCAATAACATGATTAGTATCATGAAGGTAACCTGAAGGATTGAAAAAAGCAACAACCCACATTTGTATTCCAATGTGAAGTAACAGCAGGCAGGCTTACAACCGCTCTCATTGGTTTAGTACTTTGTTTAAAGCACTCAGCTTCTTAACCTATATTTCTCATTTCTTGTCTCAGAAATAGATGAGTGCCCTACTTTGTGATAGGAGCCCATTTTCTCAGTATTTTTGATGACTTTGAAATATATAGTCCACTGTTGTAATTCCCTATAGTGTATGTGAAAGAGTTGGCATTGCAGGAAATGAGGTCAGAGCTGCTTTCTTTGATGTATTCTTATTCTCTGCTTTCAATAGGATTGCTGAAACTTAGGAAGGTGAATCTTTTGTCCAAATGCTTTGAAGTTCTATGGAAAACATGGCCATATTGTTTTTGTTTGTGTTGTGTTTTTGGTTTTGATTTTTAATAGATTTTCAATACTTTTACAGAACAGATAAATGTTAAATTGAACTGAATTTGATTTTTCTCTTCAGTTTTTTAGGCTGCTGTTTTGTACTTAGATTGAACAGATACAGTAAAAGAAGCAGAAAACTTGATCTTGACACCAAGTGTGATTGGGAAAAAAAGAGGGGGCAGTTGGTACATTTATTTCTAGTTTTAGCAACAGCTGGGCACTATTGCAGATTTCGGAAGATAGTTACAGCTAGTATACTAACCTGATTGTGCACCAGAACCCACTGTTTCCCCCAACAGCCACCAGGATGCTTAAGACCTCAAAGGACAGAATTTGAAATAAAAGAAACATGGTTTAGCTAGTTGACCTTAGACAAGTTGTTTAACTGTCTTGGTTTTAGTTATTTCATGGGTAAAGTCAGAGTAGTGGTAAAGTGTGTATCATAGGACTATTGCTAGAGTAATCTCAATATATTTGTTAACATAGCTTCAATAGGAGAGATCATACTACATAATGACTAAAAGTGTTGTTAGAGTTGTAAGGGTTTGGACTACACATGAGAAGCGTGGTAAGGGAAGTTTAGAAAAGGCTCCATGGAATTATGAACAACTGAATGGATTGACAAACCTTGTTAAGTGAGTGCCAGAACCCAACAGATTGATGTAAAAATCATGAGAAGAAATGAAAAACTATTATAAGATAAAATGTTATCTGAATTTCTATAACTAAAACCTCAGAACTCAAGACAATGCCTTCATACATTCACCTCTATTTAATTTTTCTTTTCTAATTAGAGTGTTGGTAGGAAGTGGGGTTGGGGAAAGAATTAAAGAAGACTGTGAAGTAGTAAATTTTCAGTATTTAGAAATGTAGGAAGAGTGACCCAGATGGTGGAAAACACTATTTAAAGGAATAGAAATGAGAAATATGTTCAAAATATAAAGTACTTTAATTAGACTACACTATAAATTACCCAAGAATGAAAAAAAAAATAGCCAACAAAGCTAAAATAATGATATATAGTCAGATAATGGCAGATTGTAATGCTAATTAGATAATTATTATCACCTAAGAGTCAAAAGATGTAGGGAATTAGAAAGTGTATCACTAATTCATATTCTAGTGAAGACATGGGAAACCAGTGACTTACAGTTTTATCACAGGAATTATGCTGGCATCATTAATCCCAGGAAAAGAATGTGACAACTGGAGATAGCAAACCATCTGTGATAGAACTCTCTTTAACAATTAGTCATTTTTTTCCCTTTCTATATATATTTTACATAATTTCTCATTGGTAGAATCTTAGAAATGCTATTCTTTGTATGAAACATCATTTAGAGACAGGGCAAAATTCTTTAAATATGTCATAAATTACATAATGATGGTTACTTGAAGTTGAATTTATTATATGAAAATATACCCAAGTATACATTAACACTAGAAATTTATCATTAGTCATGTTTTATTTTTTTCAGAAAACATTGTCTGGTAGCCCTTAGAGATGAAAATATAAAATGGATTGTGCTCTATACATAAACTGAGACTTTAATAAATGAAAACCCCAAAATTAGTTCTAGCGATATACTAAAGATAAAATATACTACGTATACACAAATACTCATTGAAGAAAATGATCAAAATGGAGAAATTATAGCAATGTATGTTTTGATGAAGATTAGTTGAATAACATGGATTTCACTCCCAAATTTTGATATCTATGCTTTTACAGTTTAGTATATAACTTAGTATCAGTTATTTTCTGAGACTAGTAGCCTAAATCTCTGAAGCATTCTTTGTATCTGTGTGTATGTGTGTGTGTGTGCGTGCGTGCATGTGTGTGTGTGTGTGTGTGTGCGTGTGTATGTGTGTGTGCGTGTGTGTGTGTGTGTATGTGTGTGTGTGTGCGTGTGTGTGTCTGTGTGTGTGTGCGTGCGTGCATGTGTGTGTGTGTGTGCGTGTGTGTGTCTGTGTGTGTGTGTGCGTGCGTGCATGTGCGTGCGTGTGTGTGTGTGTGTGTGTGTGTGTGTAGTATAGATATGGAAGCTCATGAGTCACATCACTCACTATGTAATGAAGATAGTATTACGTAGTGTTTATAATGAAAATATAACATTGAGATCAGAAAGCATTCCTGGGTGTCCATTCTTGAGTGTTTCACCTTGTTTGTTACAGGAATTCTTGTTGCTGACTGCTGCATACAACAGGCTACGCAGGTGCTGAATTTTTTAGTATTCTACTGGGGTCTAAGTCACATGCTATTGTGCCTGGCTCTGTGGGTTGTGGGAATCTGAAGTTAGGTCCTTATGCTTGTATGGCCAGCATTTTACTTTCTCAACTCTCTTCAATATAATTTATGTGAACTTAGGATAAGGTATTGGCAAATCTGCATAGTGCCATACAGGGTGATAGATGACCTTGGATTTGAATGAGGATGGCTGAGTTCTAACTCATCCCACAGTTTGCTATCCCAGCTCATGGTTTAGACAAATCTCTGAGCCCCTGTAGTCTCTTCTCTTGACAGCCATTAATAATACCATGGCTTCTATGGCTTTGGTGAAGACTAAGTATACAAGATAAATTCTTCTTGCTTCTTGTGTGCCATTAAAATACTGATGGGTGTTAAATAGATAGTTATTTAAGTCCATTCAGCATAGAGGGCAGTGGTTCTCAACCTGTGTGTCCCGACCTCTTTGAGGGTTGACTGACTTTTCACAGGGGTGGGCGTAAAACCATTGGAAAACAAAGATATTTACATTACAACTTATAACCATAAGAAAATTACAGTAAAGTATCAATGAAAGTATTTTTAAGGTTAGGGGTCACTACAACACAATGAACTGCATTACATGGTCTCAGCATTAGGAAAGTTGAGAATCACTGATACAGAGCAACGGGCTATTTCTAGACTCAGCTACACAATAAACATATACCATGAGACATCTTTAAGAAGAGTTTTGTCCTGATTTATCTATGTAAATAGATTATTACTGTAAGTCTACTATGAATGGCCTTAGGTATAAGTAAATGATAAGAATATAACATCTTGACATTTATGAAATTGTGGGTAAAAGCTCTCCACTTCAGAACTCTATATCTCTTCCAAGAAGGAAGATTTAACATTGACTATCATCACAGTAATGAAGTAACTGCCAACCTAATTCATGAATGGCTGAGACTCCAGAACACTAGGTACCTAGGACCTTAGGTACCTAACTCCAATCTTCAAAGGGACTCATGCTGACATCAATTTACAAACTCTGTTGCTGTTGAAATTGGGCAGGCTAAAAAAGATGACCTGGGAGCTATTATTAACCATCTCCAACATCAGGGTTAAAAATTCATTAATCAAATTATTTTGTGACAGAAGCAGAACCTACAGCCATTTTTCTGATTACCTGTTTACAAAAGATTTAAAAACTATTAACTACTTTACATCTTTGGTGGTGAAGTATATGTTAAATTACCTGTATACAGGTAGCAAGAGACAGTGTGGCAGCATAATTAATCAGCATTAGCTTCTCGATGAATGAGAAGATGAGAAGGACAATTAGGTGATTCTTCTGCCAATGAAATTAACCAATTCAAGCCAAGTTAGAGTTTATAAATTCAGGCTTATTGGGGCATCTCTTGGAAGGTTCACTGGTCCCAAGGAATGGGGTCAGGGAAGTCACTATGCAGGGGGAACAGAAAAGCAGGGGAAGGGAACAGAGTGAGAAAGTGCAGAGGAAATGCAGAGATAGATAGAGATAGAGATAGAGAGAGAGAGAGAGAGAGAGAGAGAGAGAGAGAGAGAGAGAGAGAGAGAGAGAACAAGCAGAAAAAGAGGTAAAGAGGTGGTGGAGGTGGAAACCAAAATGTGTGTACAATATAGGGAAGCCCAGCCCCTGGGCTGGAAAGTTCAGGGTGTAGAGGCTGGGATATGTCAGCTTTGCCCTATAACAAGTAGGGACTGAGGACTGTTGGGAGAACTTAGAAGCCATATCTGCTTTGGTTCAAAAGATACCTCAGCTTCTTCTCCTGGGTCGGAAACCTGTGGACCTTGCTGTTAAGGTCAAAGTCCGGCATTTCTGGATAGCTTCTGAGCTCAGTACAAGATGAAGGACTCCCTTTCTCAAGTGGATTCCCTCTCCACCTGATCTGGGGAACCCCAAATCCTCTAAGGTGAATTACATAATCCTCAGGGAAAATAACAGGCCTGACTATTTCCTGATAAGATACTTCTCTCGATGTGCACCTGGGGAATTCCTGGAAACACCCAATCTACGCTAATGAGATGTTTTGGCTTTTAACCAATGACCTTTGACTGTACCTGAATTCTTCTCCCACCCATAGGATTATTAAGTACTGTGTTCTCCTTCTTATGATAGGACTGTGTTGCTACATGTAAATGAGGTATCTCTGGCTCCCCTAGCCCCAGAGAATCAAACACAGTCACCCTCAAAACCTCTCCCATTGCCCAAGGTTTATAAGCCCGTTTCATGTGAAATAAATGGGCCAGCATCATCTGTTTCACCAAAGATGGCCTGACAGTCATCATTTACTCTCCTCCCCTCCTTGAATAATTCCTGACTGGATACCTCGGGGGCTTGGCTTCTGGTCAGTCAGCCATGTGCTGCGGCTGCTGTGAGATTCTGCCTTTCACTTGTGTCGTCAGTGAGGATTGCTGACACCATCTTTCTAGTGCTATCACAGCGCTGGTCTGTGGGAGCAACAGTCTGGCAATTCTAGAAGCAGCCATTTTGTCTGCCCCAACAAAACTGGATTCCTGCCTCTGTCTCTCTCAGTTTTTTGAGCCCCAAGTAAGCCTCTGTTACAGGCTGCTCATGAAGCAGCCACTGACTTGCCTAGGCTCTGCTTTCAGAACCTTCAGCTCCCTTAGACCCTGCGCTTCACCTTTTTTTGCCCCCTTTCATGCTTGATGGGGCCCAGGCTTCCCAGAAGAGTACCTGACAGAGTCCTGGCTTCCGCCAAATATGGAATGACAGAAACCCAACATTAGGGCAATCAATTATTAACTTCTGTGTACCCCAAGGAACATTGTATCACCTTAATGTATTGCAACAATTGCTACCATTGGTATTTGAAATAAAGTATAATTGTTTAGAAAGAAATAGAAATAGAATGAAATAAGTATACTTTCTTGGAGCTGGAGGTGACTATAGAGATTGTGTGAAGGGCTGGGAGGCGGCAAAGTGTCATGTGCTTGCCTAGCAGGTGCCATTTTGATCGTTGGCACCACAAAGAAAAATCAGTGTTCTGGTTTCTTTCCTGTTGCTAGGAAAGCACTGTGATGAAAAGCAACTAAGAGAGGAAAGGTTTAATTAGGCTTGCACTTCCAGGTGCCAGTCCACCAGAAGAAGAAGCCTAGAGGCAGGGATACAAGCAGGATCATGAAGCAGAAGCTCTGGAGGAAGGTTGCTTGCTGCCTCACCTGATGCCCATGCACAGCTAGCTTTCTGATACAGCCCAGACCCACTTGCCCTCCCACAGTAATGATGGGTCAGCACAGTCTGCCACAGACATGGCCACAGGCCAATCTGATCTGGGCAGCTCCTCAGTCAAGGCCTCGTCTTCCCAGTGACTCGAGATTGTGTCAAGTCGACAATAAGAACACACAGTGATGGGCATTTAAAGACAGGTTGACCTAAGATGACGATGCAATCTTTAAAGGATGCTCTCCATAATCTGTATACTGTTTCAAAATACATGCTTAGAAGCTTCACGCCAGAATCTCAGACTGAGCAATTCAGATTGAGGCAGTCACCAAACGAAGACTGATGTTTCCTGTGTGTGTGTAACTTCCACTTCAGACATTGTAGTGATTAACAGACTTGTTCTCAATTTGATAAAAATACCCTTCCAAACAGAAGCTGAAGGCTATTCTAGGGTCCTCTTCCTCTCTTTGAAAATCACTTGCTGTGTCTGTTGAGCATATCATTTTAAACCAGTGCTTTGTGACTTGAAAAGCAATTCTGGTTCTTCCCCAAGGATCACCTAGTAAAGAGGGCTTCTCTGGTTCTCTAAAACCATGGACGTAAGCTCACTTTCTCCTTCCTTAAGCAACTTCATCTGAGACTTTTGTGTGTGCATCATTAACACACATACCTCCCCAGACAGGGAGAATAAATATACTGTTGTCAGTTAATATTTCACTTGTGGAAACTAAGGGACAAATTTTAAATTGCTCAGCATAAATAAGATAAAATACTATTAACTAATTCTGTCAGGTCAAGTTTTTTTTTTTTTTTTTTTTTTTTTTCTCATTTAAGAACACTCAATCACTCACTAAGGCATATCTTATATTTTTGGTTGTGAGCCTAGCCTTTAATGGCTGAACCATCTCTCCAGCCCAGGCATAGCTTATATATAAGAAAAGGTATTTAAATGTACAACTTAGGATGCTTTGACATAAATATATATCCTTGAAAATATCTCAATTAATGTAATGAACCTGCTGATTTGTTTTTTTTTTCCTTCAGGCAAAGAAAAACCTTTATTGACTCAACATCTACTACAACAGAGGCCTTCCTAATCTCTTCATTCCCCTTTAGATGAACTCTGGCTGGGTCTAGATCTCAGGGTCTTCAGCACAGAGAGAACAATTAGAGCCCTACATTAAAATCCCAAGCAAGCAATCAATTGCATGATTGAAAATCAGCTAAAATTTTTTTAAAAATTCAAAAATTAAAAAAAAAAAAAAAAGACAGTAAGGAAAGGAAATTTTATCAAAAGCAAATTCATTTTACTGGAGTTTATACATGGCAAGCACATGTACTGAATGAAGAATAAAAGGAAGGGAAATAAGACCTCTCACAGATCACAGATATGTAATTTTTAAGTATATTGAATTAGCTTTAATTTGTATGGCTACGAGAAGGAAAACAATTGCAGCACAGTCCTGACAGTCAGTGGCTTTGTGTCTTAGTTAGGGCTTTATTACTGTGATGAGACATCGTGACCATGGCAACTCTTATAAAGAAAAATCATTTAGTTGTGGCTGGCTTACAGTTTCAGAGGTTTAGCCCATTATCATAATGGTGGAAAGGGCAGCACTGTGCTGACAGACATGGGCCTGGAGAAGGAGCTGAGAGTTCTACATTTTACGCAGGTAGCTGAAGGGGACTGTGCCTTCTACACAGAGTGTAGCTGAGACTTCAAAGCCTGCCTCCACAGGGACACACTTCCTCCAAGAAGGCCACAGTGACATTCAACAAGGCCACGCCTCCTAATAGTGCCCTTTCCCTATGGGCCAAGCTTTTAAACATAGGCATCTATGGTGGCCATCCCTATTCAAACCACAACAGCTTGTGTTCCTGAAGCATGGATATCATTTCTTGACAAATCCTTCGATGGATAGTGGTTTGAGAGAGCATTTAACCACTAAAACCACTATGTATGTATGTGTATATATATATATATGAGCTTGAGGAAAAGAGAAACTAAATTGTCATACAGTGACAGATAGGGAATTTTGAATTTATGTGAGTAGTTTGAAAGAGAAAGGGCAAAGGGTATAAAACAGAATGCTGTTAGTAGATACAGAAACTAGAGAATCAGGAAGAATGGCGAGGAAGAGGGAGAAAATGTGCCTACAAAGTCTCTGAGAATTTTTCAGAGTGATATGTACTCATTAATTTTGACTAAATAATTCATTTATATATTTGAACCACTACCCATCTCAAAAGACCAAACATTACCACCTCTTGCTTACCCAGTTGACAATTAGAGTACTCTCAAATGAACATCCATATTTGTAGATTGGTGGGGTTGGTAGGATAAATTGAATATGTTGTCATCCCCTTTTGTACAAAAGGTACCATGTCATGAAAATTACATCAAATTTTAATTCCTTTCACTTTATGGAAAGTGAAAATCTTTGTGGATAATCTTTGTGGAAATCCCCTATGCACTAGTAATAAATACTTCCTTTTTAATAGCTGTATACTATTCTGTGTGATAGATATAATGGAGAACATATGAGTTATATCAAGTCTTTGCCATTTGCACAATGCTGTGCTGAATATTTTTTTATATAAGCACCAGATGTGCTGATGTTTCTATAGAGTAGACGATGTCAGACTACTGCTCCGAGGCATAGGTACCTTCACAGTTTTGAGAGTTCTAGTCAGTGGAAGTTGTCTGTGATTGCACTATCTGTTGCTCTAAAAGAGAAAACTTGCCACACCATGTTGCCTTTTCACCTTTAAGCAGAAGTAATTAGAGGAACTGGGGACTTTCTCATTCTTCATGGAGTCCAAAATGTCCCCAAGGGCTCCAGGAGCATGTGGCACAGACTGCAGGTTCCAGGGGCTTGAAGGCAGTGAAGGCTCCAAGTGGGGGAGATGCAGCAGAGAAGCAAAGCACAGCTAGGTAGCCTCTAGGGAAGACATATGTACAAACACCCTAGCTGAAGTGGACCCTTCTGAAGATTCCACTTTCTTTTAGCTTAAAGATCAGTGTTTATAGAGTGTTCAATCATGAAGCACTAGTGTACTTTCCACCTTGTATTAATGTAGGTTTAATTAAGACTCTCTTGTATAGAACTCCTTCTCACTCCTTTAACTCCTGATAAGACAAACTTCATTCACCTTTGTGATAGCTAGTCTTGGTTGTCGACTTGGTTGTCAGGCCACAGCCTGTAAGCCTCTCATATATATTCTCTATCAATTCTGGTCTTTTTGAGAATCTAATTATCTCAGAGCATTTCCTTCATGTGTCAGATGTATGAAGCCATAGGTTACTATAATAACTAAATTTAACTACACTGTGGTTGGTGGTGGGGCATGCTTGTAATCTCAGCCCTCAGGAAGCAGTGGCAGGTGGTTCTCTGTGATTTTGAGGCTAGCCTGGTCTACAGAGAGAATTCGAGGGCAGCCAGGGTTCCACGGAGAAATATTGTCTCAAAAACAAGCAAACAAACCAACAAACAATTTTAAACGATTAAAGGCACAATTATGAAGACACATACCAAACATCTTAATTGTTGGTGGTGAAATATGCTGTAGAAAAGGAATTTCCAGGTCTAGGAAAGTAACAACAATGCTTTTTAAATCATTCAGATTACAATTAAAACTATAGTAATTTTTCTATTTGATTCTGTATCATAAGGAAAAAACAATACCTTGACATTTAAGCAAAGTATATTCCTTTCTGTTCAATGCCCCCCAAAACATAGAGATATAGGAATAGTGGTCCCATGAGAGGCCCTAGAAATCTTTTATTTTGGGAGGTTGTATGTTTGTGTGGGTCTTAATTATTATATCTGCAACAGTTTAAATTTTAAAAAGTTACTGAGGTTTATTTGGATATTAAATTGTTTATTGGATATTTTGTTAATTTTATCTATGCTTTAAAAATTTTACATTTCACAGTTTTTATTTTTGAAATTAAAATATATTTTCATCATTTTACTCCCTTCAACTTCTCACACAAACCATCTCTTGCTTGTGGCCTCTTTTTCCTTAATTATTTCCTTAATTATTACATAGATACATATATGCATATATATTCATAAATATATAAATACAATTTGCTCAGTTAGTTTAATGCTACTTGCAGATCACTTGTTATTGGGTAAACAATTGGGGGGAGGGGTCTTCCCTGAGGAGTGCTATTCCTCTTGTCTCAGTGTTTTTTAGTTGGCTGTAGTTCCTTGTCTAGGATTGGGCCCCATGCAAATGATTGTTTTTTAAAGCAGACCTTTGCATCATGCCCTTCTTAATTTTCTTGCTTAAAATATTCAAAACAAAGGACCAAACTGTGATAATACAATGACTCATTAAACATAGTCTTGCTTTTTTTTTTTTTACTCGACTCACTCAATAATTATAAAGAAACTGCTATGAACTGTGAACAAAACAGATGTTAGCAGCCATGGAGATCCAGTCCCAAGAGTATCGCTTTATACTGAATTCTAAGTTTAAATTTGGGTTTAAGACATCCAAGATAGAACTGATTACTATGTACCCAAGAACAGTTATGGGAATGCACCACCGACAGTGTGTGCTGAAGAGCTGCTGTGCCACAGTTGAGTCATTTGGAAGGGAGAGAACAGCGTACTTGGGAGTTTCTACTTGTCAGATGTTTGGCCTTGAGTAACTGCTTTCTGTGCCAGACTCTTCAAAGGGCCCCTCAAAAATGACTGAGGTAGCCCCCAGGTTTTTATTTTTGAATCAAACCAAGTATTTTTTAAAAAATATCTTTTTAAAACCATAGGGAATAGAAACCACTTGGAACAATCGGCTGGTTAGTAATATATCATTTGTATTTTACCTTTGCAGCAAACCATTTAATAAAAACAGTGGCAAGGAATGCTCTATCTTATAATTTACTGAATTAAGGTAAGCATGGGTAAATGTAGTTATAGGTGTGTACATACGCATGAATGTATGTGTTTATGTACATATTGCATACACATGCATGTATGTATGTGTCTGCTGCTGAGGATTAAACCAGAGCATCATTTGTGTGGGGTATATAATCTACACCCTCAGCCCAATTATTTTCATTCACTTCTTCAATAAATCCCAAGGTGATGCTGTTAGAGATGCCTTTTGGTCATCAAGACAGTGAAATTGGTACTTTTACAATGGAGCCCCAGGGAGCTCTTTGTCCTTTATCTTGTTGACACCACAGGCAAAGGATGCCAAGTATAAGCAACCAGAAAGCCCTTATCAAACGTGAAAGCTTCTGTTCATAATTTTGTGCTTTCAATCTCCAGAACTCAGAGATATAGATTACAGATTTGTAAGCTACCCAATTCACTGGATTTTGTGATATTTTCTCAAATAGACAGCCAACTACTTGGATGCTGCTTTTTATTCAATTTAATTAAAAAGCTTATTTTATCTATTTAAGTTTTCTAGGCTTTTTATAAATAATGATGCAGACCACTTACTAATGATCATAATGACTTTGCATGAATTATTAAAGCTATACTCCTGTGACATGGAAAAATAGCCCTGGAGCTCTCCCACAAATGTTACTGTGACACATTTTTATTGTAGCAAAAGAGGATTTTTTAATGAGCATTTAATCTAAAGCCTATTATTATTGAAGGTGAGAGGGGGAGAGAAATATATTAGTGAAAAATCATATTTGTGAAAAAAATCTAAAAAAATTCAAATTTTAAAGTCATAATCATTAGTTATTTTTTAATGGAATTTCGTATAAGTGAAATTCATACTTCCCCATGCTCTAAGTTAGGAATGAATCTCCATGGCCACTAACATCTTACCTCGTTGTTTTCTGAGCAATTTTTGCCTTCCTTGTGTATCAGATGACTCTCTCTACTGGGGAAGGAGAATGCAATTAGGCACATTGGGAGACAGATTGGGATTCCTTGTTTTTCTATATAGAGGGAAGGTTTGATGTAAATATTTTATTAAAACTTTCTGTATGGTGGACTCCATGTTTGGCACTCAGAATGGAGGAGTGAGCCACACAGCAATGATCACTGCCACCCCCTTCCTGGCCACACAGCGATGATCATTGCCACCCCCTTCCTGGCCACACAGCAATGATCACTGCCACCCCCTTCCTGGCCACACAGAGATGATCACTGCCACCCCCTTCCTGGCCACACAGCGATGATCACTGCCATTCCCTTCCTGGCCACACAGAGATGATCACTGCCATCCCCTTCCTGGCCACACAGAGATGATCACTGCCACCCCCTTCCTGGCCACACAGAGATGATCACTGCCATCCCCTTCCTGGCCACACAGAGATGATCACTGCCACCCCCTTCCTGGCCACACAGAGATGATCACTGCCACCCCCTTCCTGGCCACACAGAGATGATCACTGCCATCCCCTTCCTGGCCACACAGAGATGATCACTGCCACCCCCTTCCTGGCCACACAGAGATGATCACTGCCACCCCCTTCCTGGCCACACAGAGATGATTACTGTCACCACCTTCCTGGCCACACAGGGGTGATCACTGCCACCACCTGCCTATTGCTGACTGAACCACTCACCTGGAGCTGATCTCATTAGGGGATTAACTGGGACTCCTGGTGACCTAACTTTCCCTTGTCCCCACTACCCTGCTGTCACCATGTGATCCAGAAAAAAGCACAAAGGTGGCTGCACAGCTTAGGTTCTTTGAGTGTGTCTCTTATGCCATGATTTGTTGATTTAATACATAACACATTTTTGTTGTGCATAGTGACACACACCTTTAGTCCCAGCACTCGGGAGGCCGAGGCAGGCAGATCTCTATGAGTTTGAGGCCAGTTTTACCTACAAAGTGAGTCCAAGACAGCCAGGGCTACACAGAAAAACCCTGTCTCTAAAAACAAACAAATAACAACAACAAAAAGAAAACCACTACAACAAAATATATTTTCAATAAAATGCCCCTAGAAGATGGCTTCCCATTAAGCATAGTGGTTCCAAACTCCAGTTCTGCTAATGAGAAGCATAGCTTTTAGCATCTGTCTCTGGTAGAGCAGATAATAATCTAATTACGCTGTAAATTTCTTTACAATTGAGCTATTATAGTGTCCATTGACTGGTTTTGTTTTGTTTCATAGTTCCTAATTGGGAATTCTGATCCTAAATATTGCCTTCTGTTGCTTAATTGACACCCATTCACCGAAATGAAACACATCTCTAATTGGCTAGAGTTCATGACTCATTGAGACGTAACTGTGATAGATGAAAATTGTTTTCCCACACTAATTACCTGAAAACGTTGCAGGGACAATAATCATGAAAATGCCTCTTTAGATAGGTAATTATAATGATTAAGATGCAAAACATCTTCACATTACGTGATCATACGTGACTTAAGGGTAACTGTTATCTGCTTCATCTGTGAATTTGAATGTGGATAGCTGAGTCTGAGTCTGAAGTAAATCAGGGTGGACCTGCTATAAGTCAGATATATGTCAAAGAAGAAGCTGGCAGGAGAGCTAGTGCTATAAAAATGCTTGTCAGGATCTCACTGAAGACATGTCTTTCAGGGCCTGAGGAGATGGCTCAGTAGGCAAGATGCTTGCCATTTAAGAGTGGTTCTGTGTTTGGTTGCCAGAAAGCCACCTAAAGTACTGCCTGCTGTGGTTCATGCCTGCAAGCTCAGAGTTGCAGAGGTAGGAACCAGAGGCCCCTCAAGCTCCTGGCTTATTAAATCTAACCTTGCTGAATCAGAATTTATGAACTCCTGGTCCAGTGAGAGACCCTGCCTCAAAAAATAAGGTGGAGCATGGCTGAAGAAGATATGTTGATTTCTGGCCTATACACACATGTCCACACACCTGTAGGAACATGTGCATACATACATGATGACTATTCCTACACATACACACAGCTCTCCCTGACACATTAACATTTCCCAGTGTTTTCTGACAGGTATTTTTCTTTTTATAACCACCGATTTCATGAATTCCCTTTCTCAGCCTTGTGAATCGGGAATTATGAAAGTAGGGAACAGGAAAGCTGCATTTTTCAGGCAAGCTTTCTTAGGACATTCTTATATACCCTCAAATCAGAGTGGCTTTTCTAAACCTCAAGGGAACATTTTCCCATCTCCAACTTAAAGAAAGGTATAGTTTTCAAAACTCTTGGTCCAACTGCCTGTGAGTATATACCAAAGAGACTGTGTATAGGGACATAAGACACCATCTTGGTCCCTTGCTTCTCTCAGTGACCTACATGGGTTAGGGGAACTCTAGAGAAGTGCCCCTTCTCTGTAGAAATATGTCTCAAAACGTATTTGCAGTTATGTAGCGCTGTATCCACACTGTCGGATTGATGAAAGAAAAAGTCTCAGCCTATGTTTCATTGACTAGGTCAGGGATAATAGGAACAGGATCTGGTTTGTCAAAACAAATTAGGTTTTGTGAACATGTTTGAAAATAAAAAAATATGTCTCACTTAAAGTCTATATTTTGCAATCTGTCAATTAATTTAGTTTTTAGGGGTTTCATACAGCTTTCACAGATGAGATCCATTCGCCTTAGGATTGCGGCCTCAGAGCTGTCAAGACATGCTGGAGCCCCAATGTGTGATCTGCACAACTGTATCTCTGTTTCTTTGACCCCCTACCTCCTGCTCCTCCCTCCATGCTCATTGAAACTGTTGTTCAGCATTATATTCTGTTTTTTTTATCTTTAATTATGTTTTCTGGGTCTCTTTGTACCTCTCTTCTTTGTATAGGATATTCTATTACATTGTATACTTTGTTTCAATGTTTTATAGTCTAGAATTTCCTTGATATTGTTATAAATTTATAATAACACTTAGCAACTTTAATTATACTCATAATAACAATTGGATTTGCTGTCTTTCACTATAAAGGAATTTTCTTAAACCACAATTTGGACCTTATTCCCAATTAGATGTTGCATAGTGTCCAGCAGATAGCCTATCATGACCAATACTCTTTACACGCGTGTTTCTAAATCTAACTTGAGGTTGAATCTGCAAGAGTATAGCTCTGACTTACCTATTCAGAAGGTAGTCTTGAGCTGGGATGTGCCATTTTGAAACACTGCCTTCACTTTTCTGTTAGCAAGTTAGTTAATTATTTTCTCTGACTGGTGGGGAATACTTTACTCCATCAAGAATTCTCCAAAGTGTACATAGTACATATGAAAAGTAAATCACCTCTCATACACTTTCTGTGACTCATGCATTGCATATTTTCTGTGCCTTGTGTTTTGAGTTCGTGTTTCTGCTTGTAGGAGATTAGGGCTTGTGCTTAGAACATGTTGTTTCTCAGAGAAGCTGGACAACAAAACAACTTGGCTATCTTTGAAACAATCAGTAAAAGACCCCAAGAAATCCCCAAACTTCCAATGAGTGATACTTTGTCACTATTTATACAGACTCAACTTAAAATACCAAGCTAATGCTCGGAGGTAGATCTGAAACGGGAAATGTTGCTGTGTGTGAATGGAAGGCAGGTCCAGCCTTGTGAATCAGAGAGTGACACCATAAGTTTCCCTAGTATACAATATGTTATCTCATTTTCCTTAAATGAGTATCCTCCTGGAATCCTCCCCAAGCTCTACCAAATGAGACTTGTGTTAGGGTTGCAGGATGCTGGATACAGTCTAGATAATCATGGAGAGAAATACATGGATTTTTTTTTCAGTCAAATAATTTATATTGTCTGAGGTATCAATTTAGTGGCCATGAACCTGTGGCAAATTGTAAGGCATTCATTATAGGAATCGTCCATACATAAGCAATATGATCCATGTGAACCTTTCAGGGTCACACAGCTGCCAAGGTTTGGGAGGGATTCTTAAGGTTGGTTGCTCTTTGAGTTGCTGGGTCAGAATACCATCTTTGGACTCATATCTGAGAATGTGCCGGAGTCTTGCTGCTTGGCTAAAGTTTCTTACAAATTTGATTATTGTTTGTTATGCCCTCGCTTCTCAAGTAGAAAAGCTCTTCAAAGTAAAAATGTTGAACTTCTTTTAGCTATCTATTAGCTGAACATAATGTGCAAAAATTTCTTGCTGATCCAATGTATGCTTTCCAGAACACTGCAACTGGCCAGAGCATAGCTTTTTTTCCCCCAAATGGCTTTTACAGATAGAGGGGACATCAAATGCATACCTTAGTTTAGAGTCCTATAAAGCTAGATTCAAGTTCAGGAATGTCCTTTCAAGAGCTAAAAACTGGCTGTACTTCCTAACTATATTCATTGTTCTTTTTCTATGGTATAATTTAATTTATACCTCAGGATATATATGACTCAAGTTTAATATAACCCCTAATATACTTATTAGAGGAATACTAAATTAGAGTTAAAAGTGCTCTTATATACTTAGATAAAGCCCATATTTCTTAACCCATTGATTTAGTCTTTGTGGATTTTGTGTCTTTTTGAAAAGACTTTTCAGAAGTCCTTGCGATTTTTGTCAGTACCCACACATTTCTAAGTTCCAAAGGTTTCCTACAATGTTGCCTGTTCCTCACCCCTTTGCCATATAGCTTACCTCTTCTCTGCCAATTTGTCAGTATCAACACTCCACCATGGGAGTGCATTTGTTTTTTTTTTTTTAATTTATATTAATTAGACAACCATTTTTTATTTATTAGAGTTTTCTTCATTTTTGAATGGTCTAATTGATTTTTAAATACTTCAGCAATGTCTGTATTTGGCTAAAGGGTTAACAAGATGCCACGGCACATGGAAAGAATGGATTAGCTGTTGTGTCTACCACTGCTCCTACCAGAAATATTTGTGTAGTCCTAATGCTCTTCCAATATGGACTGAAGCAATGCAAATAACATCAAAGAAACATATGGATCCAGGGGAGTTTACTTTCTCAGGAAGCCTACTAATTAAAGAAAGATTTTAAAGAATAATTTTCTATGGCTTTCTGTAGTTTTCTTTTACAATGACTTTTTTTGGAAAAGACCCAAGAGCAGAGGTAGATCAGCCCTCTTGAAAAAGAAGTTGAGTGATGTCAACAGTTCAGTACATGCCAAACTGTGATGAACAGGTACCCCTCTCGGGTATGCCAAACACAGAGACAACAGATTCATTTTAGGAAAAATTCCCCATCCAAGAGTAAGAAATGATGACGAAGCAGCTTGAGAAGATCTGATTGTGTTCAGTGCACCGTGGATACCACTTACTTGTTTGGGAAATCATAAATTAGAAAACCAAAGCCCTTAGGGTGTGGTTGCTAAGGTGTTATTGAGTGTTAGCTCCCAACTGTCTTTACAGCCTAACTTCAGGGTGGATCTGGTTGCTTGCAGGCAGCCTGTGTGTGGGCAGTTACCCTTCTCTGAAAGTATTATACATCATTACTCTTAACCTCTTGAGTTACATATTTAAAGTACATAGCAAACCTACACACAAGCTATTTATACCACATTATCCTAGAGAAAAGTTAAATGAATGATATCTAAATTCTTATATGTGGACAGGGCCACAGCACTCATGGACTCATACCAGGTGAGGTTGCCTGTACAAGACCCACACAAGACCAAGTCACTTAACATTCTAGTATAGAGTGGGAAGAGGTTCATGAGTCCATGGGTTACTGAATTAAAAACAGGTCACAGAGATGGGGGCATTAGGGAGTAGGATAGATTTAGGAGGAGTTGAAGTGATTATGATCAGTATTCAGTAATGAAATTCTCCATGAATTAATAAAAAATAGAAACAATATTTTTTTGTGTGTGTGGTACTTAGGATCCAACCCAGAGCCTTGCATATGTTATGCAAATATTCTTCCACTGAGATGTGTCTCGAACTTAAATGATACTTGACAATGAAATGTAGAATTTTTGTTGAAACGTTTTCCCTAGAATTTTTCTTGTGAATTTGCAATTATTAAGAGTTATTTCTACAATAGCTTTAAGAGAGTAGATTATAAACAACTGATGGTACAGTCTCACTGTGCTGACTCACAGTAGGGTAGACATAATCTGTTTTTTTGGTTAATTTGGTGTTTAAAATTATTAGTATGTACTAAATTCTTTTCAGAAGACTGAAGGCTTTAAGGCTGAAGGCTTTAAGATGGTCTGGGTGTGGATAAAATTGACCACATTTCTATTATGTGAGTAGGAAAAACAATTCCAAAAAATCTTAAAAACAAGTTTCCCATTTTTAATAAGTAGCTCCCCCTTTAAAATATTATAACCTAACACTATATATATATCTTAACATGTTGGACTTGGATTGGTGACTTGTTGTTGCTTTGGGTGTTGATCAAAATATGTTTGATACTTGAATTTTCTTTGTAGTATTTCTGAATTCTTCAAAAGATGTTAAAATAATTCCATCTAATACAAGGTAAAAATAAAACTGTGGTTGAGAAAATAAAGATCGTTGGTTAAAAATGATGTATATGTATTCACGTTGTACAAGCATTCATGGCGTGCAAGGTGAAGATTTATTCTTCACCATCATCATCACCATCATCATCACTATTATTGTTATTTTGGTCTTTTGAGACTGATTTCTCTGTGTAGCCCTGGCTGTGCTAGACTCAATTATAGACCAGGCTGGCCTAGAACTCACTGAGATCCACCTGCTTCTGCCTCCCTATCCTTTATTATTATGTTAGTAAGATATTTTGCTAGAATGGCCTCTTTATGAGGAACATTATGATATTTTGACACATTTAAATAATGTGTAGTAATCAAATTGGGACACTGGATATTTCCAACTCTTCAAACATTATTTTTATGTGCATGAAATTTTATACTTATTTTGAGATCAAATTGTTATTTCTAATTAATATTTACTGTATTGCACTGTAGAGACCAGAATTAATTCTTTACCATACTATGCATGGCCAGATATGGAGAGAGCCGGGACTTGGCACCAGTATCTACAGTCCCAAGGCTGTGAGCTGGAAGGAGACCTCTCTAAATTCCTCTGTGGCTCCTGGCAGAAAAGCTACCTTTTGAGGTGTACCTAGAAACACTGTTTTTATATTGGCACCCTTTGGAGACAAAACAATCCTGAACCTGTACTGTACCATAATTCAAACTCTACTCATTAGCTTTTATATTGTGGCAACTTTCCAGATAATAAAAGCCTGGTTAAGAAGAATCTGCAGACAATTGGATGAGATTATGTAAGAGTGGCATTTTAGAAATACAAAGGGCATCGGACCCATTGGCTTTGCCATATTATTTTTACTAGTTTAGGAAATACTTAGGATATACACATAGATAGCTATTTGTGTGGGAAATAGAGAAAACATACTTATGTCTTAAGTTAGTTTATTTTATGAAACACATATAACTAAAAATTGATATGTTTCAAATATGCACAAATACCTTAATTTTAAGGTTGAATTGGATAATTTTTACATATAAATAAATACCACCATACACTAAAATATTTTACTAAGAAGGAATACAGAACTAAAGCATAGAACATTTGACTAGTAGAATCAAACATGAAGCAGTAAACCTAAGTGCTAAAGAATTTATACAATTTAACTCACAATTTGAATTCTTTACTTTTAAAATGTAATCAAGTAGAAAAAATTTAGAAAAACATTACATTTTCATGTATTGATTACTATGGTAGGAAAAACTAGTTAAAGATTTAAAAAGGAAAAAAATCCTTCATCCAGGTTTTTAGAATGTTGACAGAAAGGGCTTCAAATGGTTTTGGATATTTCTATGTGAGTTTTAAAATAATAACTGTATCTTCTTTGTCATGGAAGAGAAGACAGGCTAATGTCACTCAGTGGAAGGAAAACGACAGTGTCAGTCTGTCCTGAGAAAAACACATCGGAAGATCTAAATTCCACAGGATTTTCATTGTTTTTGAACAATGTATCACTTTCTTGAGTTGCCATATAAAATATCCATGTTTAGATGGCATAATTTGCTAGTGTTTGTAATTAAAAGATAAAAATGTCTTATGCTCCCAGTCCAGACAGATGATATCTCTTCTCTTTATTTCTACCATGATTTGTGGGCTACTTACATGAACTTTATCCTGTCATCCTTTTTTAATTTTTTTTATTTTTTTAATTTTTTTTAATTTTTTTTATTTTTTTTTATTTTTTTTTTATTAATTTATTCTTGTTACATCTCAATGTTTATCCCATCCCTTGTATCCTCCCATTCCTCCCCCCCCCATTTTCCCATTATTCCCCTCCCCTATGACTGTTCCTGAGGGGGATTATGTCCCCCTATATATTCTCATAGGGTATCAAGTCTCTTCTTGGCTACTTGCTGTCCTTCCTCTGAGTGCCACCAGGTCTCCCCCTCCAGGGGACATGGTCAAATGTGAGGCACCAGAGTACGTGAGAAAGTCGTATCACACTCTCCACTCAACTGTGGAGAATATTCTGACCATTGGCTAGATCTGGGAAGGGGTTTAAAGTTTACCTCCTGTATTGTCCTTGGCTGGTGCCTTAGTTTGAGCGGGACCCCTGGGCCCAAATCTGCCTATCATATTGTTCTACTTGTAGATTTCTAGGACCCTCTGGATCCTTTTATTTTGCTGTTCTCCATCTCACCCATAATGAAAGGCATTACCTCAGGGTAAAAGGCTGTCATCCTTTTTTATTTGGCAGTAATGAGATGGTTATGGTGGGGGTTCTAATCAACAGATACTGAAGATTGACAGTTTTGTTGTTGTTTTGTTTTGTTTTGCTTTAATGAGACAGAGACTTACTATGTAGCCTTGGTTGGCCTCAGACTTAGAGAGAGGGTTTCCTGTCTCAGTCTCCCAAGTGCTCGAATTAAAGGCACACTTCACTGTGATGACAGGTATTTGAATCCATGAACGTTAGAGACGATTCCAGTGGTGTGGCTTTTAGTTTGGCAAGCTCAGATTCTATCTGTCATTTTTTTGAGGCAAGGTCTTATGCATTCCTGGGGTGGAATTTTTCTCTTCTCTTCCTTCCTCAACTTTTGGTCCTCTTGTCTCTGCGCCTCCTGAGTCCTGGGGTTAGGAGATCACAGGTATGCACCAGGACACCTAGTTAATGGGATGCTGGAGACTGAACCAGGGCTTCATGTATGATAGGCAAGCACTCTATCAACAGAACGGCCTCCTAGCCCTAGGGTTTTACTTAAGACACGTCTATTGATGCAGTGTGGGATAGCCAGTGCACACTGTAGAGTGAAAAAGCTGCAGTGGGTGGGTACCCAGGATTACCTGCCATTGCTAGTAAAGACTGAATAGCCCACTTAGCTTTCCTGAGTCTCAGCTGCATTTGTCACACTGGGATGATATCAGTAGCTCCTAGCACAGGGTTATTAAGAGATTGGATGTATTAACATGTTCGAAGCTGTCAGGAAACTGTTTGGCTCACAGTAAGTGCTACATCTTCAGCTATTTTTATGATTACATGTTGAGACTGGTGTCAGCTGTGCAGAGATCATCCCAGGGCCTTCTGGCAACTTGGGGATGCAAGAGATAACATAGCGTCTCATGGTACTGCTGAGGGAGGAGTACACAGTTTTGAAGGGTGTCAGGGGGAGATATAATTAGTATAGATTTAGTTCTGGGTCATAAAAGTAAGTCTACTTAAACAGCGATGAATAAGAAGAGAAAATGAATGACAAGAAACAATACAAGAAAATGCGGGAGACATGCAAGCTTACCAGCCAACCTATGTGGACCTCAGGCACAGGACCAAGAAGGGGAACTGCTGCCCTGTGTCTATTCGCAACATCTTGAACCACCTGGTCCCAAGTTTTTGCCTCGCTCTTTCTCTACTCATGGCTCTGACACCTACTGCACAGCTGCCCACATCTGGTACAGTGTTGGAGTTCTCACTCCTGCAGCTACATGGGGCCTGTTGGTCAGACCAGCTCCTTTCCCTTAGCACTCATACTTTGGGCAGGGGAGCCTTTTTGTTAAGTTCTCAGCTGACTAGTCTGACATGAAAGATGGATACCTTTGCCTTCGTCACCCAAGTTGAAGGGCTATGACCAAATGATCAAAAAACATATAACTGCATTGAAAAAAAAAAAAAAAAAAAAAAAAAAGAAAAGAAAAGAAAATGCGGGAGAGACAATTCCTTTGGAAAGAAGTTAAAGATTCATTCAGTGCATTTCAAGGAGTGTGAGTGACTGTGAGACAGACTGAATCCGAGTTGAGTTTTGTAACTCTTCTTTCATTTCTCCTCTAGCAGGAGGGACTGGGGACGTGGAGAAGGGATCCACAGACATGGGACTGACTCCTACTTTTCACATACTATGCGAGAGGAGGACGTGTACAAAGACACAGGGGACATAGAGACAGGCTCAGACATCAGTGGGAGGAGGGCACAGCTTTCTGACTTCTGCTGGTGAACTCACAACTGTCACAGGAGTAGGAGGCACAGCCTTTGTTGAAGGACAGCTGTCTCAAAGCTTCTCTCTGCCCTAACTCACCTCATAGCAAGGCAAGGGCAAATGCAGAGGTAGCTGCAACTTGACTATACTTTGGAAGAAAAGAACTGACATTTTAAACAGGAGGAAGCCAGATAACTCATTCTAATTTTTAGGGGGCAAATGAATAATAAAGCATTTGTTCTGTTTCATTGACGCTCAGATGAGATGGATCATGGTTATTTCTTTTGGCCACCCAGACACAGGGACAGATTTATCACACTGTTGATAAATATCATTTTCATATCATGAGCATAATTATAAACCATGAATACAAACCTCTGCTCAGTGGGCTGATCCCCTGCAGGCCTCAACTGAGGTGGAGAGCAAGCTTGAGCTAGTTTTCTGAAAATAACAGTTGTTCACTAAGTGAACTGTTGAGGTTAAAGCCAGACACAGAGATGGGGAAACACTAATCCAAATGAAAGTGATCAGTTTTTTTATAGGGAAATAAATTCTCTTTGAACTCATTTAGAAGATTTGAAAAAGGGCACTGTTAGTTGACTGGTTTATAGAGTAAATTACTATGTTATAGAGGAAGCATTGGGCTCAACAGTTTAAAAATACTACAGTCATTAACAGTTAGTAACTTAACTCATGCCTTTATTTTTTCTTCTTTTCTGCTGTTGAGGTCCAACATACTTTGCTGAAAAAATAAGGTTTTTATGAGCTAATTTCAAAGTCACCGGGGGCCTCATTGAAATAGCCTCTACTCTCCTCAAGTAAACCCCATGGTTCATTCTATCTGGGTCACTTATCCTTCCTTTCAGTAAATTTTCAAAGTTTGTATAAGTAACTCCTAATTCCTACCACTATAACAGTGCCTGGCACCAGATTCTTTTATTTATTCTCTCATGCATTACACCCGACTGCAGTTTCCCCTTTGTCCCTCTTCCTGCCCCATCCCCCTCTCCCCCAGATCCACTCTCCTCCTCCATCTCGCTTTAGAAAACGGCGGGCCTCCCAGAGATGTCAAGCAAACATGGCTTAACAGGTTACAATTAAACTAGGCACACACCCTTACATCAAGGCTAGATGAGGCAACCTGGTAGGAGAGGAAGAGTCCCAAGAGCAGGAGAAAGAAGAGACAGCCCATGCTGCCACGGTCAGAGGTTCCACACGAACACCAAGCTACACAACACAACACACAGACAGCGGACCTACTATGTACCCATGCAGGCAGGCTCCACGATTGCCACTTCAGTCTCTGGGCGCCTGTAAGAGCCTTGCTCAGTGGATTCTGCGGGCTGTGTTCTGGTGACAACAGATTCTAAATCACACTGTTTGCCAGCAAAGACCATATGGAGGCACACTGTCCCCCTTTTCCCTTTTTCTTTTTAAAACTGGGGACAGGGATTCACTGTGTAAGCCTTAGACTTACTTTGGAGACCATGCTGTCTTAGAAGACACAGAGACTATTCTGACTCTGCCTTTCAAGTGCTGTGATTAAAGATGTAAGCACCAACATGCCCTGCCACAGTTCTTTACCTAGAGAAATAATTCAATGGTACCATTTTGATTTTGTAGGAAACTATCAAAAATACCTGGATGGAGAGGACTGGTGGCATTCAGAGGAAGGATAGCAGGCTACCAAGAAGAGACTTTATACCCTATGAGCATATACAGAGGGAGGTAATCCCCCTCAGTCACAGTCATAGGGGAGGGGAGTAAGGGGAAAATGGGAGGGAGGGAAGAATGGAGGATACAAGGGATGGGATAACAATTGAGATGTAATATGAATAAATTAATACAATATATTTAAAAAATCAAAAATAAAGAACTTCTATTCACAGTCCTCTTCTCTCTCTCTCTCTCTCTCTCTCTCTCTCTCTCTCTTTTCAGTCCTCTTCTCTTGAAGTATAGTTTTAAGTAATCTCAGAGAGAAGCTGTGCTTTGATGGGTTGCTCACACTAGTTTCTTATTAGATGACTACATTCTTGTAGAATTATATGTAGCAGGGCATTTTCAAAGGAGACGCTAGATGTAAACCTGGGCTGTACGAGGCAACTGCATTGGTTATGTTTCTCATCCATGCGACAAAATACCCAAGAATAAGCAAATTAAAGGGGATTTTGCATCATGGTGGGAAAGGAAATCCTGAAGGAGCAGCTCACAGATACTGCAGCAGGAGGGTAAGGTTGCTGGCTCACATCAGGGTGGGTCAAGAAGCAGGACTGAGCTATATACACCACCTCCAAGTAATCTGTCTCTTTCAGCTAGGCTCGACCTTCTAAAGGTTACATAATCTTCCCCAAAAGGGCCACAGGCTTCTATAGAATGTGTGAACACATGAGCCAGTAGGGGACGTTCTACACCCATACCATAACAGCAACCAAATGGGATATGCATTTGCCTTGTGTCCAGATGAAAATAATTTTTCTTACTCTATCACTGAATTTTTTAATATCATTATAATTCTTGTTTTTTGGTATTAAATTTCAACTCTATATTTCATTTATTATTATTATTATTATTATTATTATTATTATTATCTGGAATACATAAAATATATAATTATTTATATATAAATAATAAAATATATATTTATTAGCTGGAATAGCTTCTAGAATGTTTCTAGAATGAAAACTAAGTTCATAGAGCATTTTGTATCAGATAATGCATAATTTTTTAAATAGACCTTTGTGGCTGGGCATGATGGCATATGCTTTTAATCCTAGCACTCAGGGTGGCAGAGGCAGGTGGATTGCTGTGAGTTCAAGGTCAGCCTGGTCTACAAAAGGGAGTCCAGGACATCCAAGGCTACACAAAGAAACCCTGTCTTGAAAAACCAATAAGATAAAGAAAGAAAGAAAGAAAGAAACTTCATTTGTAAGTTGGTTTTATTTTTCAGTTTTAACACATCTGTAGTTTTGTTTTATCAAATATTGGAGCTTGAAGAGGCTTTGTTAAGATCTTTATTAACTCTTTTTCAGGGCAACCTTGAATACAGGATAATGCTCAGTTTTGAGTCTGTTTCCTTAAAGGTAAAAAACAGTGGTTAAATGGCTTCGGTGCTGGGTAGATTATGTCAGTCACGGAAAAACATGGGTGCTATATAACTGGTGCTAGAGTCAACTTGCATATTCAGTGCTCTTGACTGTGGGATTTTCATAAAATTCCCAAATTGAAAAGTAATTTTCAAGTTTTAGTAAAATAACTTTGTGTAGAGGGAGCTGGTGTCTGAAAATCATGTGGGAAGATATATTCTTCAAAAAAACCCATATGATCTAAAAGAAAATTTCCTAAGTCCTATAAATTATGAAAAGTTTGAAAACACACTTTTCTGAGTGTCATACATGCACGACAGATGGCGCAGATGATGACTGTATTTAAGTTTAGACAATCTGTTTTCAATCGGGTACACTCAAAAGTATAGCCATGGTGCTGGCTGGAGGAAAAGTGCATCATCGTCCTCACATCAAAATAACCTCTTTTCTTATAAAATAGATGCCATTTCTTTGAGAAATGCCATGAAGAAAGAGTGGAGAGAAACTAGTTGGAATTTTGCACATGTTCAACATTTGTTGTTTATATGAAATAGCCTTCTATTGGTGTTTACAAGGCAATTTTGCTGGTGTAGAATATTAAATGTATTTCTCAACTAAACCAGAGCATCTGGGTAGAAGAGCACTATGCACATTTAGAGCTGGGAAATATGCAATACTCATCACATGTATAATATTTCTGTCTGACTTTGAAAACATTTGAAAGTGGCCCATGAGTTTCTAATCTTTTACTTATTTTTACTTACAACAGCATACACGGCATTGTATACCATCATCTATACTACCCTCTTGCCACCTTCAACTCTTTGCACCCTCCCAACATAGTCTACTTACTTCTTTCATGACACATGTGTCATTTAAAAATACTTTTGGTTTTTCTTTTCTTATTTGTAAGTGTGCAGTTACACACTGTGTTGCATCTGACTGATCTGCAGGATCCTCAAGAGGAAAGGAACAGTTTTCTGTAACTGATCGTTCTCTCTCCAGTGCCTGGAAGGCCTCCATGACTGAAGGGGAGATTGAGCATACACAGGCAGCAGTTCTCAGACTTCAGTGCCCGGCGCATTACCTCTAGGGCTGACCGAAGCCAGGCTGTTTATTGAATATTGCTGTCGTGACTGGATACTTACATGCAAAAGGGATAAAGTTTAACCCATATTTCATGACCATAAGTGCCAAACATGAAGTCAGTGGTCTAAGGATGCTAGCTAAAACTTATAGAAGTCAGAATAAAGCACAGGTGAAAATCTGTGTGACTATGGATAAAGTAGTATTTTGTGTGTGTGTGTGTGTGATGTGGTATAAAACACAAGGGAACAAAGAAATATATAATGAAAATTAAAACATTTGCTTTTAGAATGATGCTATGAATTAAAAACACAACCCACAGCATTGAACATATTTGAGGAGAAATAAATCTAGTAAGGGACTCGTTTTTTAGCAAGACTGTCAATCACAACTCAATAATAAGTAGAGATCTCAATTAAAACTCAGAACTTCAACAAATGAAACTAGTAGTTATAGGAAGAGATGGTTGAAATATCTAAAGAAGAGTGGGCCAGAGCTCCAGCCCAGAGGTAGGATCCAATACTCCACAATATTCTTATACTTTAAGTAGAAATTAAGAAGATAATTACATGCTCACAAATAATTTGAAATGGACCCACAATTCTCAGATCATCAGAATATCTCAAGTTTAAGCACATTTCAAGACATTCTTAAAGCCATTCCTGGTTGTACATAGTCTGTTGATTCTTCCTCTTTATTCACCCAACCACTTTCTTCATTTTGAAAAACTCAGAAGGTAAGGCAGTTATTATTGCTTTACATTCATTAACATACATTTCCAGATGTTTGGTCTGGATAATAACACAAACAATGCCTGGTGGTGCAACCAGGGACTCAGGTGGTAAGGGAACCTGAGGAGACAAGGGTGAAGCGTGGTTTCCACTGCAGGCTAGAGTGAGGGCTTGGCATGCAGATGCTCCCACTGCGAGTCAGCACAGCAGCAAAAGGAAGGCTGAGAATAGGTTTGGCTAGGCCTCTGCTCTGGTTTTGGAAGCCTGCATCTGCAGGGTAGCAGGATCAAGCAAAACTCTGTTTTATGGATAAATACAGTAGGGTGACCTAGTCTTAGACAATCTTTTCTATTATTTCTTTCTAAGAGCAGTCTTCAGATAATTGGTACTTTGACTGAAGGAAGAAGAAGGAGGGGGGAGGAGAGGAGGAGGAGGAGGAAAAAAGAAGAAAGAAAGAAAGAAAGAAAGAAACCCAGAAACCCCACTGTAACATTGGCTAACCCTGGATATTCTCCTACAGAACTTGAGCATTGTATGCACCCAAGTATTCATATTTTTCTTTAATTTCTGAAACAATTAAGCAAGTGACAAGTGTCAACAATTTTATCACAGTCTTGAGGTTTCCATATGTCATCACTTCCCTGGATGTCAGCCATAAGCATCAGTGTGAAGCCAACAATTCATGAAAAATTTCCATTCATTCCTCTCTTCAGACTGAACTTCAACCATCTGTTTATTTCTCACAGTGTTTTCTATGTCCTGCTATTTCTGGGGGGTTCCACAAAGATCAGTACAATACAGAAACTTTGCTATTCCTGATTTGGCTCTATGCATACATTTCTTTGTACGTATTTTGCATGCTAGTTTAAACCACAGTTGTTTGCTTGGGCTGTCCTTAAAGACAGATATACACCTAAATTCCATTCTAGTATGTATTTTACAAAGGGCTCTCCAGAAGCTCTAACATTTTCTATGTACCATAAACTGTTTTTCTATTTACTTGGTTCAAAATGGTTTGTTTCAACTCCTCTCCATCATTGGGTCCCACTGGATGAAGCTCTCAACTTGTGTTGGCTGCTGAGCATTTCTTGTATCCAAAACTCTCAGACTTCAATCTGTTAGCACCATGTATGTTAGCCCATTTCATTCAAGCTTTAGTCAGCTTTCAGCATATGTAACAGAACAGTATCTTCATATTTTGTATATAAGCACCTCTCACTCTCCTCTGCCCCCAGACTTCTCTGACTTGGCAATAGGTGATTGTCATAGGGATGGAGGCCCCTGTTACCTCTGCCTGAACAACTGAGGCTTGTAGGAGAGTTCACACCCATAAAACCACATCTGATTAGTAGAAAAGGGACCCACATAAATGACGGTTCTTCTGTGTCTCCTTAGTAGATATTTCAAATATATCTTTTATAAGGCCCCTTCAAGGATTCCTCAGGATTAATCATCCATCTACCATAGCTTTGGCCAACTAGGATACACATCCTTTTATGGACTTTTCTTCTTTTACTCTTTCACCTTCTCCCTTCTCTTCACTTCTGACCCCTGAGCTGCACTTCTCAAATAACCAACCTTTAACAAGAGATTGTTTCAAATCCTGCTTTTGAGAGAATTTAGGATAAGATCTGTGTTTCTTTTCTTAAATACATTTTATTTTAATCTACTTATTCTGATCCCTAGATTCAGAAATATTGCACTTATAAGTGTCTTTCACAGACATGTTGCCCTGCTGACCCAAGATGATACCGAATTGTTCCTTTTGCACATTTGGTTTAATATGGATTTAAGGAATTCCTATAAAGCCCCTGCCTATACTAATCTTCAGATACATGTTTCACTTCACACAACTGGCTTGGTCTTGCCCATGAACAGATTATGCTTGTTGAATGATAATATTTTTTTTTCATAAAGTTGCAGTGTTTGAGAAACTACCCTTACACTTTTATAAATACCTAAAGCTCTTTGAGATGAAGTTGAGGACCATGAACTGTGGGAAGTTCAGGGTGCATTGGCTATAGTTGGAAAAAAATAAACCAAATGACAACTTTTGATTAGCATTTCCCACTCTTCTGTACTTTCTCTCTACATTCTCTCTGACCATTTCTTCTTTCAATTACAAACTTCATGGTATCCATACTTCTGATTGTTCCTGTGAATTCTATGAGTTTTGTTCTTGTTTTATAAACAGATGTGAATCCCCTTCATGTTCCTTTATTGTTAAACCACCCTACATGCAAATTTCCCTGTCCCTCCTTTATCATCTTCACTTATCTAATTTTGAATTAAACTTCAGATATTAGACTGTCTACTTCTTCTAACACCCCTAGATCAGCCCTGTGCTCCGTGACACATTGGACTTTCGGTGCTGATTCTCCTGTCTTTTGAATTCTGTGTTCTCCAAAATTGTTCTCATTGCAATTTCAGTTTTGAGCATTGAACATACCACACACTTGGTAAAAGTTTGTTCCAGAGGTGGGTGAATTTACTTGAAAAACTCTGCATTCTTTTTTCATTTAATTGTCCTCTAATCATTTCACCAAACAACCATTGGCTATAACATGAAGACAATCTGACCAAATTATGAATGCTATCACATATGGACTTGGGCAGAGACTCTGCCTCATCCTTCAGAGCTTGGTCCTAGGAATCTGACTAGGGTGACTCAAGCATGAAGGAGTGACAGACACATGTAGAAAACCTGGGATCCAGTGGATTGTGCTTTTTCTGATGGAGGACATCTTCTGTGCAACCAGGGAACTCAGTGCATATATGTGCAGCACAAGAAGGGAAGGCTAGCTTGTTTTGGTGGGAGGTCCCTGTAGGGCAGCAGTCTTAGGCTGTAAACATGCAGGAGAAGAGGCTCCCCTCAATACTTCCTGCATATTCTGTTAACATTTGCATACAGACCAGGGGAAGGCTTTTGACATTTCCACTAGTCTGAACATTGCAATCCTTGATAATATCACACATTCACTCAGCCCTCCCCATCTGCTTCCCACAAGACCTGCAAGTGGGTCATGAATTTCCTCATCTGCTGAATGGCTCTCTCAGGATTTGCTAGTAAACACATAGACTATAGAAATTTTGGTGGTATAAAAGTATTAAATAAAACAACTTAATTTTATTATGTTATTTATAATTTCATGATTTTATTTATCTCAGCATCTTGTTAGCTTTCCTTTTCAGAAAGTTAAAAAAAAAAAAAACCCTAAATAATTACATGATACTATGGATGAAAGAATTTTACTGCATAATATGCACAACTCAAGATAAAGTTCATTGCTAAGAATCATAACAATTTATTATTTTTTGTGTGTATACATGGGGTCAGAGGAGAACTTGAAGTAGTCAACTCTCCCCTTTCACTGAGTTTCAGAGACTGAACTCAGGTTGCCGGGTTTGGCAGCAAGCAACTTGCCCTGCTAAGATGTCTCCGTTGCCCAAGAATCAGAGATGTTTTATTTACAATGTTTAAAATTCAGAAAAATTAGCAAAGAACAATTGCATATTATTATGTTGACTGAGAAGCATCCTTAAAAGGAAGTAAGTCCTATAAAATAACTCTTTAGGGTACAAAGATCAATTCTTCATTTGTTATCCAGAAAATATTGATCCCAAAGTCCAGTCACAACAAAAACTCAAAGTCTATCATATTTTTACATGTTATTAAGTAATCAAGATTTCAGAATTAATGTTTTTATTTTTAAAGTTAATATATTGAACATAACATTTACATGCCATCTAAAATGCTAAGGAAACATTAAATCTGAAAAGTTATAATTGTGTTTCTATAATAAGAAATTGGCTACAATTATAAAACAGAAATTTTAAAAATCCTGGAAGGTTTTCAGAATAAAAATAAAACACCAATATCTTTCTAGTTAAAGAAAATTGTTATGAAATTTATGAAGAATGGAATTATAACTAGTAATCTATTTTTTCTTTTGTTAGGTTGAAAATTGATGAAAAAGAATTATCTAGAATGTCTTCCTTTGTGTGTAGTGGAAGACCCATGCCACCTAGGAACTGGGAATCAGAGTGTCTGTCATCTCTTGATTGATAGTCAGACACAGGATTTTCCAATAGACAGACTCAAAATTGTCTTTGAGAGTATCTAAATAGCAGGTTTAAAAACAACCATATTTCCAAATTTACTATGATCCAAGTATTTTGCATCTCAAGAAGGATATTAAGGAGTACTGAATATACGTGTTTCCCAACAATGTTGTCATGAAACATATATGATAAAGTTGCATTGCTATTCTCAACAGAAAAAAAAAGGCTAGATCCCATTGTAGTCTCAACTGACTGAGCTTTCTAGCCGCTTCAGACCTTGAAGCTGTCCTTAGTTACTCTCTATGACATTTAGCTATGTTCGCAAAGGATAAACTGTCATTGTGCTTCTCACCACCTTTCAAAACTAGTTGTTTATTTAAGAAATAGGAAAGTCATGATACTCTTGTAGCCTTTCATTAATCAGTTACTGTTGAAAAGATGGCCCTTAAAAAATGTTTTTCCATTAGCAGATGGGTGCAAATACAGAGATCTATGGCCATACATTATGCGGAGAGTGAGAGACCTTGGACCACTCAGCCCTAAATGGACGTCTCCATCAAATCTCTTACCCCAGGGCTCAGGGAACTCAGCCAAAGAGGAGGGAGAAAGAATGTAAGAGCCAGAGGAATGGAGGACACCAAGAAAACCAGTTCTTCCTCTAAATCTACATGATCAGTGCACATATGAACTCACGAGACTGAGGCAGCACGCACAGGCCCGCACAGGTCTGCACCAGGTCCTTTGTACATGTGCTATGCTCCAGTGTAATGTGTTTATGGGATTCCCAGGTCTGCGAGCCAGTTCTCTGCCTCTTGGGCTCTTTTTCTGCTTTTTGTTTGTTTTGTCCAATTCCAATGTATTAGGTATTATATTACAATCCTTCATAAGCCTGTTTGTTTTCTTGAGAGACAGAAAAGGGTGGATCTTGATGGGAGGGGAAGTGGGGAGGAAATGGATTGAGTAGAGAAAGGGGAGACTGCAATCAAGATATATTAACAAAAATCTATTTTTAATGAAAGGAAAAATTAAAGATTAAAAAAAAAAAAAAAACCAACCAAACAGAGGTCGTTGGCATCACTAGGATCAGATGCATGGGAGAGTGAGGGTGAGGAAACTCTAATGTGCTGGCATAAATAGACCCAGTCAAGTTAACTTCAATTAAATCCAAATCTACCCATGTAAGCATGGATTCTTATAAGGCAGACTATTAAGTATTTAGTAGATTTGCTCTCTCTGGGAGCAAAGCACATCTTTTCTTGACTTTCTTGCAGAAATTTATTTTTATATTTGGGTATTCTGGCTTTTGCCTACATGTGAGCCTGTATGAGATGATGAAACTCAGAATTCCAGCTATGAAACTGTCTTCTGTTCATGTTTCATCCTACAAGATCTATCTTAATGTCTATATTTATATCCCAAACATTTGAAATTTTAGTGTTTATATACCATTATGCAATTGCTAATTATATAGTGCTTTTTTTGATTTTTCTCACATACACCCTGGCTCTTTTATGCTTAGGCAATCCAGCCAAAGATAGAAAAATTTTTCTATATTCCTTCAAGTAATCAATCACAATACTGAAAATGTGAGAAACTGGGCATTAGGTTTCAGCCTCTGTTGCCTGCCTAATATAGTCTGTCCTCTAGTAATCTGTATTGTCATCTTCCGGTCTCTGCTTGAGCTGCGTTTGCTGCATAAAAAGAGAGGAACTGGAACCAAGACCAGCAGACAGACACAGTGTCTGAGTGTATGTCTAGGGTGGTTGAGCAAGTCAGTTACGAGTGTGGCTTAGCCATTTCCATGGCAGAAAGAGGCAGGGGCAGGAATAAATATGGTTTCCTGATAAACTTCCAACTTTGCTCACAGGTCTTTGTTAGGACTGAGTTGAACTTTCCCTCTCCATTTGTCCGTGCATACAATGTAGCTTGATCAGATCTCCCTTCCGTTCCGTCCTCTTCCAGCAGTGCATCCTCAGACAGCTAGATAGCATCTCTTTCCCAACTTCATGTGCTTCTCCAAAAAGCCTTTTCAGATGGGTCTTATCTGCATGTACGATGTGTGCCATGTGTGTGCCTAGTGCCTGAAGGGGTCAGAACAGGGTATCTTATCCCTTGGGACTGGAGTTATAAGTGGTTATGAGTCAACCTGGCAGAGCTGGGAACCAAACCTGGGTCCTCTGTAAGAACAACAAGTGCTCTCAATCACAAATTCATCTCTCTAGTTTAATGTCCTTTTTTAAAAATAAGTTTCAATATTTTTTTCTAATTTCTACTTTTAACGCACTGAGTCCAATTAGTGGCTGCCCTCCCTATTATGCATCTAGGTGTGGGGTCATTCCCTGGAGTATGGGCCCTTCCTCTAGCCACATGTTGGGCAGTAGTTCCCTCCTAGAGTGAAACATTGCATCCTCCAGGGAAACTTCATATGCCAGAAAGTAAACAACTCAAATTTCTCAAAAAGTCCCCGAAATTAATCAGCTTCACTATATGTCTCTCTCTCTCTCTCTAGTAAACAATAAAGGCTTCTGAGTGTAATTCTCAGACAAGCCACGCTGCAAAGACTCAGACTAGATCATCTGTCCAGAAGCAGAAACCAACTGAACTGCCTGGAAGAGTTTTAGATCAATCGAGGCACCTGGAAAGGACACTCTCCACTCTCCAACCTGTTGAGCCAGCTGCAGGCTGTGTAGTGTGCTCCAGGTTCCCAGCTTTTGTGAGTTGTCACTCATGCTAGAGTGGCTTTGGTGGTTCCGCTGTCTTTGAGTCATTTCTGTCCCTGTAAATAACACTTCATCCACACTTGTGTTAGAAATTCCAATAAAACTCATTGATTGACCAAGTTGGACTTCAGTACCTGTACTTTGGTCTGTCATGGGCTCCCTCTCAGGGGTAAGTATACATGTGTGTTGTATCCTCAGGAGAATTCTTGTCACACAGCACCACACCCTTAAAAAAACCTGAGCGTTGGAATGTTGGTTTAAACATTCAACAAATGTAAAGTTTCTGGGAATTGTTTTAAAATAATGGGGTGAGGCTCAGGCACACTAGACCCATTTATTTACCCCAGACTCAGTGAAGCTGTGACTTAACCCATCCTATAGTAGGGAATGTACTGGTTCTAGTTCTTGAGCACCCATCACTGGGAAGCCTCGTCTGACCACAAGTCTTTTGATCGCTGCCTCAGTACCTCATGAATTCATTATATTCCATTGTGATTCTTGAGGTCAGACGTATTTGGCCCTGTCTTTATAGTCCCTCCCTCTACCAGGTGCTTGTATTATTATTATTATATCCATTAACTCATATTTAATCAGTAAAGAATCTTTAAATAAATAGATTATATGCTGTCGTATTGGCACATAAAATGGTAACTTTATTAAATAAACATAAAAGCTACATATACATCTTTTAAAATATTTTTCTTTTATTGTAATTAGGTTTCTTCACACAATATATTCTGATTATGGTTTCCCCTCCCCCTATTCTTCCCAATTATCTCCTATGTCCCCTTCTTTCTTGATTTATCCCTTTTCTCTTATTAGAAAACAAAGAGGCATCTAAGGGATAATAGTAAAATAAAATGTAATGAGATAAAGCAAAAACACACAAACTTGAATAGAATAAAATAAACAAACAAACAAAAGGAAAAGAGCTTAAGAGAAAGCACAAGAAACAGACATAAGACAGAGACCCATGTGGTCCCATGCTCAAGAATCCCATAAAAACATTAAACCAGAAGCCATAAATAAGACCTGTAGGGTAAAAAATAAAACAAATGAAACATAAAATTAAAAATAAAAAAATTTAAAAGAAAAAAAAGAAAGCAAGAAAGGAAGGAAGGAAGGAAGGAAGGAAGGAAGGAAGGAAGGAAGGAAAGGCCTTGACAGGACATTATGAGACAAGGAACCTCCAAAGACACCCTTGAGTTTGTTTTCTGTTCACGTCTACTGCTGAAGTTAGGGCCTACACACAAAAGTAGTTCCTTTCCCCAGTGAGACTCCCTTGGAGGAAACTAAACTTTCAATAGCAAGTGGCTATCTGTTGGAGATAGCTTCTTATTTGTTCATTTGTAGTGAGAAAGCAAACAGATGTTGGCAATACACTATCTACCTTCCTTGACGTGGGAACTGGGTTTGTGAGAGAAATTTGGGGTAAATCTGGGGATCAGATGGTAAAATCCAATGCAGAAGTTTAGAAACAGGTTAGGATATTGAGAGTCTCATATTACTGTATCTAAGACATTTTCAAATGGTCATTCTAATTATTCTTCAATATGTTCGTTGCTGGAAAACTAACTAAATTCCAACGTAAAAATTCCATTTGGGATTATGTCTTAGGGTTACTATGACTGAATGAAACATCATGATCAAAGTAATCTGGGGAGGAAACGGTTTATTTTGCTTATGTATCCATACTACTGTTCATCATCATAGGAAGTCAGGGCACGAACTCAAAAAGAGCGGGATCTTGGAGGCAGAAACTGATACCGAGGCCATGGAGGGGTGCTGCTTACCGGCTTGCTCCTCATGGCTTGTTTAGCTTGCTTTCCTATAGAACCCAGGACAACCAGTCCAGGGGTGGCCCCACTCGGGATGGGATGGGCCCTCCACCATCAATCATTAATTAAGAAAATGCTCCACAGCCTTGTCTCCAGCCCAATCTTATGAAGGCATTTTCTTAATTGAAGCTCCCTCCTGTCTGATGACTCTAGCTTGGATCAAGTTGATGTAAAACTAGCCAGCACAGGATAATATGTTGGAGCACTTATTTTATGAACTGAATTTATTCACTGTATCAAAATTGTTACTTGCTCGTACCATGTTTCCTTAGTACAAGCTTTTGAATAGCTAAAACCACTCTTTTTTATTTTATCCTCAAATTTAACATTTTTTTAAAAACTGAATTCACAAGTGTCAGTTTCCCTTTCAATTCTTATATTTCTTTTTGGAGTATTTTTACATTTGTATTTTAAAATGTGATCCTTGTATCCTATTTAAGATTTACTCTGATCTTTCTGCACAATATCTCTCATAAAACCTAAAACCAGATATTTAGGCACAGTGTCAATCTACTACACTCAGTGCAGAGTGAAAAATGTAAGATTTTATTTGGGAGGAAAGATATGCACACAGAATGCTCTTTGCCTTTATTATCATCCATTTCTTTAATGAAAACAATCTCCATTATTTTGTTGGCTCGCTGGACACACTGTTTTAGCTTTGCGATGGGAGACTCTGAAAGCAGGGCCAGGATTCTGTAAGTAGTGGGAGGAAACTCAAAAGCTTAAGGACAGGACAAAAGTGTCCTTTTAAAGAATACAGAGGAGGAAAATGGAAAAGTAAAAGTTAGTATTGCTGTGGGGTATTGAGGCTGGATAGGGAAGAGTTTGGTGCTGACACAACGGGCAAGTGTGAGGACAAGTGATCCAGAAGGGAAAACAAGGATATTAAGGTATATCACCAGGAAATGTGCCTCCTTTATGAACTTTGGGAAACACTAGCCAACCCGGAACAGGTCTGTGCGTCATCTGTGCCCTCTCTTCCTTCCCTCATGCCTTTGATGGCCACCCCGCCTGACTGGGGGAAAGAAAACCTGCTGACCTAGTTGGATTGATAGCTCCCAGCAGCTGCAGCCTAGGGGAGTAAACTGGGAATCTGTAGCTGATTGTGAGTGCAAACATCCTCCAGTTGGGATGAGAAGGCTAAGCTAGCTAGCTCACTTAGGGACCAGCCTGGTGATCCTGAATACATCAAATTGAGGGTAGGCTGTAGACAGCCTGGCCATGAAACAGCAGGGGCTTCAACTCCAGTCCACCAGAGTATTTATGTTCCAGACGAATTTCACAGTCTCAAGTGCCTCTTCTCATCATGACTCAAGCCTTCTCATTGCAGGTCCCTCTACCTGTGAGGTTATGAGATATGAAATATGTGCCGCACAACAGATATTATATGGAGATGTTTATTATATGAGCATGGGGAGAGAAAGAAAGAGGGCGGCCCAGGGAGAGACAGAGACAGAGGAAGAGAGGAAGAGAGAAACAAGAAAAAGAGAGGAAGACAGAGGTAGAGAGTGGAGCAAGAAAGAGAGATAGGTGGGTTTGCCCTTTTATATACTCCTGGGCAAGAGCACGCCCAGTGGCAGGTAGGCAATAACGTCACAGGTTGGTAGGCAGATGGGGGCAGAATCCTAACAATGACACTGTCCTACAACCACATAGTATTCTACATTCCATGTCATATTTTGAACTATCGGACTCCTGCTAAACCTTCAGTACTTGGCATGGACGCTGCTTTGGTTTTTGGGAACCCATTCCTGGTCTCACACTAATTGCATGAATATCCACTTTTGTTCCCCACAGCTCATAAAGGCTCTGTGATACAGTCCAGCACGTTGTGTCACACTCACGTATCTACCAGCACCTTCTCTGACAAACTTCCTCAAGTCATAAAACATATTTTATTCAACTTTTATGTCCTACAATTTAGCAAATAACAAGAATATTAAAAAAGTTGATAAATGATTCAATAAGAAATTATTGCCATAAATCCTAAACTTAATTAGAGCTTTACTTCTTGAGAGTTGCATCATTTTAGTCAATTCATTGGTCTTTTGAACTTTGATTTCATTTCTTTTTGGCTTTGGTTTGGTGTTTTAAACAAATATTTTATAATAAGCCCAGAATAGCCTTGAACCTGTGATATTCCTGACAACCTCCCAAGTACTAGGAACATATATGAACCACTAGACCACAAGATATTTGCAAAATAAGTGGTGCAAAGTAAGAAGGCTTACAAGCCTAAAGTTGAGCTCACCCTCCTGATCCTGTGCAAAGTCACTTTGCATGTGAACTACAAGCTGCAGAGGACCCTGATCCTTTCGTGGGTGCTTGTCCACACTAATAGCAACCATCTGATAAGCCAAGCATCACAGACCTCTGTGGTAATACAAGATGAACCTGGATTAATAAAACTTCAAAGCCTTTGTGAAGATGAAAACCAACTTGCCAATTTCCCCCTTTCTTTCAGAGGAGTGTTTCTAAGCACTTAATGAAAATCACAGCATTCATCATGATGCTTACATATGTATTATAAAGTATATTCCAAGCGGTTAGCATAATCTCACATCTATTTCACATATCAAATATTCAGTGCTTATCATACATATAAACTATAGCTTTGCATTCTCATCAGCATGAAGAGATGAAGCAGAAGCCACATAGGAATGCTGCTTGCTAGCTTGCTCCTTATGGCTTTCTTAACCTTCTTCTTATACCATCCAGGACCTCCTGATCAGCGATGACACTGCCCACAGTCCATATCAATTATAAGCCAAGAAAATGTCCTATAGACTTGTTACAGATTAATTTTAAGGAGGCATTTTTAAAATTAAGATTTTCCCTTTCATATATGTTTAGGTTTGTGTCAAGCTGAAAAAATTCAACCAGCATAATTGACCCTTTGTCAGTTTGACACACAAATGACATCACTTATAAATCCATAACCTTTCCTTTCCTGTACATCCCCAAGACCTCATATTAGTATCAATATCACAGTGTAGAATATTCTAAATTTTAAAAGCTTTTAGTCTTTAAAAATTCAAATATTTTAAAAGTTCAGTCTCAGTTGGACATGGTGGTACCTGCCTTTAATCCCATGCTGGAGTGGCAGAGGCAGACAGATCTCTGCGTTTAGAACCAGCCTGGTCTACAGGGCAAGTTCCAGGATGGCCAGGGCTACACAGAGACGTCTTGTCTTGAACACCCCACCAACGTTCAGTTTCTTTAAAATATCTTAAGTCTATTTTAATGTTCAAAACCTTGCTAAAATCTCTGTAAAATTCCAAAGTCTGTTAACATACAGACTCCCATAAAAACAAACAAACAAATACAAATAAAAAACAAGTTAAGTGCTTTTATTTCAAGAGGGGACTTGATCTCTGGGATGTATTCATAATCTTTGAGCTTCACAGGGTCTGGACCACTTCCCTGGCTCTACCCCCTGAAACACGCACAGCTTGTCTCCTAGACTCAGGTGGTAAAAACTAACCTGCACACAGGATCATTTGTAAGAGCAGCCAGTGCTCTTAACTGTTGAGTCATCTCCAGCTCTAAGTTATACTACTGGATCAGAAATGGGAAGAATCTATCGTATGTTTGCTAAATTATGGCTTTTGTTCATATTTCAGCCTTGATTCATATGACACAATTAGATAAACTTCAAATGTGGAGTAACCGAGAGCCTTCATGTTAATGGAAACTTTTACTGAGTTCAAAAATATTTGATGAATTCTAAGACAAAGTAAGGCTCATTTTGCATTTAAAAAAAAAAATGATCTTGGGGGAAAAGTATCTTACAAGATAAAAATAGAGAAAAGATATAGTTTGAATAAAAGTCTTCAAAATAAGAAAAAAAGGGGGAAATATTTAATTTTCCAATATTCACTCAGAAACGTGTTTGCTAATTTGAATGAGTAGTGACTGTATAGAAGCAGTCCAGTTCTCATCTACCCATGAAACACTAGCTATCTCCCCACACTCTGATTCCATGTCCAACCTGCTGATTCCAGAGCCAGAAGTTACAAGTTTTGTCTTTCTTTGTTTTTTTCTCCCTGAAATTTATTATTTCCTCTTTTCCCTCCTTCCATTATTTCCTGTGTTTTTAGTTGGTTTTATTCTCTGGCGGAATCCTTATTTTTACCTTTGGCTCTTGTCTTCTTTATGATGAGATCATGGAACAAATTAACTTATTAGAACGCACCTAAGTGAAGGACTTGGACAGAAACTCACAATGGAAAAATCTACTACATAATAACAGAGAAGAAACTGCATTGCATAGTTTTCCAAGAAGAGTCCTGTCTTGTTTTACTCTTCTCATTTCAGTAATCCGCATTGATAAATAGGGCAGTTGCACTGACTGAGAAATACCACTTCCTGGAGAATACTTGCTCAACCTCACCACCTCCCTCAGGCATTGCTTTTGTCCTAAAGACTCTTGATGGCCTCTCTCTGATTTAAAAGTGTCACACTCTCCCAGCATTGTACCAATCCCTGTACCTATAAGAGAAGACACCTTGGAATGGCCTCCCTGTGTGCATTGCTGATGTGTGATGAAGAAGGTGTTTGCACATATCCAGCCTGAGGGACCACCACATAAAATTAGCACTGAGATATTTGAAGACTGTCATGTGAACTTCCAGCTTTTTGGGATGCTCATCTACCCCCCTGTGTGACTACCAACCTTTCTATGCTAGGATTCTGTTTGTTTATTCCTTCCTAACCTTCAACAGCTTCACCAGAGACACTTTCCTCGACAATTTCCCCTTAATTTGAGCTAGATAATTCTACTGAGTATACTTTGACCTTATTGTGAATACATATTTTAGATACCCTGTTACTGCTGCTAGCTCTTGTCTCTATTGATAGGCTTTTGATACAAAGTCCTTTTTAAAGAATCAAAACAATTATTTTTTCCTGTGTGTATGTCATACATACGTGAATGCAGGTGTGCATGTGCCACAGTGTACACGTGGACGTCAGAGGATAATCATGGGTGCTAGGACTTGCCTCACACCTTGTGTAAGACAGCATGCATTTGTTGTCTGACTCTGAGCACATTAGACTATCCTGCTCCAGTGTTTCTGGGGATTGTCCAGAACCTACCTCTCAACCCACTGTAGGACTACTGGGATTACAGATCCATATCATCATACCGAGCTTTATATGGGTGCTGGGGATTTGAACTTAGATCTTCAGGTTTGAGCAATAAGCACTTTACCCATGGAGTCACCTCCCTATCTATCCACTACCATGTTCTTTAATCACTGTATATCCAAGACCTTTGACTTCACTTTTGCTTAGAAATGTTGTTGGCTGGATAGATGGTGACAAAGCACTCCAGAGGAAGGTAGACAAAGAGGCAACATTCAAAAGCCATTTCTGAAAAAAAAATTACAAATTTTACTTGACATAAAGGCATCAACGGATATTTTATGTAATTTTTTTTTCATTTAAACATTTGAAATTTGAGGGATTTATTCAGATTATATTGTCTTTCGGGGGAAAGGTAATATGAATGATATAAGTGAAAAGAATTATAATTTTGCTTTTTCTTAATTTCCTGTGTAGGCATATTTGCTTGTGTGTGGCATGTGTGTATATGTTAGTGTGTAAACACATATGTGCATGTTTATGTGGAAGCTGGAGGGTGGCATGGGGAATCTTACTCAACTGCTCTTCCACTTACTCTGTGAGGCAGGATAGATCAAACACAGAGCTGTCAAAGAGAGAGAGTCTCATTAGGTAGCTTGCTCTAAAACCCCCATTTATGCCTCCCAGGGCTGGAATTGAGGTGAGCCACTGAGGCTGTCAGCCACAGGCCTGTGGCTTCTCAGGATCAGCACTTGGACTCTCTTGTTCTGCAAAGGCTTTAGCTTCTAAAATCTGTTTCTCAGCTGATTATCCCTTTGGATACTTTAAAGCCATGATTTCATGCATAGCTGACTATTTTCTGAGAGACTTTGCAAACTGCTGGTTGACTTCTGCTGTTTTTTGGTGCAGGGAGAATGAAGGCAGAGATGAACACTGGCCCTGCCCTCACTGAGATGGGTTCTGATTTCAGCTCCTGGTCCCTCCTTGGTGGTAGTGGCTGCGGGTGATACTCAAAATTGCTTTGTGATAAAAGCAAGACTAGAGCGTCACAGGATTAATTGGACAAGACTATAATTAGAAATGAACGCTCTTCAGTGTCTTAGCTGCTAATGGTAGAAAACGAAGTACAATAAAAACACTCTGAGCTTTGATGAGCTTTATTTTTGATTAGTTAGCAGAATTAAAGGCCTGCCCCAATGTGACATCTATTCTATTGATCCACCTCATTAAGGACCATGAAAGTAAAAGTAACTCCTCTTCATTTTGGTATCAAATCTCCGTGATTCATCCAAATTTCTCAAAGAGCTGCTTGGAGCACTGTTGTTAGTGCTTATGTCATTTTCAGAGACAGAGAGAGAAAGAGAGAGAGAGAGAGTGAAAGAAGAAGAAGGAGGAGGAGGAGGAGGAGGAAGGACGGGGCAGCAGTGAAAGAAGGAAGGAGGAAGAAGAAGTGGAGAGAGAATGAGATTACACTGAAGGCTATTGGAATTTCTTAGTTCATATTTCTTTGCTTGGGCACTGGGTAGGGAGAAGTAGAACAGATTCCTTAGCAGGGACAGTGGTTTACAACTCTATAAACACTCTATTAAATACTACGCAAGAGTAAATATTCATTATTTATTATTGTTGATGTGAGTTTGCTGAGTGCTGTTTCTGCATGAAGAAAACTGACATACTGTGATAAAATGGGCAGTGTTTCTGTGTATGTGGTGCATGCCTTTGATCTCAGCGCTCAAAATCACAGGTGGATCTCTGTGAATCAGGCCAGGCAAGACTACATAGTGACTCTGTTTTAAAAATATGCAATAGCTGAGAGATCATGCAATGTGAGTGTGTGTTATTTCTCAAGCAATTTCATGCTGCAGTGAGATTTTACATAATCGTGTGCTCTTTTCTAGTCTCAGTACAATGACCCAGAGAAAAATGAATAAAGCACACAGGAAACCACAGGCAAACAGCCCATGACAACCACAATTCTTCTTTTTGTGGAGAATCAGTGTGAGATGCTAGAAAAAAAGCAGCGAGGAGTTAGGCAGCCAGGAGGGTTCTCATCCTAACAAAGATCTACCCTACGTGAACACAGCTCCTCCTGTGCCTGCAGCCTGCTGGGTGGAGCTGACAAAACATGTTCAGGCAGAGGCACCAGATGGATGTTCTGCATTTGTTTCTTATTCTGGGGAGATGGAACTCACAATGTGAAGAAGAGTCAAAAGGATGTTCCAAGTGGATAGATGCCCCCAGATGCCTGAGTCTTCAGCCCCCTTCCTTTCCTCTTACCTCCTTTTTCTTCCCCCTTTTTATTTCCCTCCCTTCATTTAATGTTTCCTTTCTCCCTCTACTCTATCTTTAGTTTCTTCTGTCTCTTCATTCATTTTTTTCATAGTGTGTTTTTAGTCATGCTAGTTGGTAATTGAAGCTATATGAAAGTGTTGCAATTCAGGGCATGGTAAGGTGGCACAAAAACATAATAGTGAACCCACATTTGTAGACATAGAGACACCTTTCTAGACAAGGAAAAATTTTTTTAAAAGCATACTTTTAAAAGCGTATTTTCCAAAAAGCAATTATCGTGGGCAAAGAAAATACATGATTTACTAAGATTATTATTTTTTTTCTTTTGGAAGCTACATGGATGGATTTGAGGTCTGTGGAACTGCAAACACCCTTTGTTAATTTAAAGACTGAAAAAGTATTTGCACGACAGTTCTGTTTTAGCGGAATGCATGAGCTCAAACAGCCCTTTGGAAATATTGCTATACATTCTATAGTTACATTAAAATATATGATAAACTGGGCAAGGATAGAATACTCCTTTAATCCCAGCACTTAGGAAGTAGAGGCAGGCAGATCTCTGTGAGTCAAGGCCAGCCTGGTCTACAGAGCTAGTTCTAGGACAGCCAAGGCTAAACAAAGAAATCCTATCTCAAAACACAAAACAAAAATAGGGATCTCTATCTCTATATCTATCTATCTATCTATCTATCTATCTATCTATCTATCTATCTATCTCCAGTCTACCTTTTGTCTCTGACAAAATGTATGATAAAATGAAAATGAAAAGGCTTAGTTAGACCCAGTGACACCATCAATATTCCTAGCTGCTTTGGAGTCGGCCACCAGGAGGAAGGCCTACCTGGGCTGCATAGTGAGTTTAAGGTTAGCCTGGGCAACTTAGTGAGATTCTGATTCAAAATAAAGCAAGCAAGCAAGCAAGCAAGCAAGCAAACAACAACAACAAACCCAACAACACCCCAAACAAAACAATAACAATAACAAAACACTGACAATGTAAGAGGGCTGGGCAGGGAGCAATCCCCATCATGGGGGGATAGGCATGTTCATATTCAAGGTTCAGGTATCTTTCTATGGTTTGTTGGGCCTGGGCCAGCACTGTACATCACGGTGGATTTATATAGATGTTGTGTCACCTTCCTTCTTGGTAGCCAAGAAACAACAACAACAAAGGAGAGCCTCATAATGGTCAAACAACATTTGGTATTCTTTAAACTATGAATAGAGAGGAAGGAGTCAGTAATGTTGCCGAAAGAACACATATATTTTGGTGAATCCTTCTTTTTCTTTAAAAAATCACTTTCCTGCCTTCTCGTAATATTTATTTATGTGGCTGGGATAGTGAGCCCTCTAAACGTTGCTCTTGAACAATTATTTATAAACCACAATTGAAATGCAGACCAAGTACCTTAAATTGTACTAGTATGGCATTCCTTCCACTTGCAGGCGTTTTTACTAACAGGAATAGCAAATGTGTTTTTAAAAACCACACTTCATTTTCAAGTCTACTGAGCAATGGAGCAGACAAGAGATCAGAGTGGGTCAGGAGTCACTGGGGGCTCACTGGTCCTACTTGGGTCACCAGCCCTTTTATGCCCTGGGATTCCTTCTTCTGTGGCCACTCTTTAGACATACAGCTAGCATATGTCTGAGTTCCTTCTCTGTTGCCATCCTGAATCTTCATCTGCTCAGTTCTTACAGTTGCTAGAGGGTGTTTTCATGCCCAGATATCCTCCTTAGTCCTTTAAAGTCTTTGCCCTTTCGTGCACTTCTGAACTTGACTTCTGAGTTACCCCCTGTCTTCCCCAAGCCTGCATAATTTAATCAGAATTAGCCTTTCTTTTCAGTCCTGCCTTTGTGGCTTGAGAAGACTGCGGCTCTGACTGCATCCTCAGCTGTTAACCTGTAGAGCAGATTGTCTTTCTCCAGTCTTATTTCATTCTCGCTTTTCAGCTATGGGACTTCATGTAGGTATGAGTTTCTGAGCATCCCCACTTTCTTTGATGGACTTTGGCTAGTGACCCACATCCCTATACTTTTATGGGGCTGACAGTTTAACATATGGCTGATTGACAACTTTAGTTCACTAAGCACAGCAGTAGACAAAATTATGCCGCTCTAGACTTTAAAGCTTTGAAAAAACAAGGTCTATTATCCCACAGGAGATAGGTGTTATTATTTTTCTTATATGTGTGTATGTGATGTGTGTTTTCATGCATGTGCGTGTAGAGGTCCAAGGACAACGTTAAGTGTTGCTCTTCAGGCACTGTCCATTGTTATCATTTGATTTTGTTTTTTAATTTCTTTTGAGACAGCATTTCTTACTGGTCTAGACTTGCCAATTAAGTCAGGCTTGCTAACTTGTGAGCCTCAAGTATTGGCCTGTGTCTGTCTCTTTCACATATAACAAGCATGTAGTATGTCCAGCTTTTAAAAACACACATTCTGAATATTGACCTCATGTCCTCATGCTTGCAAGGCAATCAGTTTATTGATGGAGCTATCTCCTCAGTCTAGATGTGAATATTTTTCCACATAGTATATGTATAGTGGAATGGGTATTTGGATGATTTTATGAGGGACCCATGAGAGAAGTTCCTCGTCTGTCACTGCTAGAGGAGGGCTAGGATTTAGCTCTTAATCAGCTTTGCTGTAATGAAGGAATCATCCCCACCAGCAGGTGCTTTCCACAGACATACTAGATCCTGGGAGTGGTTTGCATGCTAGCTATCTCATTGGACCTATTCCACCATACCTAAATTTTATGCAACAAATTTAGGCTGTTTTAGAATAATGAATATATTAAAAGTGAGAATAAATATGTTTAAGACCAATGTCCAGCAAGTTGAAACCCTAGAAAAAAAAAAAAGGTTGCCACTTGTGAAGTACTGCAGGGCCTCACTAAGATTGGACTCCCCTAACATGTCAGGGTAGGGGCTTGTTGACCAAGATTCCCGATGTGGTGAGTCTGTGGCAAGCTTCCCATATCTTGCAGCTGTAATTTAAGGCTTGGATGCCAGATTAAAGGCAGGCTCACTCCTTAGCCGCAAAAATGCTTATTATCAGTGTAGGCCACAAACAAGATTCTGCTGTGTTATGCACCTTTTAAACATCGAAGGCCCACACGTCTCTGGAGGTGTCTGTCTTCCAGAGTCAGATGTCTGGTTCTGTGTTAATGGCTGGGCTCTGTCCTGCAATGTGATGGAGCAACGGGGGCAGACTTACCTGGCCGTGATTCCAAGAACTCTTCTTACCGTACAATGCCTGGGCAAGCAAGAGATAATGACTTGTTTGGATGACTCTCATTAGCACGTAATACTAGTATTAGTATCTTTGGTGTGTCTTATGAGTTTGATGTATAGCTTCTTGAAAAGGAGCCATTTTGTTCAGTTCACTTTCCAAGGGGTCGAGTGCCTTCCAGTCTGATACATACTGTGCTGCGGGTGTCGTATGGTAGTAACAGATCCTGCTTTCAGCCTTGCAGAAGAAACACAGCCCATTCCTCAACACAAAATAAAATATATATGAGAGGGAAAGACAGAAAAGGTCTTAAGACAGTTACTGGGGGAAAAGAAATTACGTTTAGATTCCTGCAAGGATTTTTTGATGACTTTAAGGCAATTTAAATTCTTAAAGACCAAATAAATAGAAATGGAAATACAGAAGGAATGGCCATAGGAAATGAGTCTTGCTGGGGTGGAATGCTTAGGGGAGGCATAGAGGAAACTGACTTTGAAGATGAGTATGACTATAAATGGTCTTGGATTCCAGACTAAATAATTCTGATTTTATTGGAATTACCATCCTGGAAGATTAATTTGGCAATAGTGGACATACAATTTTGGCATAAGAAGACATGTGGTGAATGAAAGGGCCAACTAATTAAGCTCTTTGGTCTGAATAAAGACAGGAAGAACAAACAGAGATTCAAAATCCAACCTAGGGGAAGGGACATGCAAGATGCTGTTTGACTTAATGAACAATAATACGTTATTACTATTGTTTGAACAGGACAACATGAGATGGGCCGATGTCGGAGCATAGTAGGAGTATAGATGTACCAAACAATGTCGGGCTTCTTGAGAATACTGTTCCTGTGTTGTGTTCACACCAGCCTGAACTTGTGCCGTTCCAGATTTGTGTAAATAAATGCATCATCGTAGTTTCTTGTGAAATGTTTACTGGCAGCCATATGCATAAAGAGCCATTGCTGAATGGCATCTGCATTTGCATTTTTTTTTTTTAGCTATCACCAATACAATTGCTTCCAAAGAGGTTTTTCTATGTTTATGATAAAGACAACATGTTAAAGTCAGGGTAAAGGTCAGTCATCCTCATGACTCGGAACAAAGTTTCCTTCTGTTTTTAGGTACCTAACATAAAATTCACACAAAATTATAACTCTCTGTAGTCTTTAAAAATACTTTATTTTAGACACTGACTGCTTTGAAAAATATATTGACCATTATGAAAACAGACTCAAAATAAGCATAGATGGTTTTTGTCAATCTATGTTTCAGAAAATGAAATATGTTTCCAAACATTCATATTATGTGATAACCTGTAACAAAAGTTGAGAAAGATGAATTATAATTCAGTGAGGTCACTCCTATAGGAGCCTTAGTTCTTAGCTAGCATGTAATTCCATAATAATATGGTCTGTTAGAGAAATGAAGTCTAAGAATAGAACTGCTGGAGGTGCTGGAGGGATGACTCAGTGGTTAAGAACACTGGCTACTCTTTTAGACGACCCAATCTTGATGCCTAGCACCCACATGATGGCTCATAATTGTCTGTAATTTCATTTCCAGGGGGACCTGACACCTTCTTCTGGCCTCTGAAGGCACGAGGTATGCAAATGGTGCACAAATGTACATGTAGGCAAAGTACTCTTATAGATCTGATATAAGCATAATATATTAAAACAAACAAAAAAAAAAAAAAAAAAAGAAAGAAAAAGAACATAGTTCCTCAAAACATGATCCTCACTAGCATTTAACATGAGAATCCCAGTCTTGTCTCTGAAATTGTACAAATTTGCAGTTTCAAAGTGTTGTATGTGTGTATATGTGTGTGCATTTCTCATTAAAATATAAACCAGTAATATTAAAACATACACGAACATGCCTTTTTATACCTCTTTGACTACGTTCTTTTGTCTTGAGACAGGATCTCATGTAACCCAGGTTGGCCTCACACTTGGGTAGGTGAGGATGATAATTGAACTCTTAACCCTCTCACCTCCCTTACCCAAGCCTTAGATTACAAATTTGCAGTACCAGGCCTGTATCTGCTATACGTTTTATTCACTGAGATTTTGACAGAAGCTGTGAGTCAGTAGATGTGCCAAGAGGCAACTATTTATAAAAACAGGTGTTCTCTGTTGCCGACCAGGAAGAACCTGTATACTTGGCTGTCAGCTGTGCAGGTGGCAAAGCCAGCTTTTGTGATGTCAAAAGCTTTCTTTGTGTGCTTGCCCAGGTGGACTCATCTTTCCATAGATGACCTCTAGAGGTTTTGTCCTGTGAGTATTACCCTAGATTTCTCAGCTAGGGACAGAATGCAAGTACAAAAGGGGTTTGCCTTACTTTTAGTTACTACTAAAATTAGGGAGCTAACAAGGTACAAAAATGAAGAAAGAAAATGTGACCTAAATTATTTAAATACAACCAGAAAACTTTCTACTTGCAATGTTTATTTCCTTATCTCGAATTATAAAAGCTAATAACATGGGTGACTTCACACACAAATGACCAACACATAATAAAATTCTTTTCCTGTAGATAAATCATTTGCCTCTCCCTCTAGTGAACTCTTACTGGAGAAAACTGCCCTACTTTCTTGTCCTGGTAACTGTGTCCTACCTGGCAACATCATTTCCTGGAGCTCAGACAGAAAGCAGAGCCAGATCCCCTGTTGTCTGCATTGAAAATGTCCCTGAGCTCCATAGACGTCAAGGGTATTGAATTTCCCGGCTCTGGATTCCACGCTACAGCTATGGTTGGTTTTAACATGTTTCTGGCTCTGAGAGAACAGGACAACACCATTACATCATCCTGGACTTGACGGACAGAAAATGTGGGAGCAATGGGCACTTGACTTTCTGTTCTGACTGGAGGATGACAGTTGCCTTTGGTTGTTTAGTTGCCACTTTGGGTCAACCTGGGTTGTCATATGCCCAGATTTGGCTCTAAGTCACTATTTCTTGTTTGGTTGAAAATATTGTATAACTTCTCACACATTTGTCTTTGCTTTTATCTGTCTACTGATTCTTACTGTAAAAAACACAGCATGATTTAAATTAGGATGAGGCTTAGGTAAGGCTTATAGTCTCTGACTTACATGGTGGGATAATTACATTTTGTTTGCTCAGTTGTACAAAAAAGTGATAATATGGCAGTCTAAGTGGATTGCCGTATCTTCATAGATTAATGACTCCAACTAGCATAGATGAGTGAGGTTTAGGGCATGCTATGAAATGCTATGAAGTATTTTTCTCTCATGGCTTAAGCATTTATCAGCTATATGCTTTTAACCTTTATTCATTGATAGCAGGAGTATGCAAGACAGTTTTTAATTCTTCTCTGAACAGTATAGATTCCTTTTTTTCTTAGAACTATGAGAACTTTCATTCATTTTCTCAGATGGTGGTTCTTAAGCAAGCTTGTAGTCCACATCGTTTCAGATTGAATACCGCGCTGTAAAGGCCTATGACCTGATTTAAGGCTATACTATTTTAAAGTTTAAATGCTACAATTATTTATCATCGATGATAGGCTTTATTACAAATAAATAGAAAGTAAATATTAGATAAGAAAAGCATAAATGAAGAATCACCATTCTAATTCTAAAAACAATTTTAAGAGCCCAGTTAAGACAGAGTGTCTGTGTCACACGGCCACCAGCAGAAGGAAATTTGGGCTGGTGGGAGATGTTTCCAGCTTATGGCATTTGGGAGTAAAGTGATTTTCCTTAGGACATTTCATTTGACTGTCTTGAGATTAAAATATAGGGCAATATATTTGATCTTAATGAACAGAGGATACAATGGTCAAGGCCCTGGTACACAAACCAGAGGTCAAGAGTGTGCTGCCTTCAAGTTGACTTGGGTTGTAGCTTGACAGCTGTATGACCTTGAGAAAAGCAATTAATTTTTTTTTTACTTTTTCTTTAAAAATCAGTTTGTTTGCTAACATGTATGTGTGTACAGGTGCACATGTCCCATAGCATGCCTGTGGAAGTCAGTTCACTCCTGCTGTGGGTTCTGGGGACTGAAGCCATGATCTGTCTAACTAGTCTCTTCTTACTCTTTCTAAGTAGCTGCTAGTTCATTAATTAATAAATGGAAGCATAAAGCTACAAGGAGTAAATGAGACGACATACTGTTATTTATAAGGGAAGTAAGGACAGACTGGATTCAAAGGGAGGAAAAGATGGAGTTAATGTTTCATATGAACAACCATAAGGACGACAGATTTTCCTCCTCTTCCTTCTCCCCCCCCCCCCCACCCCTAAGCTATCATCAGGGACTTGGATTCAAAACGGAGCCAAGTCTGTGTTAACATTCCTTTCTACAGGGCCATTGCCTCCTGAGCTCATGGTAGAGAATCACTTAGAAAAGGGAGATTGGGAGGCAGGGAGGAAGTTCTCTTAAACTGTACACAGATTAAACAGAGCCAGCACAGTAAGACGCCCAGTGAGGGCCTGGGAAAACCTGCATACAAGATGGGCCCCTGGGGCTGCTTAGTTGCTGCTTTTATATGTAGTTCTCTTGTCCTCTGTGTCCTGGCTGAAAGTTACCCAGTGACACCAGTTTTCAATGCCAAGTAGGTAAAGCTGGTCTTCTCAGATTTCTCTTTGTTCTCTGTCTGCTGGGGTCACTCACCTGGGCTGTCTTCCTTGAAATTTACTTCTACATGATTGCTGATGACATCACATTTAAATATAGTAGATCCTACTAGCCTGGATGAGATTTACTTTCTCTTCAGTGAACTTTATAACCCTTTGACAATGAGTCTCTGTCTGAACTGGATAGGTCAAGGATGGGTGTGGCATTTCCCTGGGTCTTGTGTACACAGGGCATGGGTGACTGCCTCAACCCAGCTCTGTCAGATCCTCCTTGCATTTTGGTCTCATTCCCAGTCCTTTCTTCTCATGGGATCAGCTATTTAACTCATTTTCTGAAAGTTCAATAAGTATCGACACAGTGAATACATCTTCTCAGGAACCACAGAAGGCACTTACTGAGAGAGTAGAAGGAGACAGAAGCAGAAGAACCACAAATTCACAGCCCAGCACGGGCTACGTAGAGTACAAAGTCAGCTTGAGTGGTATAAGACCCTATTTCAACAACAACCAAGACACTACCACCACTGCCACCATCCTCTCCACTTCCCTCCCAAACCCCAGGTTCTGTTGAAATAAAAACTTCCTAATGAGTCCCAAATGCCTATGTATCAGATAGTAACAGAAGGGAAGCCCCATGCTTCATACTAAGAAAATAATTAATCTTTCTACATTTTTGTGTAGAAAATATTATGCACCACAAATTATAAAGATGCCCCTTGCCATCTGCTGTAGTTGGGAGAGCTAGCCCCACCTCTCACCAGCTGTAGCACTGGGGAGAATGGGCCCTGGGCCTTCTTTGCCTGGCCAAAATAGTGGACTTGGCCCCGATGGCAAAAGTGGAGGTGGAGATGTTGAGATAAGGGGTGAGCCAGCTCCGGGGTTGTGAGAATGGGAGAGCTGGTCCAGCCTCTTGCCAGTTGTAGCACTTGGAGAGTGGGCCTCTCTCCTTGACAGGGCAGAACAGTGGAGGTGGTTCTGGAGGCATGGTACAGGTGAGCCAGCCTGAGGCCATAAGAGCAGAAGAGCAGACCCTGCCTCTTGCCAATTGCAGTATTGGGTGGCCCATCTAGAACAGTGATGCAGATCTCACCCTGGTGGTTCAGATAAAGGCTAACCAGGATAACTGCCACCCATGCCCAAATCTAGGGCTTTTGTGCCCACCCCAAATTGATCTGTGAACTGCTGGGGCACATGAAAGGGCCAGTCCTGCTGATCCAAATGACACAGGACAACAACAGAATAATCAGGAAGAGTTCCTGTGAGGATCCAACATTGATGATATCACAGAAGCCAGAGACCTTGAACTAAGCCAATGACAGTTTATAATCAACACTTGCAAGTGAAGATGTATGGACAGGGAGTTCTACTGTGGGACACATTGTGGCACACTACAGCTTTCACAAGATGTGCTTTGTTTTTTGTTTGTTTGTTAGTGTTTTTTATTTTAGGGGGAGGTTTCAAGGGTGAAGGGCAGATACAAGGGGACTGAGAGATGAGAGGGATTGGGGTACATAATGTCAAACTCATGAAGAATCAATAAAAAATTTAAAAAGCTACAAAGACATACAAAGGAGGTTGTAACTTCATGAATAAAGGTAATACTACACAGACAAAATTTCAGAAAAATTCTCTAGCCCTTTAAAATGAGAGAAAATTGTTGGCATAATGTTCTGGTGGACTGTACAGTCTACCCTTGTTCATTCAAATGCTGATTTCCCCACCCCACTCTCTGGATCAATCCTGACATTGCATTGTGATGCTTATTCTAAGCATCCCCAGTTTCAAGTTTCTGTTAACATGTCACCATTTGTTCTCTGTGTTGTCAATAAAAACAAACTGGCCAATGCTGAGCAATAACAGAATAAGGTGGGACATCCTGATCAAGTGAGGGGAGGAGAAAGAGGAGGAAGGAGAAGATTCAGCCATGAGAAGAGACTGGGAAACATTGAGAGAAATGAACTGGGCCTCGGAGATGATTTAAAAACAAGTATGTGGGAAATCTGAATGGGAAGAAACTATACTAACATGGAGGTTTAGTATGGAGTTATTATTGCTCAGCATTGTGTTATAGGCTAATTAAATAGATCCTGCTCTCTTTGTGTGGTTACTTGGGTATAAAGCTGGTAAAGGGGTAACTGCTGATATTACTAAAATAATAATTCAATATTAAATATTAATCATCCTTCAACAGAAAATGATGCCAGGGAGAAGGCTAGTACAGCTTGGGAAGCCTTTAAGAAACATGTCCCCTTGTATCTGTCCTCCACCCTTGAAACCTCCTCCTAAAATAAAAAACACAAACAAACAAACAAAAAACAAAGCACATCTTGTGAAAGCTGTAGTGTGTCACAATGTGTCCCACAGCAGAACTCTCTGTCCATACATCTTCACTTGCAAGGCCACGCCATCCAGAAGCTATCCAGAAGAACACAGGCAACTTAGGTGGAGACTCACTGCTGGACCTGAGGCCAGGCTAGCTACCACGATACCACATAGGCTGTTTGCCCTCAGACCTCCTCCACTCTCTTGGTGCTCCCAATCTCTCCACTATGCAGCAGTTATCCTCTTCTCCTCCTCCTTGTCCCAGCTCTCACCTTGATGGGAGACCACTTGCTCAGCAAGAAGCCAGATTGGCTGCCAAGGAGTCCAGTTCCTGACTCTGGCAGAGAGCCCATACTCAACCACAGGCCACACTGGCCAGAAGACCAGAGAGGAAACAGAAACCAAGAACAAAAACATTCATACAACAAAGACAAATTCAGAAGCCAGCACCTAGACCTATACTCACTGCATATCCAGATATCTAAATCCTAACATAAAAACACAATCAATAATATCCAGGGCAATATGGCATCACCAGAGCCGAGCTACTTTACTAGGACAAGCCCTAAATATTATAACACGGCTGAACCACAGGCAAAAGACATCAATGCTAACTTTTTGATAGAGATGCTTAAAGAAGTAGTGAGTAAATCTCTTAGAGAAATCAAGAAATAGACAAACAAAAAATCGGGTGAAGTAAGTAAATCCCTTAAAGAAAACCCAAACAGACAAACAAACAAATAAACAAAATGGGTCAAAATTTCTAATGGAGATAGAAGCAATAAAGAAAACATAAACCGAAGGAATTATGAAATGGAAAATCTAGATGAGCAAACAGGAACTAGAGAGGTTAGGTTTACCAGCAGAATAAAAGAGATGGAAGAGAGAATCTGAGGCATGGAAGATACAATATGTCAGTCAAACAAATGTTAAATCTAGATATTTCTTGACACAAAACACTCAAGACGTATGGGACAGTATGAAAAGACAGAATAATATGAATAGAAGGAAAAGAAAAACAGCTCAATAGCTCAGAAAATATTTTCAACAAGATTATAGAAGAAAAAATTTCTAACCCAAAGAAGGAGATGCCTATCAAGGTACAAGAAACTTTCAGAACAACACATAGAACTGGGTATGGTGGTACAGGTCTGTAATCACAGCACTCGGGGAGGCAGAGGCAAGTGGATCTCTATGAGTTCAAGGCCAGCCTGGTCTACAAAGTGAGTCCAGGACAGCCAAGGCTACACAGAGAAACCCTGTCCTGAAACAAACAAACAAACAAAGACAAAACAAAAAAAAGCAAATAGTTTGAGCCAGAAAAGAAAGTCTCCTCACCACATAATAATCAAAACCTTAAGCACATGAAACAAAGAAAGAATATTAAAAGCCTCAAGAGAAACAAAAGCAAGAAAAATATAAAGATTGACCTACTAGAAATACATGTGACCTATAAATGAAGACTCTAAAAGTCATAAGATGAATGAATGTCCTGCAGACTCTAAGAGACAATATTTGTCAGCCCAGACTGCCATGCACAGCAAAATATTCAGTCACTATAGATAGATAAAATAAGATATTCCATGATAAAACTAAATTTAAACAACATAAATCCACAAATCCAGCCAAGGAGGAAATAATTTTATATCAGCAAAACCAAAAGAAGGTAAACAGGCACATAGACACACACCACTACTACTGCCACCACCACCACCAAAATAACAGGAATTAACAATTGTTGGCATTGATATCCCTCAATATCAGTGGACTCAAATTCCCAATAAAAAGACACCAACTAACAGAATTTATGATAAAACAGCATCCATCCTTCTACTGCATATAATAACTTCAACAGCAAAGATAAACCTTACCTCAGAGTAAAGGGTTATAAAATTATTTTTCAAGCAAATAGACCCAAGAAGCAAGCATGTATAGCCATTTTAATATCTAACAAAATAGACTTCAAATAAAAATTATTAATAAGAGATGGGAAACATCCACTAAGATGATATCTCAATTCTTAAAATCTCCACCTCAACAAAAGGGCATCTATATTTATTTGTAAAAGAAAAATTACTAAAGCTTAAATCACACATCAAATCCCATACATTGTGGGAGACTTCAACACTCCATTCTTACCAATAGACAGGTCAGCCAGACAGAAATTAAACAAACAAATAATGAAACTAAGATATGTTATGACTCAAATGGACCTAATAGATGTCTATAGAACATTTCACCCAAACACAAAAGAATATACATTCTTCTTAGCAACTCATGGAATCTTTTCCAAAATTGATATATACTTGGTCACAAAGTAAGTCTCAACAGATAAAAAGAAAAATGAAATAACCCCTGTATTTTATCAGACCACCGCGGATTAAAGGTAAACTTGAACAACAACAGAAACAACAGAAAGCTTACAAACTCATGGAGACTGAACAGCTCCATACTCAATGGTCAAGGAAGAAATAAAGAAGAATATGAAAGGCTTTCTGGAATTCAATGAAAAGGAATGCACAATGTATTCAAACTTATGGGACACAATGAAAACAGTGCAAAGAGAACAGCTCATAGTACTAAGTGCCTTCATAAAGAAATTGGTGAAATCTCATGCTAATGACTTAGCAAAAACACCTGAAATATCTAGAACAGAAAGAAGCAAACAAATTGAAAGTAGATGGCAGGAAATAGTCAAACTCAGGGCTGAAATCAATAAATTAGAAACAAAGAAAACAATACAAGCAACTAACAAAACCAAGAGTTGATTCTTTGAGAAAATCAACAAGTGAGACAAACCTATAGCCAAACTAACTAAAATGCAGAGAGAATATCCAAATTAACAAATTCAGAAATGAAAATGGGGGCATAACAAGAGACACTGAGGAAATTTAAAGAATCATTAGGTTTTACTTCAAAAACCTGTACTCCACAAAATCGGCAAATTTAAATGAGATGGAGGACTAAAATCTTGATAGATATTATTTACTAAAGTTAAATCAAGATCCGGTAAATGACTTAAATAGACCTATAACTTCAAAGGAAATCAAAGCAGTCATTAAAATTCTCCCAACCAAAAAGGTCAAAGGCCAGATGGTTCTAGCTCAGAATTCTACCAGACTTTCAAAGACAAGCTAATACCAATACTCCTCAAACTATTCCACAAAATAGAAACAGAAGAAACATTGCCAAATTTATCCTATGAGGCTGCAGTCACCCTGATACTTAAACTACATAAATACTTAACAGAGAATGAGAATTTTTTTTTTTACCAATTTCCATTATGAACATCTATGCAAAAATACTCAATAAAATACTTGCAAACTGAATCCAAGAACACATCAAAAACATCATTCACCATAACTAAGTAGGCTTCATCCCACAGATGCAGGAATTGAACAACATAGGAAAAATCTATCAATGTAACCTACCACACACACACACACACACACACACACACACACACACACCTGAAAGATAAAAAACCACAGATGATCATTTCATTAGATGCTGAAAAGACTTTGACAACAACACTCCTTCATGATTAAAGTCTTGGAGAGCTCAAAGATACAAGGTACATACCTAAACATAATAAAAGCAATACATAGCAAGCTGATAAGCAACATCAAATTAAATGGAGAGAAACTTAAAGCAATTCCCCTAAAATCAGGGACAAGACAAGGCTGCCTACTCTCTTCATATCTATTCAATATAGCATTTGGAGTTTTAGTAAGAGCAATAAAACAAGTAAAAGAGATCAAAGAGATACAAATTTGTAAAGAAAAAGTATAATTATTCATAGATGTTATGATAGTATCAATAAGTGATGGTAAAAATTTCACCAGGGAGCTCCTATAGGTGATAAATGCCTTCAGTAAGGTAGCTGGATACAAAATTAACTAAAATACATCATTAGCCCTCCTTTATAGAAACAATAAATGGGCTGAGAAAGAAATTAGGAGAACAACATCCTTCACAGTAGCCATGGATAATACAAGATGTATTGATATAACTCTAAGCAAGCAAGCCAGGAAAAAACCTGAATGGCCAAAAGCAATCTACAGATTCAATGGAATTCCCATCAAAATTATAGCACAATTCTTTATAGACTTTGAAAGGACAATATTCAACTTCCCATGAAAAAATAATTTAAAAAAACCCACAGGATAGCTAAAACAGTAATATACAATAAACAAACCTCTGGAGGCTCTTGTGAAATCCATGATTTCAAGCTGTAATATAGAGTTACCCTAATTTAAAAAAACCATTATATTTGCATAAAAAAGACATTTATTAATGGAATGTAATTGAAGACCTAGATATAAACCCACACATCTAGCAACACCTGATTTTTGATAAAGAAACCAGAAATATACAATAGGAAAAATAAAGCACCTTCAAGAAACGGTGCTGATATAATTGGATGTCTGAATGTTGAAAAATGAAAATAGACAAATTTCTCTCACCCTGTATAAAATGCAAGTCCAAATGGATCAAAGACCTCCACATAAAACCAGATATACTGAACCTGACAGAAGAGAATGTGGGGACTAAGCTTGAATGAATTGGCACAGGAATCAACTTCCTGAACACTGATAGTGAAGGCACTAAAATCAAGAATTAATAAATGAGACTTCATAAAACTGAAAAGCTTCTGTAATTCAAAGACTATCATAATAGGACAAAATGGTAGCCCACAGAATGGGAAAATAATTTCATCAACTACATATCCAACAGAGAGCTAGTATCCATAATACGCAAAGAACTCAAGAAACTGAACATCAAGAAACCAAACAGTTCAATTAAAAATGATGTATAGATCTAAACTGAGAATTCTCAATAGAGGAATCTCAAATGGCTGAGATTCACTTAAAGAAATGTTCAACATTTTTAGTCATCGGGGAAATGCAAATCAAAACTACTTTGAGATCCCATCTTATACTTGCCAGAATGGCTAAGATCAATGACACAAATTGCAGCTCATGTTAGAAAGGATGTGGACAAGGGGAATACTCCTCCATTGCTTCTGGGAGTGCAAAGTTGGATAACCGCTATGGAAATCAACATGGACTTTCCTCAGAAAATTGGGAAGCAATCTACCTCAAGACTCAGGTAAGCCACTTTTGAGCATATACTCAAATGATGTTCCATTCTACCACAAGGACACTTGCTCAACTATTTTCATAGCAGCTTTATTCATAATAGCCAGACGCTGAATACAACCTATATGTGTCTCAAACCAAAAAAAAAAAAAAAAAAAAAAAAAAAAATGGAGAAAAAATGTGGTACATTTACACAATGGAGTATTACACAGCTGTTTAAAAGTGGCATTATTTATTTTTCAGACAAATGGATGGAATCAGAAAAAACATCCTTGGTATCATGAGTGAGAAAGACAAACAGGGTATCTATATATGTGTGTGTGTGTGTGTGTGTAGGTATATATAGGTATATATATATATGTATATATATGTATATATATATTAATTTATAAGTTGATACTCGCTGAAAGACAAACATGGTATGTAGTCACTTATAAGTGGATATTAGCTGTTAGTTAAAGGGTAACAATGAAAATAACCCACAGACTTTGAGAGGCTAACTAACAAGGAGGGCTCTAGGGAGAATGCATAGATCTCCCTGGGAAGGGAGATTTTGTGCGTGGTCTGAGTGCAGGTGGAGATGGGATCAGGAGGGATGAGGTGGTCGTGGTGGTTGGAGGGAGAGGATATTGGGAGAGATGACTGAAATTGGGGGATGTTTGGGGAGTAATGTGGAAACACAGTGTAGTAGAAATTCCCAGAAATCTATGATCCCAATGGACACTCCTAGTAATGAGGTATAAGGAGCCTTAACTTCCTATCTTCTGTAACGAGACAGGCTTCCAGTGGTAGAACTCCAAGCCAGCCACAATACCTTCAACCTACAGTATGCCCTGCCTACAAGATGTGCTGGGGAAACGGTGGCTCAGAACTTGTAGGAGGGCAAACCGATGACTGGTCTGATTTGAGATCCATATCATGAGAGGGAGCCCATGCCTTAAACTGCCCAAATGGCCACAAACTGTCAGTTAGATAACCCAGAGACCTAGGATAGAACAACATATGGCGTCCCCACCAAAAAAAGTGAATGAAGTGATTCAAATGATATTCTGGTATACTCATGTACCAGAACAGTATGTAGCCCAATCATCATAAGAGAGGCTCCATCTGGCAACAGATGAGGAGGTGCAGAGACCCAGAGCAAAACATTAGGCACAGCTTAGGGAATTCTGTGGAAGAAAGGGAAAAAGGACTATAAGAATTATAGGGGTCAAGGACACCAGGAGAATCGGCTCACAGAATCAACTAAGCAGAGCTCCTAGGGGCTCACAAAGATGGAATCAAAACCACAGAGCCTGCATGGGTCTGAGCTAACCCTTCTGCATATATGTTATGGTTTTGTAGCTTGGTGTTATTTGTGAGTCTCCTAAGAGGCAGAAGTGGGGGTTGTCTCTGACCCTTTTGGTGTTCTTGGGACTCTTTTCTTCTGACTCAGTTGCCTTGTCCAGCCTTGATATGAGGGTTTGTGCCTAGTCTTATTGTACCTTGTTATTCTGTATTCAGTTGGTATAGTGGGGAGGCCTTCTCTTTTCTGAAGGGGAATGGAGGAGGAGTGGATCTGGGGGAGAGGGCAGGTGGGGAGAGAACTGGGAGGAGTGGAGGGAAGGGAAACTGCAGTTAGGATGTAAGGTGTGAGAGAAGAATAAGTTATTTTTTAAAAAAGGAAAGCTCTTGGGGAAGGGGTTTCCATGTTGCAATTATCACAATAAAATTTTAAGCGTAGCTACATAGAAACTCCTTAGCAAGGTAGAAGAATAAGTAAAGAAACAAAGAAACAAAGAAACAAAGAAAATCACCAAAGGAATCTTCTTTCTTGTTTTTGACTCTCAGACACCTTTTTGCTTACAAATATTTGAGAGGAAGGGTTTATTTAAGCTGCTATATCAGAAGTGTTCAAAATTGGCTGCAGGAGTCAAGCACCAACAGTGTCAGAAAGGGCCCTTTGTTTGCTATAAAGCACAAATTAGCCTGTGACTGACTGCATTTCTGTAAATTATTTGCTTTGGGTCTATTTTTATAGATTATGGACTCTTGTTAAACCATTTCAAATAAAAAAAATTTTTTTTAAGTAGAAGAAATGGAAGAAAGAAAAGAAAAAGAAATACATCTTTTATAAACCATCAGTTAAAAGATCAGAATTCTGTCAACAGAAATCTGAACACTTTTCCCTCCTTTCTTTGGTGAGTATAGGTCATCCAAGAAATGAATAAATGAATATTTAGTTTCTCTCTTGTGTGGAGACTTGCCTCTCATACACAGTGGAGTGTCTTGCTTCATGTAACCTACTTTTTGGTATGCCTCCCTCACCTTTCAAAATTTCCCTGTGCTGACTAACAGTGTTTTAAATTTTGGTGAGCTGAGTCACACCTCTTCAGCAAAGAGACACTCATTAAAATCTGCAGAGATTAGCTGAGACGGGATATTGCATCAAATGCATGCTCTCATAATCTCCTCTCATAGATTAGAGGCTTCTGGCAGTACCATAAATATATCTTGTGAAACAAGCAAAACCTGCCTGCAGGTCCAATCCATCTGAAGTCCTATTACTCTGAACCAGAGATTGAATAGTTAAGAGAAGTGCACCTTCTAGGCTTCGGAAAAGAAGCTGCATCTGTGTAGAAATGGGGCTTGCAAGAGCATCAGTAAAATGTCAGGGCCTGACACAGGCATTGGGTTTTACAGATACTTTTAAAAATGAAATTACCGCCGTATCGAATTTTGCAGGCAGAAGGTTACAAGCCCAGAGAACAATACTAGCCCAGTCCCACGCCTGGGAATCTGATTGTCTTGACATTCTTTTTTGCCTATGAAAATTAAAACAATGATACTTTCTTCCTGTTCTTTCTCCTTTGGTGCCATATTACTGCTGTCTTATTTGATTCGCATTGCTGTATGACCTTGCTCAGGTGACGCTGTCTGATTCTCAAGTAGGAATTCAGCTTCATGATATTGTTCGTTGCCTCAGACTTGATCTTTTATAGAAAATTCAAATGAACTTATCCATACTTTTTGTGTCACAGACATGGTGGAAAGACTGACTATTGATGGGTGAAGAGCCAATCATATTTATTCCACACGGTGATGATCACTGGGTTTCTGAGCTTTGATATTTTTCAAGCTACTTTCATATATGTTCCTTTTTGATCTCAATCCCTATTTGATGTCTTGCTCTTTTTTTATTCTTTGTTAGGAGAGGAGAGGGAAAAAAAAATCAGAACTCATAGATTGAATAATAAAAAAGTGCTTTGTACTTGCTTTGACAGAAATTCTCCCAGACATAGGACAGTGGGTTTACTTCATAAGGCTGTGAGGCTTCTACCATCAAAGACTTTAAACTCACAGCCAGACGAGTGATATGACTCAGCTACTCTCCATGTTTCCAAGGGAACCTAGCAGAGATGGATATGATGAATTTAGTTTAGAGTGTGTTTCATGAAGTCTTCAGTGAAACATGCTTATCTTTATCTCCCATGTGCAAAATTTCCCAACAACAAACATGTTTATAGATTATATATATATATATTATTTATATACACACATACACACATATATATGGTGCCATGAACTTTATTGATGGTACAAGAGAGTAGGGCTCCCTGGCCCCCCATTATTCTAGGGGAAATGCTAAATGTTGGAACAGGGACTTCTCAGTAGCTGAGGGCTGCTATAGTGTCCTTGATAGGGTGGTCCAGGTCTCCTTATTCCTTGGAGGCCATGTAGGCCATGAGGTCCACCACACTGTTGCTGTAGCTGTATTCACTGTTACACCAGCAAATGAGCTTTACAAATTTGTGATTGAGAGCAATGTTAGCCCATCTTCAAAGGTGGAAGAGTGGGAGTTTCTGTTAAAGTCGCAGGAGGCAACCTGGTCCTCAGTATAGCCCAGGATACCCTTTAGTGGGCCCTATGATGCTTGCTTTATCACCTTCCTGATGCCATCATACTTGGCCGGTTTCTCCAGTCGGCTTATCAGATCCACACCAGACACGTTGGGGGTTGGAACATGGAAAGCCATGCCAGTGAACTTCCCGTTCAGCTCTGGGATGACCTTGCCCACTGTCTTGGCAGCACCAGTGGGTGCAGGGATGATGTTCTGGATAGCCCCATGGCTGTCATGCCACAGCTTTCCAGACGGGACAAACTTTAACTGATTGGTCAGAAGAGAGTCAGAGTATACGAGGGGATTCAGTATTGGTGGCTTGTTTGGTTACTAGGGACTTTTTGAGTAATTGGCGTTTTGGCTCTTACTCAGGAGTTGGCCTTTAATTTGATTGGACAGGGCCAGCTGTGTTCTTTACAAAGGCATGAAGTAATAAAAACATAGTATTTGGTCACTTTGATCTGTAAGCTGATTAGCTGCCCATGAGTTGTGTTTATTCCAGGAATTGTTAGAAACTTGTCTTAGTTAGTCAGAGTGAAAACCTGAATCCTGTCACAGAGTTGGTTTAGTCAAGCAAACTGGGGTCTTTGGGGGGTCTGGGGTCCCTGGAGGAGAGTCTCCTCAGTTACTTTCAATCTATTTAAAAAAATATTACCAAGTATGGCAAGGCTTAAGACAAAAATGACAAAATGTAAAAGTTTATAAAATTTACAAAAGTAGAAACAGTTTTCAAAGTGTGTAATAACTATTTTCAATTTTTAAATTAGTTTTCTTTTTTTACATATACATCTATATTATTACACATGTATACAATAAAGTGCCTACAACAAGAAGAACCATGAAACAATCAGGAATTATATAAATATTACATTCTTAGTGTTTTGGCTATTTGTATTTGGCAACCTTGAAGAAAATATCTTTCTTATCTTGTTGAGTCAAAAATTCTGAATGTAAATCAATATCTATCATATCTTGTCATTATCAACTTGAAACATCTATCTAGACCTAAAAACATTTTAACTTCTAAACAACTAAGCTTAATTGTAAAACTAAACTATCTGGTCTTTAACCCCATCAGAGACTTGAGAAGGAATAAAATTAGTTACCTGAGTATACATGGAGTGGAGAATAGCAGCTCCCCAAATGAGAAGATCATAGAGATGGTTTGCTGCCTGAACAGTCACCCAAAATTCTCTATTACATTGGAGCATTATCTTCAGCCTTCTGGCCCAATACAGCTGACAGACATAGTTGTGAGGCAGGAACTATTGAGGGCTTGCTTACTCTGTCTTGGTAGAGTTTGGCCTTTGACTCTGCCTGCACCCAAGCTTGCCCATTTTTAGGCAGAATTCTGTCTGTGACAGAAATGAGGACATTTTACCTAGTGGCTGGTTTGCCACATTTGAAGTATTGTACCCATACAGCTTAACTATAACACAAGGTTTACTTCCAATACTTTGAATGTGCTATTGCAGGCTCCTTAGGATAATTAAGTGATACAAATTAATTGTTAGTTGATCAAATCATGGTCATGCCAATTACTAGTCTATCTTTATCACAAGAATATAATATACATCCTAAGTTTAACAGATAGATATAATTCTATAGATAGATAAGGTAAACTAGTTAAAGTCTTCAAAAACCTCAGAGACCTATAACATATTGCATTTAAAGATGTTTTTATTATTTTAAAGATTCTTTGACAGTAAGACAGGTTGACTCCTGGCAACATCCACCCTACCTCACAGATGATGAGCACCAATGAACCTCCTTATGGAGATGGCTTCAAATGTAATAACCATTTTTATAAAACATTTTACATTGATAATTAAACAATAAATGTTCCAGTTTTTTCTAAACAAATTATCTTTTTTTTATATATGAACTAATTTTATCCACGTATGTGGTTCAATCCTGAGCATTCTTTTTTCCTTCCCCCTTCCATCCCTCCCTCCCTTCTTTCTTTCCTTCCTTCCTTCTTTTTAGTTTCTTTCTTTTAAATTATTTTAAAGTTATTTTTTTTAAATGTATTATATAACTGGGCACGCTGGCATACACCTGTAATCCCAGCACTTGGGGATACAGAGGCAGGTGGATCTCTATGAGTTTGAAGCCAGTCTGGTCTACAAAGCAAGTCCAGGACAGCCAAGGCTACCTAGAGAAACTCTGTCTTGAAAATCCAACTAACCAACAAACAAAAATTTGTATTATACCTGTCTACCTGGGCATAGGGCCATTTCCTGGAGCATGGGTAACCTACCAGTGGTCATACTGCCAAAGAAAGGTCATGTGGCTCCTTCCCCCAGCAGCCAGTAGCCAGTAAATTTCTAGCTAAGGATGTGACCACTTAAGCCCCTTACTAATCCATGTTGAAATTTTGACTGACACGACCTTGTGCAATTCTTATGCAGTTAACTACATTTGCTGTGAATTCATGAGTGCACAAGCTGCAGACAGCATCCCACAGCACTTCTCCCCATTCTCTGGCTATTGTATTGTATCCCTCTTTTGTGATGTTCCATGAGCCTAAGGGAATAGAGGCTGATTTAGATGTCCCATTTAGAGTTAAACACTAACAGTCATTTATTCTTGGGACTTTGTCCAGTTGTAAGTGAGTCTCTGTATTCACCACTGCTCACTGCAAAAAGAAACTTCTTTGACCAAGGTTGAAAGTAGCTCTAATCTATGACTATATAAAAATAAGTACTTAGAAGGCTGTTAGACAACATATCAATTTAAAAAAATAATAGAAGGTTCTCCTTAGGGCTTATGACCTCCCCAGCCATGGGCTTTTGGTTAAGTTTACAGTATCAGACATAAAATCCTATGGAGCAGGACTGAATTCACTCAGAAAGCAAGTGGTTAGTTACCCCGACAACAGCCATGCCACTATTGTACTAGTTGGGCACATTTGTAGAGTCCATCACTGATACAAGGTCTTACCATGTAGTCCTAGCTTGCCTGTAAACAGACTGGTGTCAAACTTATGGCTAATCTATAGCTTCTGTCTTCTAAGGGCTGGTATTATGAGTTACTACTATCATGGCCAGCTCTGAAGTTTCTTGCTTTCTTTACCTTTTAAAAATAATTTAATTGAGATTTTTTTTCATACAATGTGTTCAGTTTATACTTTTTCCCTTCCCCAATCAATACCTTCCAGATCCTCCCCACCTTGCCACCTGCCCAACTCTATCTTTCTCTCGCTCCCTTTAAAACACAAACAAAACACACGAATCACACAACCTCTCCCATCAATATACCCACAAAGTTGGAATCTCACATACACATGCAAAAGACCAACGAGACAAAAAAAATGCACAAAGCAAATGAGAGAAAAAAATCTACAAAAATACCATTTAGGTAATTTTGTATTGGGCAACTATTCATAGGCATAGAGCTTAATCTGAAGTGTGAATAATATTCTCAGTGAGACTCCATTGGGAAATTTTTTCTTTGATAGTAAGTAACAATTGCAGATAAATTCATTTTTTTTAACTGAGAAGTTTTGTTGCATATGCCTGGTATATTACCATGTATTTCTCCATTTGTAAAACTGACACATGAAGACTGTCCATGAAATAAGAGCAGATATTTTTTTAAATTTAGTGATCTTTAGGGGCTTAAACAAAGCAGTAGGGACATATGTTGTAAAGTTTTTATTTGTTAAATATTGCTTGTCTTTAAAACTTAAAAATTGTGTAGAAATTTGTGATTGATATGTACAGCTGAAAGTGGCTGATGCTAAGAATATTCCTCAGGGGTAAGTGACAGTATTAAAGAAATGCCCAGTTAAGATAAAAAGAAGCCAAGGAGAGGCAGGGCTGCTTTCTATAGAATGGCATCTTGAAGAGGATCAGATTTTCATAGTCATGTAGAATGACATTTTGTTTTATGCAATTCTGGGTCATGTGACTTTTACAATAGCACTCATGTTGTAGCAGTAAGCAACAAGAAAATGGAGAGGATGTACTGTTCTTATCATACCAGAGTAAATTTGTTTTTCCCACTTACATTAGACAAAAAAATAACTACACCAAGAATTTACTGTTTTAAATTAAATTAAGATGTGTACCATACATACCTACATGAAATCTTTCAGTTTAAATGTGTATAATTAGAAAAAGTTTTGTATTTTAGTGTGATGAAGAAAGATTTTTGGGATAATAGATTAATTTTAACACTGTAATACATTTTCAGGACTCTACAATCTCTGGGTTATCTTAGTCTTAAAGGGGACATTTCTCTTGTTTCTAAGATGATTGAATTTGATTTATAAATTGCTGCTACATGATTTTTGTAGAATAAAATGATTATTAATCTTCTTTATGTTGACTCAGTAAATTTAATTTTGAACTTTACACACTTTACACACTGCTGTTGAGATCAAACAAGTACAATCAGGTGTAATGTGTACCATTTGTTGTGGTTAAAACACAAGGTGTATCAGTAATAATTTTGACAGTAGCCATTTTCCTTGAAGAATTTAAACTTCAGAACATTAAAAACTTTTACAAATTGTTGTTTAATAAAGTCACATAATATATATATATATATATATATATATATATATATATATATATATATATACTCTTAGATTGTGTAACTGACTGCACTAAGTCTAAATAAAATTTAGCAAACAAACAAACAAAAAAAGAAAATCATATTTTGAAATCATATTTTGTTGTAGGTAAGTAAAAAGTGCAGTTAATTCAGAACAAGGCTGTTCTTGCAAGAGATCACATCCAAAGACCTTCTAGGTCTGTGTGATCTGGCTGGAATACGAATGTGCCTTTAATCCAGGAGACAGAGGCAAACAGATCTGAGTTCAAAGCCAGCTTGGTATAGAGCAAGTATCAGGTAAAGAAAAGCTTAGGTCTAGGCGTGGTGGAACATGCCTGTAATCCCAAACAAAGGTAAAGTTAGTTTGTAGAAGGAAGAGCCCATGTTTAAAAGTGATATCTGATCGAGTGGCAGAAAAGGTGACAAGTCAGACGAGATTTGACAGACCAGGATAGGCCCAACTTTCACAAGAAGAGAGAGGAAAGAGAAGCTACTTAAGAGGCAGTTTTACAGAAAGAAGAGGCAGTTTTTACCAGGACAGTAATAGAGAGATTGGTTGCAGAGAGAGAACTCAGGTGAAGATGGAACAGGCCAGAAAATAAGAAGAAGCCAGAAGATCAGAACAGATTGCTGAGTTAGTTTGAGGCCAAGCAGAGCAATTCAGGGCCAAAAAGAAGCCACATTGAATAAGTCAGCTGGGAGAAGAGTTGAGGCATAACAACTTAGTTGAACCAGTGAGCCCAGAGCTCAGAAAGAACAAGTAAGGGTGAGCTCATTAAGCAGTAAATCTTAGAGGCCTAGGTTAGATTGTCAGGAGGCTAGAAGCTTCCGGAACTAGGCCTAGGCCAGGAGAAGGTGGTAGTAAGCCTCCAAAACAACAACTGAAACAGGAGAATAAAAGCTACTTCTACAAATAAGATTTGGAATATTTTTACTATCTTATATTGTTTGAAATAAAAATTATGAATCAGTGATATATGCTAAATCTAGATGACATTATAGTATAAGATGCCTCACTCCTGGGTCTCAGACCAGTGAATCCACATATGCCATTCACTGACGCTTAACGAGCAGTAAGTTAAGCCAAACACAAAAGGTCAATTTGACTCACAGACTCATAGGCTGTGCTGACTTGTACAGACTTGGGGAACCAAGCAGAACAAGGGAAGACGAATCTACAGCTCCTTCCTTCTGAAGGCACCGTGTAGAGTAGCAATGGTGAGGAGAGGGGATGAGTGTTGTTCAAAGCATCCTGAGCTGGAATTCAGGTACAAAGGCATGGAAGCATGCCTCCAATATATGTGACCTTAATATTTGTCACAGTCCCAGCTGAGCACAACGTAGTACACTGGAATTGCTCTGCTTTCAGGCTCGTGGGTCCCTGTTCTTTAGAGAAACTAAAGAATAGTATATAAATATTGTAATCTTGCTTAACCAATAGCTCCATCTTCAAGTTTTGTGTAATTTTTTGAAAATTTAATACAATTGAATATGAAAATTGCATATTTCCTACCCAAGCTTAAGCATTATATTATCATGCTGGACAAAGGCATTTGAGTGCCTCAAAACACTTCATTCAATACATGGCTTAGGTGCAGATCATACGGCCAGCCATTGTCACTAGAGCCACTGCTGCCATGTCATGCTCCTTGTCTCTTCTTTACTGCAGATGTTTCCCAAATAAACATAAAATTATGTTCTTCCTTTTTTTATACCTCCCCCCACATTTTTATGCCCCAAACCAAACTTCTCCTATAAGGCTTAGAAGGCTCTTAACATTTCTTTCTTTCTTTCTTTCTTTCTTTCTTTCTTTCTTTTTTTTTTTTTTTTTTTTTTTTTTTTTTTTTTTTTTTTTCTTCTTTTTTTTTTTTTCTTTTTTTTTTCTTTTTTTCTTTCTTTTTCTTTCTTTCTTTCTTTCTTTCTTAACCCATATATCCCAATTATCTGGTTGAATCTAGGTCATAAAATTTAAGGTGTTGTTTATTTACTAGTACTTGCTCACCTATGAAACTAGCTTTGGGTCTTTGCTGAATATTCAGATAATGTCATCTGACCACACACTGGAATACCAGATGCATGTTATTCCTTCTCTTTCTTTAATGAAGCCACTTTGGAGTTCATTAAGAAAGGTTTTAATAAAAAAAAAAAGAAAGGTTTTAGTAGTGACTTAACTAGGAGTGTTAAGAGAGTGGGAAGAGTCACATATAATATATTCCATACAATGGGAAGAGATTGGCGGGGCAGAGGTAAACAAATTTTCATAACCAAAGAAGAGCAGTGAGGGCAGGAATCATGCTTGTCTGTGTTTGTATGTCCAATGCAAGTACTTGGTACAAAGCAGATGCCTCTGCTGGCTGCCAGTCCTATGTTAACTTGACACAAGCTAGAATTATCTGGAAGGTGGGAACCTTCACTGAGAAAATGGCTCAGCTCTAAGGCATTTTTTTAGTTAGTGATTGATGGAGGAGGCCCAGCTCATTGTGGGTGGTGCCACCCCTGGTCTTAGGTTCCATAAGAAAGCAGGTTGAGCAAGCCAGGGGAGGTAAGCTGGAAGCAGCACCTCTCTGGGGCTTCTGCATCAGCTCCTGCCTCCAGGCTCCTACCCTATCTGAATTCTTGCCTTGACATCCTTCAATGATGGACTACAGTGTGTAAACCAAATAAACCCTCTCCTCCCTAGCTTGATTTTGGTCATGGCACTCCATTATAGTAATAGAAACCCAAAGTAAGACAATGCTCAAAGTGGTTTGATAAGTGGATATAGGTAGGCATTGTGTAGAATGGTCTTTCTTTGTTTCCCAGCTCCACATGATATCTGTGGTCCTTCCTAGATGCTTTCCCTGCCAGGATGCCCTGAATCTGTTAGGATTGCCCCTAATGCAGCTTCCTGGGTTAGCATTGCATGGTGAGTAGTTATACTCAGGTCTATACTTCTCACAATGTGTGTTCCATAGCATCCCTTGCCACCTCTTTGGCATCTGGCCTTATATATGCCATATGTATGAATATGAAAGGGAAAGAAGTTAGTATGTTTTTCAAAAGATAAAAGCATAATGGAAAAGATGCCTAAAATTGTGTAAAGAGGATGAAAGATCTGCTTAGACAAAATGAGCCTGAAAAAAAAAAAAAAAAAAAAAAAAAAAAAAGGTTCTGAAATACCAGAGGAGTAGCATTGAGCTGATTTTTTTTTTTTTTTTTTTTTTTGTCTCCAATTCTATCCATTTGCCTGCAAAATTCAAGATTTTCTTGTTTTGATAGTCAAATAGTATTCCATTGTGTAAATGTACCACAGTTTCTTTATCTGTTCTTCAGTTGAGGGACATCTAGGTTGTTTCCTGATTCTGGCTATTATGAACAAGGTTGCTATGAGCATAGTTGAGCAAATGCCCTTGTTGTATGGTGAAGCATCTTTAGGGTATATGCCCAGGAGTGCTATGGCTGGGTCCTGAGGAAGTCATATTCCCAATTTCCTGAGATAGTGCCAGAATTGATTTCCAAAGTGGATGTACAAATTTGTACTCCCACTGGCAATGGAGGAGTGTTCCCCTTTCTCTGCATTCTCGTCAGTATCTGCTGTCACTTGAGTTTTTGATCTTAGCCATTTGGATAGGTGTAAGATGGAATCTCAGAGCTGTTTTGATTTGCATTTCCCTGATGGCTAGGGATGTTGAGCATTTCTTTAAGTGTTTCTCAGCCATTCAATATTCCTCTGTTGAGAATTCTGTTTAGCTCTGTACCCCATTTTTATTTTTATTTTATTTTATTTTTTTATTAATTTATTCTTGTTACATCTCAATGTTTATCCCATCCCTTGTATCCTCCCATTCCTCCCCCCCCCATTTTCCCATTATTCCCCTCCCCTATGACTGTTCCTGAGGGGGATTACCTCCCCCTGTATATTCTCATAGTGTACCCCATTTTAATTGGGATATTTGGCTTGGGGCTGTTTAATTTCTTGTGTTCTTCGTACATTTTTAATATTAGTCCTTTGTCAGATGTAGGGTTAGTGAAGACCTCCCAGTCTGTAGGCTGTCGTTTCATTCTGTTGTCTGTTTCCATTGCCTTATAGAAGCTTTTCAGTTTCATGAGGTCCCATTTATTAATGGTTGATCTTAGGCCATGAGCTGTTGATGTTCAGTTCTGGAAGTTGTCTCCTGTGACAATGAGTTCACCACTTTTTCTTCTAACAGATTTAGTATGTCTGGTTTTATGTTGAGGTCTTTAATTCAGTTGGACTTTAGTTTTTGCGTGGTGATAAATATGAGTCTATTTGCATTTTTGTACACGTAGCTATCCAGTTAGTCCAGCACCATTTGTTGAAGATGCTCTCTTTTTTTTCCATTGTGTGGATTTGGCTTCTTTGTCAAAAATTAAGTGCCCATAGGTGTGTGGTTTGATTTCTGAGTCTTTGATTCGATTCCATTGATCATCCAGCTTATTTCTATGCCAGTACCATGCTATGTCAGTTCTGTTGCTCTATAATACAGCTTCATATCTATGAAGGAGAGTTTTCCAGAAGATCTTTTATTATATAGGATTGTTTTAGCTATTCTGGGTTTTTTGTTTGTCCATATGAAGTTGAGAATTGATCTTTTTTTTCTACTTGTGTTGCTAAACTTTTTTGAATGGGCATAATTAATATCCCAAAGCCTAAAAATATCTTGGAAACCATGAAGAAAGTCCTAATGTAAATGCCTGCCATATATAATATATCATTTCAATATATTGATGATTTGATTAATATCTGCCTTTTATTTTTGTTTTTTTTTCTTACATTTACTTATTCTCTCCATCTCTGTCTCTGTCTCTCTGCCTCTCTGTTTCTACCCACCCCCCCACCTCTCTCTGTCCTAGCACATTCATGAAGGTCAGAGGACAATTTGGGGAGTCAGTTGTCTCTTTCCACCATGTGGGTCCTGGGGATGGAATTTGGATTTTCAGGCTTGGCAGCAAGTACTAAACATCTAACTAAACATCTTGCTGTCCAAACACACATCTTTATCACCATTTTTTATGATACTTATCAAGGAGAACATTCCTAGGTATCTGAAACATCAAAAGAAGAAATCACGTTCCTGCATCGTGTGTTTCAGCTTCAGTGTCTGCTCCTCCCTGCACAGGTCAGAGAGGACTGTGTTTGCCTTTTACCTGTGTGAACAGGCAGAGTTAGACAACAAGCAACCTCTTTGTCAGACAGCAAGATATAAACGCAGTAAATTGCACAAACAGAGCTGAGTCCCCTTCAGGCTGATCCAAATCCTTAATGAAGGACACGTGCAGACGCAGCCCCGTGCTTGACAAGTCTGTGCAGTTTATCCGATGGGAACCAGGCTTAACATACCTGTGTACAATCTAGGAGCTATTTGCCTGTGGGCTCATATAAGAATAAGCCAGAAAGAAGACATTTAGTCACACACAATTCACCAAAATCTTGATGTCTCAACAGCTGTTTTCTTTTATCCCTGCGGAGTGACCATATCTGCTCAGGATATAGATAGCGTCAGTGAGGCAGACATATCCATTAAAGGGTTCCAGGTTGTTATATAGTATGCTTGCTTCCATAGCTACTTAAGAATTTTAGAAAAGGTGGTTGTAAATGTGACAACTAGCATGTGGGCTCTTATCTCCTGTGATCTGTGAGTCATGGTTCCTCACTACCTTGGACTTTTATAATATATCATGTGTTGACAAGCATCCACATTTGTTCTTTCTCTCTCTGCTAGGTTAAGTTAGGTAAAACAAAGAAACATGTAATAGTCCTCTTTTATTGTTCTTTTTTTTTTATTTTGAAAATTTAGTTGGTGAGCCCACCCACTTTATCTTCCAACTCTGCCAGCTGAGTGGCTCTCAGCAGGATGACTATGATCTGGCTTGTGATCCTATTAAGAGGCAGTGACATGGCTATGGCAGGATGTCTGTTACCTACATAGCCCTTTCTCCATCCTTCCAGGCCTTTCTTTGTCACCCCTGTCTCAGTTTGGTCTTTGTTTATCCTCTCTCTTATGTGTTTTGGTGCTGAATGGCACAAGATGGTAACTATGTGTTCAGAAACACTTCCTCCCCTGAGGAATGGCTATTATTTATCCCTTTAAATATTTTTTAAATGAACTATGTTTACCATGAAAAACATAAAATTTTAAGAGAAACTACAAAAATAACATTCCATTTCAAATATGCTCATTCCTTCTTTTATGATTTAGGTGGCATTTTGGTCACATTCTTATCTATGGTTAGACTTGCTGGATTCATGTGCTGAAGGTTCTATTGCATTTGCCTTCAAAATGGGAACAACATTACCTGCTGTCATAGCATAAAGACAAATGATTAAAAGATAAATGAGTTTGTAGTTGAAAGTTTCTGGCAAATCCTACATAAATTTCAACATAGACATGATGCTAGTTATGGAAATAAAGGCTTGTTTTGATTAATCTGGCTTGGTTTGTATTGTCATGCTAATCTTGCTTAGGTAATAATTACCTAAATTTGTAACAGGGAGAACTGGAATAAAGACAGATGTACCCTCAGATCCAGCACCCTCTACGTGATTCTGAGACACTCGTGCCTCCATCTTTGACATCAGAATTTTCTTATTTTAAATTCCCCTTAACTTGCTACCTTTGTGGGGAAAAGAAAGAGAAGCAGATGTCACTGTTTTAATTTAGAGTTCTATGTATATTTATGTTCAGATCTGCAGCAACCCTTTAAAGCAATCTTGCAGCTTTGTGAGGTTTTGCTTCCATTCATCTATTCTCCTGTGTGTCCATCTACCTATCCATTGATTTAAATCCTCACACAAATGGTGAACCTTACCACGTATTTGATGAGTGTGGAAAATGTCCTACCCAAAGAACACAAATCAGGTATTTATTTTTGTACAGATGATATTTGATACAATGAAGGGAGAGTGAAAATTCACAATGTAAATAAGATAATGTTTTTATCCATAGTAAGTATAGTTAAGTATATTTGTTATATCTTCACTTATTTCTTAACTGCAGCTCTTCCCTTTACCCAATTTATCTCGTTTCTTTATCTAACACCCCCTTAGAAGCAGCAGCACTAACATTATTTTTCCAGGCACATAATCCCACTGTGGTTAGGTGGCCTTCCTCACGTTCACTTACCACAGAGCTAGTTATCTTCCGCTTTACCCACTGGTGTCTCAAAGTTTTTCATAAAAAAACCAAATGCACAATGCACAACTTTCCCACACTACAAGAAACCATAGATCCAGTACTCTGAACATGTCTACAATTTTCACTAGGTTTCAGGGCCAGCTATCTGACTCATGTTGGGCCTAAGAATTTGTGTTTTCCTCCATATTTAACTGTATCTTTGACCAAATCTTCACATATGCACTGCTCTCTGTGAATAACATGAATAGGAGTTTTTAAAATAAGTTCTAACCTGGTTATTTGCAGTTCTTCTCTTTGCCTTTGCTGTTTAGATGCCTCTTCTTGTTAGTGCTTTCTAGCTTTGCTTGCTTCCTTGCAGCTCAATCTGAAATTTAGTGCATTTACATTTCTACTCATATGTCCTGTGCCAGAATCCGCCTCTTGTTTGTCTCTGTCTCCATTCTCTCTGGCCTCTTTGATACATCCTTTCTAAATTCTAAACACTTTTCAATATTCTAAGAATGCAGATGATAATTTGTAGCATGATTTTTTCTTACTCCTTAAGCCTGGGGCTTGTTTGCTCCCTGCAGACAGTTTCCTAATTATGAGCGGGGGTCCTTTGTTTAGGCCTCTGTAGGTGGATTCTCTGCTATCAGCCTCCCTTGCCTGCCTGGATTGATGATCCATTTCTTTTTCTTTTCTTTTCTTTTTTTTTTTTTTGCATTGAACTGCGGGACTTTCCCTTGTTCTGTTTTCCATGCTGACTCTATTTGGTCAGTAAATGAAAGTAATTACCCTGGTCCTTAAAGCAGGTTGTAAGGTTCACTCAGCAACTCTTAATTATACCCTTTGTCCTCATGAACTGAATTATTCCACCTAAATCTTTACCTTGGCTGTGGTGAATTTGTTTGATTTCCTCTAGATCTGCCACCTTTCTCTCCTAACCATAGCACGTTTATAAGCAGCAACATATTCATTTACAGAACAAGCAGAAACCCTACAAGATAGATTAGCATAAAAAATGTAGATGTTTTCCTCAGTTTTCTTTTATTTAGAGTAAACTGAGCTTACCTAATTAGTCTCATCAAATATTAAATACCAATGCAATTAGAAAAATGTATAATAATACTTGTTTGAATGAGTCAGGTTAATCATATGCTAATTTATTGTTTTCAGCTAATTATTCAGCTAGGAGAAATGTAGTAAGGCAGGGTTATCTAAGAAGAGTGTTAAATGCTGCTTTACTAGAGTAAAAGAAATAGTATGATTGGTAGAGCACTAAAATAAAATTATCTAAAACAACTTATAAATAATAATTCAGTGTTTTGGACCTATATTTTGAAGCAAATCAACCAACACACAATTTTTTAAACGTGAAGATACTTTTAGTAACTGTAGAGAAATAAATGTATTTAATTATTGTTTAGTTTGTATTTTTACTTTAAAAAACTAATTAATTTATTTATTCACTTACATCCCAATTGTAGCCTCCCCCTCCTCTCTTCCTGGTCCCACTCTCTCTCCCTCTTTTCCCATCCACCTCAGAGAAAGGGAGCCTCCCTCCTCAGCCCAACCCAGCTCATCAAGTTGCACCAGGACTGAGTGTGTCTTCTTCCCCTGTGGCCTGGAGAGGCAGCCCTGCCAGGGGCTTATGGAGACTAAAGCACCAACCATGAACCATGCATAGACTAGACCTAGGCTCCTACACAGATTTAGCTCATGGGCAGCTCAGGCTTCATGTGGGACCCTAGTAAGGGTAGCAAGGGCCATCTCTGCCATGGACTCTGTTGCCTACTTTTGTTTTATTTTTACTTTTAATCATTTACTGAACTCAATAATTATTCTATAAGCTTTAAAAAAAAATAGATGCTGACAGTGATTTCTAAGGTGTTTAGAACTCTGATTTAAAAATTGAAAGTTCTCTCCCCCCTCACTCATTGCTTTATCCCTGACTGAACTCCAGAAAGCATTCCCTAAACCTTGGGCTATTCTTGCCAGAAAAACAGGTAGGCTAATGACATATCTTCACCTCTCTCCCTGCTCCTTTAAGTGCCAGTCCTCCAAGTCTCATGCCCAACTTTGCAGGAGAACACCTGCTGCAGAGCCCCACCCCCATGGAACCCATCTCCAATGGATTACACAGATCTTCCCTACTAACCTTACTTCTCTGTATAATGCTTTATCCTAGCCCTCAACTCTAGCAGGCACCTTCTAGGAATCCTTAGACCACTCTGATGAGGGAAGAAAGTATGCTAACTGCAAATCTTTACGTGTATCTCCAAGTCCAATTCACTAATCTTATCTCCATTTCTGTAGCAAACACTCTGCTGTGGCCTCTCCTAGCTCTCTGTCCCCATTCCCAGGGAACTAAGCAGTTCCTGGTGGAATGCCCTGCTTTCTTCCTTCCTTGGGCATCCTCAGCCTCCCTCCAGGCTGTTTCATTCCTAGTGTAAGCTTCCAATACCCCCAAATACATTTTACTTTAATAATAGGTGACCACACCTATCAGGATCCTATAAAAATTTCCTACCTGGGCAAGAGAAACCAAGGAACAAAACAGTCACCCAAGAAAGACAAGATCAAATATCAGCATCTAGAAGTACAACCTTTCCAATCCCATATGCCTAGGTACCAGTGTAAAAAGCATCCAGGGCAATATGTCTTCACTAGAACTCAGCAGCCCTTGAAAAAGATATTATAACAGCCTTTATACATATGATAGAGGTCTCTAAATAGTAAACGAATAAGTTCTTTAAAGAAATCTATGAAAACAAAAAAAGTGGAAGGAAATGAATAGAATAGCTAAATACCTGAAAATGGAAACAGAATCAATAAAGAAAATCCAAAGAGGAAAATCTGGAAATGAAAAGTTTAGAAATTTGAACAGAAACCACAGAGGCAACCTCATCAACAGAGTACAGAGTTGGAAGAGTGAATCTCGGGAACTGAAAACATGATAGAGGAATACATACTTCGGCCTGGAGAGATGGCTCAGAGATTAAGAGCACTGGCTATTCTTCCAAAAGTCCTGAGTTCAATTCTCAGCAACCACAGGGTGGCTCACAGCCATCTAAAATGAGCTCTGGTGCCCTATTCTGGTGTGCAGGCGTACATGCAGACGGAACACTGTATGATAATAAATAAATATTAAAAAAGGATGGATATCTTAGTCAAAGAAACTTACACCACACACACCACACACACCACACACACCACATGATACAACACATTCAGGAAATCTGGAACACTATGAAATGACAAAATCTAAGAATAACAGGAATATAAGAAAGGGAAGAAACCCAACTCAGAGGCTCAAAAAATATTTTCAACAAAATCCTAGAAAAGAAATTTCTTGAATGTAAAGGAGAAGCCTATCAAGGTGTAAGAAGCTCACAGAACACCATATGTACTGGGCCAAAAAAGAAAATCTCCTTGGAACGTAATAATCAAAATACTAAATCTAAACAACAACAATGAAAAGCTACAAGAAAAAAAGGCAGACCTATTAGAACTAAACCTGACTTTTCGATGGAGACTCTAAAAGCTAGAAGGCCTTGCATAGATGTGGTACAAATTCTACAAGACAACAGATCCCAGCCCAAACTACTTCACACATTGTACCTTTCAATCACAATAATTGGAGAAAATAAGACATTCTCTGATAAAACCAAATTTAAGCAATATTGGTTTACTAATCCAGCCCTACAGAAGGTGACAGAAGAAAAACTCTAACCAAAAGAAGTTAACTACAACCAAGAAAAAATGAGACAATTAACCCTTGATCATCAAACTAAAAGAAGGAAACACCCACACCCACACCCACACACACACACACACAGAGACAGACACACACTGACAATGACAACATCAATAAAATATCAACAAACACTGCCTATTGGTATGTCTAAATGCTAATGGTCTAAATTCCTAAATGAAAAAACACAAAAGACACAGACTAGTAGAATGGATATGAAAACAGGATCTATCCTTCTGCTGCATCCAAGAAACACCCCTTAACATAAAGGATAGGCATCGTCTCAGGCATAAAAAGATGGAAAATATATTCTAAGCAAATGGATTGAAAAAGCAAGCTGGTGTAGCCATTTTAATATATGATAAAATGGACTTCAAAACTAATTAGAAGAGATAGGGAAGGACACTATATACTTGTCAAAGAAAAAGCCCACTAAGAGGACATTGCAATTTTTAATATCTATGCTCCAAATATAAGAGCATTCAAGTTTGTGAAAGAAACACCACTACAGTTGAAATCACATATTGATCCTCCCACACTAATAGAGGGAGGCTTCAGTACGCCACTCTTCCCAAAAGACAGGTCAATCCAACAAAACTAAACAAAAATGCTAGAGCCGATTGACACTATAAACCAAATGGACCTAATGAATATTTACAGAATATTTCACAAAAACACAAAACAATCAGCACCTCATAGAACTTTCCCCAAAGTTGACTATATATTCATCCATAAAGCAAGTCTCAGCAGATACAAGAAAATTGAAATAACACTCTGCAACTTATGTTACCACCACCAACCAAAGTTGGATATCAACAAGAGAAACAACAGAAAGGTTACAAACTCATGGGAACTGAATAAATCACCACTGATTTTAAAAAGGGTCAAGACAGAAATTAGGGAAGAAATTAAAGACTTTCTAGCATTGAATGAAAATAAATATACAACATGGCCAAACTTATGGGACACACTGAAGTGGTTCTAAAAGGCACATTTATAGCACTGTGTGCATATATATATATATATATATATATATATATATATATATATATATATATATATATATATATAATATATATTTTTTTTTTAAAGGAAAGGTCTCGTATGAGTAGCTTAATAGCACACCAGAAAGCTTTAGAAGAAGAAATCAAACTCAATAACGAAAGAGAATTACATACCATTTCCCTTCTGAACATAGATTCAAAAATTCTCAATAAAATACTTGCAAACCACATCCAAGAACACATAAAAAAGAACATAAATCCCCCATGATTAAGTATGTTTCATCCTAGAGATGCAGGGATGGCTCAACATAAGAAAATAAGTGATGGTAACCCACCATATAAACAAAGTGAAAGAAAAATTTCACACGATTATCTCATTTAACAAAAAGCGACACCTTGTAAGAATAGTCCTGGAGAGATTAGGGATACAGGGGCATAGTTCAATATAATAAAGGTACTTTACAGCAAACCTATAGCCAACATCAAATTAAATGAAGAGAAACTTAAAGCAATTCCACTAAAGTCAGGAACAAGACAAAGTTGTCCATCATATCTATACCTACTCAATATAGCAACCAAAGTCTTATTTAAAGCAATAGACAACTGATGGAGATCAAGGAGATACAAATTGGAAAGGAAAAGATCAAAGTGTCTTCATGTACAGATAATATGAGAGTGTATATAAGTGACCTAAATATTATACCAGGGAAATTGTACAGCTGATAAACACTTTTAGCAAAGTGGCTGCATAAAAGATTAAGTAAAAAAAAAAAAAAAATCAGTAGCCCTCCTATATACAAATGACAAATGGGCTGAGATATCATGAAAACAACCCTTTTCACGATAGCTTCAAATCATATAAAATGTCTTGTGATGACTCTAACCAAGCAAGTAAAAGTTGTATGACAGCAACTTCAAGGCACGGAAGAAAAGAAGTTGAAGAAGATCTCCCATGCTCATAGACTGGTGGGACTAACACAGCAAAAATGGCCATTTTACCAAAAGCAATCTACAGTTTCAGTGCAATCCCCATCAAAATTCCAAAAACAATCCGTTCAGACTTTGAAAGGATAATTATCAACTTCATATAGAAATACAAAAATTCTAGGGTAGCAAAAACAATAAAAGAATTTCAGGAGGTATCAGCATCTCTGCTTTCAAGCTGTACTACAAAGCTATAGTAATAAAAGCAGCATGGTACTGGCATAAAAAGATATGTTGATCAATTGGATAGAATTGAACACCAGACTTATAACCACACACTTGATCAGATACAGTGCATACTAAGCGCTGCCATCTTGGGACTCTATTTGTGGACAAATGGATTGAACTAGAAATGATCATAATGAGTGCGTTAACCCAGAAGCAGAAAGACTCAAATGGTATATACTCACTTATATCTAGACACTAGCCCAAGGAGCATGTCCCATGAAAGTCTTCACTTATCAGGAAAGTGGGTCAGAGGGGAGGACATCCTATTGGGACTTTAGGTTGGAGAATGGGGAAATAGAAGGATCCAGAGGGTCCTAGAAACATAGAAGAAGAACATTATGATGGGTAGATCTGGGCCCAGGGGTCCTGCTCAAACTATGGCACCAGCCAAGTACAATATGTGCAGTAAACTTCAAACCCCTACCCAGATCTATCCAATGGACAGGACATTCTCCACAGTTGATTGGAGAGTGGGGACTGACTTTCACATGAACTCTGGTGCCCCATATTTGACCATGTCCCCTTGATGGGGAGGCCTGGTGGCGCTCAGAGGAAAGATAGCAGGCTACCAGGAAGAAACTTGTTATCCTATGAACATATACAGGGGGAGGAAGTCCCCCTCAGGAACAGTCATAGGGGAGGGGAGTAAGGGGAAAGTGGGAGGGAGGGAGGAATGGGAGGATACAAGGGATGGGATAACAAGTGATATATAATATGAATAAATTAATAAAATAGTAAAAAAACAAGCTGTAATGTGGAAAAAACCACACACTACACACTATAGACACCTGTTTTTTGTTTTGTTTGTTTGTTTGGTTTTTTTTGATAAAGCAACCAGAAATACACACTGAAAAAAGAAAGTATCTTCAACAAATGATGGTGGCTAAACTAGGTATCTGCATATAGAAGAATGCAAATAGATCTGCATTTATCACCCTGCAAAAATTCAAGTCTAAATGGGTCAAAGTCCTCAACATAAAAGCAGATACACTGAACCTGATAGAAAAGTAAGTGGAGAATAGCCTTAAACATAGTGACACAGGAAAAGACCTCTGACCAGGTTGCTGTTAACACAGGAACTATGATAATCAATTAATAAGAGGGTCTTCATGAAACTGAGACAGTTCTACACAGCAAAGAACACTGTTATTCAAACAAAACGAGAGCTTACAGAATGGGAAAGTACATTTATTTATTTATTTATTTATACCAACTATGTATCCAATAGAGGTCTAATATCCAAAATACATAAAAACTCAAAAACTAGATATCAAGAAAACAAACAACTTAATGAAAAATAGAGTATAGTTCTAAACAGAGAATTCTTTAAAGAGGAAACTGAAATGGTTGAGAGGAATTTAAAGAAAACTTCAAAATTCTTAACTATCAGGGAAATTAAAAATAAAACTACTTTGAGATTCCTTTTATACGTGTCAGAATGATTAAGATCAATGAAAACAAGTGACAGATCATACTGTCCAGGATGTGGAGTAGTGGGAAGCACTCATCCACTACTGTTGGGAATATAACTTGTACAACTGCTTTAGAAATCAGTCTAGTGGTTCCTCAGGAACTGGAAATCAATTTACCTTGAGGCCCAGCTATGCTATTCTTGACTATATACTTAAAGGATGCTTATCCTACTACAGAGACACTTTCTCAGCCATGTTAGTTCTTGCTCTAGTCATAACAGCCAGCCATTGGAAACACTGTAGATGTTTCTCAACAGAAGAATGGATATAGAAAATGTTGTACATTTACACAGTCAAATATTTCTCAACTGTAAAAAAAAAAGTTATGAAATTCACAGGCAAATGGATGGAAGTAGAAACAAATCATCCCAAGTGAGGTAATCCAAACCTAGAAAGACATATATGGTATTTATTCCCTAATATGTGAATATTAGCTGCTAACTATAAGCTACAATCCATTGAACCACAGAATAGGAAGCACAGCTTAGAGTAAGCATCGAAGAAACCAGAATTGTCAATCACATGAGCCTATTTACTTCAGGGGAAGGAAGTGAATGATGCCTGGTCACCCGGAAAGCCACAGTGAAAGCAGTCAAACTACCTGTGATTCTTTGCTATTCTAGTAGGAGCCAGATTCTACTGGAATCCCCTCAGTACCCTAAGCACTGTTTAGGCCTTATTCTTGAGCTTTGTCTCTCAGTGAATAGAAGCCACCTCTATGAAAGAGGCCCTATGTACTTTGCATCTTCCACCAATAGAATCTGTTCTTATGCTAATCATAGATCCTTCCTCTAAGCCCTAGCCCTACTGTTCATCAGCCAATAGAATTCATTCTTATTTAAAAGGTCACAAGTGCTTTGCTACTTTGCTAGGGAGTTTCTGTGAAGCTATGCCTAAAGCTTTGTTGGGATAATTTTCTCTCAGAACCTCCTTCCCAAAGTTTTACTATGCTTAAATGTGAAAAAGAAGAAACCATGAGCTCAGACTCTGGGAACTTTTGACCTAGTTCCTGAAAAGATGGTACTGAGTCAAGTTTCCTTCTTCACCTCACAAAAGTTGTTTCCCCACAGGCTATGAGGCTTATAGGTACCTAACACGACAGAGTTTAGGAATAGAGTAAGGTTTCCTAAGGGCTTCAGGTAGATATGGCTAAGAAAAGAAAATATAATAAATTGTTACAGGTGGTAAGGGGACTGGAATGGGAGGATCAGGGAGGGTCGAAGGGAAGAGGAGGACAAGAGACAGAATGTGGAGAAATACAGCTAAAATTAAAGGCCATTTGAGTGGCAGTATGAAAACAAAATACAGTAGAAGCTATATGAAGGCAACCTAGATAGATTCTCAAAATAATAGGGAAGGCAGACTTCTAATTGGCTACGTCTTGTCACTAAATGACGCTTCCAATATCAGGATTAGGTTACATCTTACTGATTTTTTTTTGGCTGAAGGGATCCATTGGGAATTCCCAAACAACCCATGTTGTTGCCAAGACAAAAGTTGCTCTTCACAAACTGACAGAAAGGTCACATTTCTGAGAACAACACCTCTACAACTCACCGAACAGGGAAAAGTTTAGCTGGTGCCTACATGGAGCTTTCACCTCTAGTTCTAGGGTCTTGGATAAAGGAACGTACTCTGCATGCTACCAAAAGAGAAACATGAATACCAAGCCACTTACTCTTTGATCTACTACAGTGTCCTGCCTGCAAGGTATGCTAGGGTAATCACGGCCCAAAGCTTGTGGGAGTAACCAACCAATATCTGATTTGACTTAAGGCCCACGGCATGAGATGTGTGGTGGTTTGAATAGGTTTGGTCCCCATAGATTCGTGTGTTTGAATGCTTGGCCCATGAGGAGTGGGCTGTGAAGGCTGCTATGCTCAAGTTCTACCCAAGGTGGAATCAAGTCTCTTGGCTGCCTACAGATCAAGATGTAGAACTCTCAGCTCCTTCTCCACATCGGCCTGGATGCTGCCATGCTTCCTGCCATGACAATAATGGAGTAAACCTCTGAAACTATAAGCCAGATATAATAAAATGCTTTCACTTATAAAAGCTGCCTTGGTCATGGTGTCTTTTCACAGCAATAAAACCCTAACTAAGACAAGAAGGAACCCATACCCAACCTTGCTTTATAATAAAAAAAAAAAAACAGAGACTAAAATAGCCATGATGAAGGATAAAACCAAACACTACTGTTCTAAGACAAAACAAAACCAACCAAACAAAGAGTCCGAACACCAAACAAACAACAAAAACAAAAACTTATCAATAAAATGATTCCTAATGACATTCTGCTCTACTCATAGATCAGTCTTGCTCAGCCGTCATCAGGGAAGCCTTCTCCTGCAAGAGATGGGAACAAATATATATCTCCTCAGCCAGACATTATTCAGAGTGATGAGAGTCCTAATGATATAAATCCCTCCCCTCAAAACTCAGGGAACCACAGTATGAGAAGGCAGAAAGAGCATAAAGGCCAGAGGGCATGAAGGAACACCAAGGAAACAGGTCCTCTGAATCAGCATGATCAAATCTTGAACTCAGAGACTGAGACAGCATGCACAGAGCCTGCATGGGTCTGTACCCGGGCCCTCTTCATATATGTTATTGTTTCCAGTTTAGTGTTTTTATGGAATTCTGAGTGTGAATAAACGGGTCTCTGACTTTTGTGCCTTCTCTTGGGCTCTTTCCTTCTGTGCTTCGTCTTATCCAACTTCCATCTGTTAGTTTTTGTTTTATCTTATTATATTTTATTTTGTTATATATATTTAATTAACCAATCTACCTACCTACTTTACATCTTACCTGCAGCTTCCCCTCCCTCCTCTTCTCCCAGCCCCTCCTCTAGCTACTCCTTCTCTCCATCTCCCCAGAAAAGGGGAGGCCCTCCCACAGATACCAAAGAGCCCTTGCACACAAAGCCTCAGCAAGACCAAGAATATCCCCTCCCACCAAAGACAGACCAGGCAACCTAGCAGGGAGAAAGTGTCCCAAAGGCAGGCAACAGAGACAGCCTCTGCCACATGAAGACCAAACCATACAACCATCACACATGTGCAGAGTGCTCAGGCCAGTCCTATGCATGCTCCCTGGTTGGCAGCCCAGCCTCTATGAGCCCCTAGAGGCCCAGGTTAGTTGATTTTGTGGGTTTTCTTGTGCTCTCCTTGACCCCCTGGTTCCTACAATTCTCCCCCTTCCTCCACAGTACTCTCCAAGCTCTGCCAAATTTGTGGCTCTGGGTCTCCTTGTCTGCCTCCACCAGTTGCTGGGTGAAACCTCTCTGAAGATGGCCATGCCTGGCTCCTATCTGAAAGCATAAGCATAACAGAACACTACTAACAATGTCAGGGGTGGGCTCCACATCCCCCATTGCTAGGAGTTTCAGCTAGGGTCACCCTCATAGATTCCTGGGAGTTTCCCTTCCCCTAGGGTTCCAGCTCATCCCAGACATGACCCTTTTCCAGCTCTCTCTCAGTACTCCCTCCCTCTGTCCTTCCCCGACATGATCCCTCTTGTTCCTATCCCTACCCCGAATCCTGTCCAGTCTCCTCCCCTATATACCCACAATGTCTATTCAATTTACCCTTGTTGGTGAGATTCATGCAACCTCTCCCCCCCTTTGAGCCCTCCCTGTTAACTAGCTTCTTTGTGTCTGTGGATTGTAGCATGGTCATCCTCTACTTCACAGTGAACATCACTTATCAGTGAGGACACACAATCCCTGTCTTTCTGAACTGGTCTTCGGTACTCAGGATGATCTTTAGCTCTATCCATTTGCCTGCAAGTTTTATGATGCCATTGTTTTTAATAGCTGAGTAATGTTTTCCTTTGTAAATGCACCGCATCTTCTCTACCATTCTTCGGTTGAAAGGCATAGAGTTTCTGGCTGTCACAAATAAAGCTGGTATGAAAATAGTTGGGCAAGTGTCTCTGGAATACTGGATGATCCCCTGGGTACATGGCCAGGAATGAATGCCACAGCTGGGTACCGAGGCAAATCTATTCCCAATCCTCTGAGAAAATGCCAAGTTGATCCCCAACGTGGTTGTACAAGTTTTCACTCCCACCAGCAATGCAGGAATGTTCGCCCTACTCCATATCCTTACCAGCATGAGCTGTCACTTGTGTCTTTGATCTTAGCCATTTTGACAGATGTAAGATGGAATCTCAAAGTAATTTTAATTTGCATTTCTCCAATGACTAATGTTGTACATTTTAAAAGTGCTTCTGGGCCATTAGAAATTTCTCTGTCAGGAATTCTCTGTTTAGATCTGTACCCCATTTATAAATTGGATTATTTGATTTCTTGATGTCTAGTGTCTTTTATTCTTTATATATTTTGGATATCAGCCCTCTGTTGTGAGGTTGGAGAAAACCCTTTCCCATTCTATAGGCTGCCATTTTGTGCTTTTGTCAGTGTCCTCTGCCTTACAGAAGCATTCCAGTTTTACAAAGTCCCATTTGTCACTTGTTGATCTTGTTGTTCTGTTCAGGAAGTTTTCTCCTGTGCAAATGTGTTCAAGGATATTCCCCACTTTCTCTTTTATCAGGATTAGTGGATCAGTTTTTTTTTCTATTTTAAAATTTATTATAATTTATCCATCTTACACCTACCAGAATGGGTAAGACCGAAATCTCAAGTGACAGCACATTGCTGGTAGGAGTATAAACTTGTACAACCACTTTGGAAATCCATCTGGTACTCTCTCAGGAAATGGGGAATAGTGCTACCAAAAAAGCCAGCTATAATGAATCTAGTTTTACGTTGAGGTCTTATGTTGGACTTGATTTATGTGGAGGAGGATAGGTATGGCTGCATTTGCGTTCTTTTACATGTAGACATTCAGTTAGATTACCATCATTGTTGAAGATGCTTTCTTTCTTTCTTTCTTTCTTTCTTTCTTTCTTTCTTTTCTTTCTTTCTTTCTTTCTTTCTTTTTTTCTGAATACTTTTTGTTTCTTTGTTAAAAATCAAGTGCCCATAGGTGTGTGGATTTACTTCTGGGTCTTCAATTCAATTACATTGATCAACCTGACTGTTTTTATGTGAATACCATCTAGTTTTATTACTGTCACTCTGTAGTACATCTTGAAATAAGGGATTGTTTTTGCTATCCTGTTTTTGGTTTGTGATTTAACTTTGGTAAGTGATATCTATCAAGAAAACTTTCTTTCTTTTCTCTTTTCTTTTTTCTATTTTCTTTCTTTCTTTTTTCTTTTCTTTTCTTTCTTTCTTTCTTTTCTTTTTTCTTTCTTTCTTTTTTTTTTTTTTAAGATTTTCCAGTTTTTTAGAGTACAAGTTTTTGAAGTAAGACCCAATAATTCTTTGGATTTCTTTGGTTTCTGTTGTTATGTTCCCATTTTTATTTTGATTTTGTTAATTTGGATATTCTATCTCTGCCTTTTAGTTATTTTGGTGAAGAGATTGTCTATCTTGTTGATTTTCTCAAAGACCAATTTTTGGTTTTGTTTATTCTTTGTATTGTTCTCTTTCTTTTAATTTTATTAATTTCAGCCCTCAGTTTGATTATTTACTGTCATTTATTTCTTTGTGTTTGCTTCTTTTTGTTCTAGAACATTCTGAGGTGGTGGTGTTAAGTCACTAGTATGAGATCTCACCAATTTTTAAAAATTGATGATATTTTTTATCAATTTATTCATATTAATCTCAATAGTTATTCTATCCCTTGTATCCTCCCATTCCTCCCTCCCTCCTGCTTTCCCCCTATTCCCCTCCCTATGTCTGTGACTGAGGGGAATCTCCTCCCCCTGTATATGCTCATAGGGTATCAAGTCTCTTCTTGGTAGCCTGCTATCCTTCCTCTGAGTGCCACCAGGTCTCCCCATCAAGGGGACGTGGCCAAATATGGGGCACCAGAGTTCGTGTGAAAGTCAGCCGCACTCTCCACTTAACTGTGGAGAATGTCCTGTCCATTGGCTAGATCTGGATAGGGGTTCAAAGTTTACTGCACATATTGTCCTTGGCTGGTGCCATAGTTTGAGCAGAACCCCTGGGCCCAGATCTGCCCATCATGATGTTCTTGTAGGTTTCTAGGACCCTCTGGATTCTTCTATTTCCCCATTCTCCCATGCTTCTCTCACCTAGAGTCCCAATAGGATGTTCTCCCCTCTATATCACATTCCTGATAAGTAAAGACTTTCATGGGACATGCCCCTTGGGCTAGTGTCCAGATATAAGTGAGTATATACCATTTGAGTCTTTCTGCTTCTGGGTTAACTCACTCATGATCATTCCTAGTTCAATCCATTTGTCCAAAAATTTTGGGAATTCCTTGTTTTTAATAGCTGAGTAGTATTCCATAGTGTAAATGTACCACAGTTGCTTTATCCAATCTTCTACTGAGGGATACTTAGGCTGTTTCCATGTTCTGGCTATTATGAATAAGGCTGCTATGAACATGATTGAACATATGTCCCTGTTGTGTGCTGGAGCTTCTTCTGGATATATTCCAAGGAGTGGAATAGCTGGGTCTTGAGGAAGCCCTAGTCCCAGTTTTCTGAGATAGCGTCAGATAGATTTCCAAAATGCTTGTACAAGTTTGCATTTTCCACCAGCAATGAAGGAGTGTTCCTCTTTCTCCACATCCTCGCCAGCATGTGGTGTCGCTTGAATTTTTGATCTTTGCCATTCTGATGGGTGCAAGATGGAATCTCAGAGTCATCTTGATTAGTATTTCTCTGATGATTAAAGACCTTGAGAATTTCCTTAAGTGTTTCTCAGCCATTCGATATTCCTTTGTTGAGAATTGTTTAGTTCAGAGCTCCATTTCTCAATTGGGTTATTTTGTTTGGTGATGTTTAATTTCTTGAGTTCTTTATATAGTTTGGATATTAGACCTTTGTCAGATGAAAGGTTGGTGAAGATCTTTTCCCAGTCTGTAGGCTGTCGCTTTGTTCTGTTGACAGTGTCTCCCTGCCTTACAGAAGCTTCTCAGCCTCATTAGGTCCCATGTCTTGATTGTTGACCTTAAGGCTTGGGCTGTTGGTGTACTGTTCAGGAAGTTGTCTCCTGTGCCAATGTGTTCCAGGCTCTTCCCCACTTTTTCTTCTAACCGATTTAGTGTCTCTGATTTTATGTTGAGGTCTTTAATCCACTTGGACTTGAGTTTTGTGCATGGTGACAAATATGGGTCAAATTGCATTTTTCTACATGTAGACATTCAGTTGGACCAGCACCATTTGTTAAATATGCTATCCTTTTTTCATTGAATAGATTTGGCTTCTTTATCAAAATTCAAGTGACTATATGTGTGTGGATTAATTTCTGGGTCTTTGATTAGATTCCATTGATCAACCAGCCTATTGCTGTGCCAGTATCATGGTGTTTTAATTACTATTGCTCTATAGTACAGCTTGAGATCAAGTATAGAGATTCCTCCTGAGGATCTTTCATTGTATAAGATTGTTTTAGCTATTCTGGGTTTTTTGTCTTTCCATATGAAGTTGAGAATTGGCCTTTCAATATCTTTAAAAAATGTATAGGCATTTTAATGGCGATTGCACTGAATGTGTAAATTGTTTTTGGTAAGATGGTCATTATTACTATGTTAATTCTCCAGATCCACGAACAAGAGAGATCCCTCCATCTTCTTATGTCATCTTCAATCTCTTTCTTCAGGGACTTAAAGTTTTTTTTCAAACCAGTCCTTCACTTGCTTCTCACAAATTTCTTTTGATGGCACATAGCACTATGAGCTTCCCTCCTAGCACTGTGTGTATGTTGTATGTTATGCTTTCATTTTCATTGAGTTTTAGAAAGTCATTAATTTTTTTCTTTATTTCTTCCTTGACCTAGTGATCATTGGGTAAAGAACTGTTCAGTTTCCATGATTTTTTAGGCTTTCTGTTGTTCCTGTTGTCATTGAAGTTCAGCTTTAATCTGTAAGATTAAATGTAAGATATAGGATTAATATATAAGATTAAATATCTGATAAGATACAAGTGGTTATTTTAATTTTCTTGTATCTGTTGTGACTTGCTTTGTAACTGATTATATGGTCAACTTTGGAGAGTTTCTGTGTAGTGCTGGAAAGAATGTATATTCTTTTGTATTTGAGTGAAAAGTTTTATAGATATCTGCTAGGTCCATTTGATTCATAACATTTGTTATTTTCATTATTTCTTTGTTTACTTTCTGTCTAGATGACCTGTCCATTGGTGAGGGTGGGGTGCTGAAGTCTCCCAGTATTAATGTGTGGGATTAGATGTGTAATCTAAGCTTAACTAATGCTTCTTTTATGAATGTGGATACCCTTGCATTTGGGGCATAGATATTCAGAATTGAGATATCATCTTGGTGCATTTTCCTTTGATGAGTATGAAATGTCCTTCTCTATCCCTTTTGATTAAATTTGGTTAAAAGTCTATTTTGTTAGATATTAGAATGGCTAGACTAGCTTGCTTCTTGGGTCCATTTGCTTGGAAAATCTTTCCCAAACCCTTTACTCTGAGGTAATGTCCATCTTTAATATTGTGGTATGTTTCTTATATGTAACAGAATGATGGATCCTGTTTTTACATCCATTCTGTTAGCCTGTGTCTTTTTATTCAAGAATTGGTATTCATTGATAATGGAATATATTGATGATGAATAATGATTGTTAAATCCTTTATTTTGATGTTGTTGTTGGTGTCTAGGTATGTGTGTGTGTGTGTGTGTGTGTGTGTGTGTGTGTGTGTATCTGTGCATCTGTGTATTACCTTCTTTTGGTTTTGTTGGTATAAAATTATTTCTTGGGTTTTCTTGGGTTGAAATTTTCCTTCTAGTATCTTCTGTAAGGATGGTTTTGTGGATAGATATTGTTTAAATTTGGTTTTGTCACAGAATATCTTGTTTTCTTCATCTGCAGGAACTTAAAGTTTTGCTGGATATAATAGTCTGGCCTGATAGCTGTTGTCTCTTAGAGTCTGCAAGACATCTCCCCAAGCCCTTCTGCCTTTTAGAGTCTGTGTTGAGAACTTGAGTGTAATTCTAACAGGTCTGCCTTGTTATGCTACTTGGCCTTTTAACCTTGGATCTTTCAATATTTTTCTTTGTCCTTTACATTTAGTATTTTAAAAAATTATTTTGTTGTGAGGTGATTTTATTTTCTGGTCCAATCTATTGGGTGTTCTTCAATCTTCTTGGACATTTATAGGTATCTCTTTCTTGAGGTTAGGAAAATTTTCTTCTATGATTTTGTTGAAAATACTTTCTGGGCCTTTGAGCTGGGAATCTTCTTTTATTTTTATTGTTTTTACCTTTGGTCTTTTTTTCATAGTATCCCATATTTCCCAGATGTTTTATGTCAGGGACATATTTAGATTTAACATTTTCTTTGGCCAGTGTATCAATTTGTTCTAGCATATCTTCTATGCCTGAGATTCTCTCTTCTATTTCTTTTATTCTATTGGTAATGCTAGTGTTCATTATCTAGATGTTCTATCTCCAAGATTCCCCCAGATTGTGTGTTTTTTTTTTAATTGTTTCTATTTCCATCTTAAGGTCTTGAATGGTTTTATTCATTTCCTTCACATGTTTGATTGTACTTTCTTATATTTATTTAAAGTCCTCTATCATCTTCATAAGATTAAATTTAACGACATTTTCTTGTGCTTCAGCTATTTTGGAATATCCAGGACTTGGTGCAGTAAGATAGCAGAGCACCAGTGGTACCAATATTGCCCTAGCTGCTGTTAATTGTGTTTTAATGCTGGCCTCTAGTCATCTGGGTTTGGAGTAATTATAAATTTAGGTGCTGATTTCTGAGTTTATCTTTATTTGATGGGTGTTTTTGGATGTTGTCCCCTTAGTTTGTGTTTTTTCTCTAGTTTTCTGGTCTGAGTGGCCTTGAGTCCTGGTGAACAGCAGAGTCTTCAGGTCCAGCAGGGCATCCCTTTTGGGCTTTTTGCGGCCTGTGTGACCTCTGCAGTTGTGAGTGCCAACATGCCTTTGGGTTTTCAGAACTGGCATGGCTTTGGGTCCCTGGCAACAGTGTGTCTCTGAGAAAGCAGGCAGAGTTGTGGGCCATAATACGGAGCTTAGGGAATGGAGTACAGTTTACTGCTGTTGGATGTGCTTTAAGAGGAGTTAGAAGGCTTAGAGTATAGGGTAGGGTCTTTCCTGTGGTCACTGGTGCCAACGTGTCCTCTGGGAAAGCTGGCAGAGCTGTGGGCTTGAAAATAGAGCCCAGAGGATGGGGATCCACTTTGTTATATTTATTTTTATTCATCAAAGCCTGTATGTTTTCAAATGCAAGATAGAAAGGGAGCATATTTATATAGGAGGGTAGGTGGAGAGCAGGTGGGAAGATAGAGGGAGCAGGAAACCATAATTAGGACACAGTATATGAGGAAAATATCTGTTTTCAACATAATGAAAACATTGGAAGATGCTTTGCATTCATCATGATTTATTATTACTTTTCAAGGGTAGAAGTGATTTTATAGTATGCGAGTTAATGATGATAAACGTCACTGTGCATTTGAGATAATCCAACTTAATGATATAGCTCTGGAAAAGCATTTCTTAGGTTCTATATGCTTTACATGGGCTTTCACATGACTATTTTCCCATTGCCAAGAAAAATGGAACAGAGGCAAATGTAATGTATGAAATGATGACCTCTGGATTAGAGACAAAAGTGAGTTTGTACTCACTGGCTTTTTTTTTTTTTTTTTTTTTTTTTAATGGAAGAAATCCAAAGCCATCACAAGTCTCATGGTGTAAATGTATTTCTTCCCAAGCTGGTTATTGAATTTAGTTTTAAAATTCCACTGGATTACAAGCAGCTTTGGAAAACTTAAAAACCTGAAAATAGCACATTTTAAAAACATGTGATATAACCATGTAAGCCTCTTTCAATTTATTCTCCACTAATTATCCAACTAGAGTGTTTAAGAATTATTGCAGATTTAAAACTCAACATGGAATCCTTTATCTTATGAAAGTGTTTTCTTAGCATCTTTATATCTTTGCAGGGTACCGGTGTTTAAAAGCTTAATTAATCTATTTCAACCTTTTATTTATATCTTATTGCAATTATTCTGTCTTGCAAAATAATAATTTGTGGCAGATACTATACATGATCTGTGATTTTTTTCTATAATATTTATCTGTAAATTAAAAAAACTTTTTATTTTTATTTTATTTTTTAATTTTACTATAGCTGGGATTTATTTAGTTTATTATTCAAGATGTAGCTCTACATTTTGTGTGTGAGGGGGTAAATTTTAGTAATTGTATGTTGCTACTTAATAACTTAATTGTTATTTTAAAAATACTCCTTTGGGGACTGGGGAGATGACTCAGCAGGTGAGAGCACTGGCTGCTCTTCCAGAGGACCTGCACTTGTTTCCCAGCTTCCACGTGGCAACTTAAAACTGTCACTGACTATTTTCAGGGTGTCCAATACCCTGCTTCTGGCCTCTGCAGACACCATGCATGCAAACAGCATGAACATTCATGCAGACAAAAAACTCACACACACACAAAAAGAAAAAAAATATTAAAATAAAAGCCGCCTTTTAATTGGGCCAAAAAGTATCCTATCATAAAGGGTAGAACTCTACACCTTTCTGTCTGAGATTCACACATCGTTAACCACAGTTGAAGAGGAGACATTCTGTTAGGAGTTGTAGCTGCTCATGTGCTGTATATGTTCTTGTGGATATTTCTTTTCAGGATTTTGCATCCATGTAATATTTCTTTGAATGTTAGAGTTTTAATAAAAATTTTAGAAAAATATGATCTCTTAGTTTTGCTCAAAAGTTCATATTTCAAATACTGCACTCATATTGGATACATTGGATACCAGTAAACATTTGGTACTAGCTTATTGTGAGTTATTTTAGATATTACAACCATTGGATTTTATCTAAATACACTCATAAGAAACATTTTGTTAATATCTGGCTTCAAGATATGAAGGGTTTTGTTCACTAAGGGGAAACTGTGTATTAGATATTAAAACCTTTGTAAAGCATGTAATAAAGAAAATAAAGTGATTAATGTAAAGTTTAAAAAATAATATAACTCATCTTTCTTAAATTGACTTCTGAGTGTCAATTAAAAAACTTAACTGCCCACATACGATTGAAAACTCTGTGATTGGCTATGGGCGTTGCTCTCGGTTGCTCACTAGAACTCTATGGGTAAGATCCTATCGCTAAAAGACACCACACATGTTGATAACAGAACATGGACACATCTAGTCAGTACTTTCAGCCAGCTTCTTTCAGGCTGGCTGGCTTCCATACTACCTGAGCAGTATAAAAGTGTACTATGTAGGCTGTTGGGAGAAAAAAATGTCATCACCAGTCTTACCCAGCCCTGAACACTGTGAACTATAATAATGACTGGCCACACAAGATATACCCATGGATACAACAGAGGCATAAATAAGGAGGCTAACCAACCTGACTGGATTCAATGCCTGTTCCACAGTAGGAACCACATGCCTGGTGCTATAAATCTGGCTAAGAACCCATGGTTGTGGAGCTCACAGGCCTCGGGGTGAGAAATGTCTTTCTTCTGTTAATGCTTGTTGATGCAGAAATTTACATGTGGTCAAAGCACTGCAAACAAGTGTTCCTGGAGTGTTCAGCCATGAGTGGAACTCTTTATCACCCCATGATAGTCTTAGGGACCTTGCAGAGGAAGGGAGTGGAAAGATGATGCTGGGGAATTACCAGAGCAAAACAGTGTCTTCTGGACATGACAGGATGTTTTCACTCATGAGCTCACAGCAGTTGTGGTACTCTGTGCAAGTCTTACACAAGACCAAGCCAGTCGACATTCCTGTATAGAGAAAGGAGATAAGAACACCCACCCTAAGTGAGGAACTATTGACGTTTGGTGGCTTCCGTGGGGAGAGAGACAGACTCAATTTTATTTACATGCATGGTCCCAGGTAAATGGAACATGCTCTAGTAGATAACCCTACACTCACACTTATGTGGGCAGCACAAATCGGGCTCATTAGGGATTAAATATAATAATATTATTAAATTAAGTTAAATTTACTAATAAATCAAAGGACATGAGGTGGGGGCTTGATGGAGAGGTAGGGGTAGATTTTGGAGGAGTTACAGGAAGGAGTTGAAGGTGAATATGTAATGTAACGTATTGTATGACATTCTCAAATAATTGACAAAATATTAATTATTAAAAATTAACAACGACACTTAAATGTAAGTCTGATGGTCTATTTATTGTTTCTACATTGTTTTTGTAGAGACTATAAGTAGCTTAGGATACCCACCTTCCCTAAATTAAGTTATCAGTAACAAAATATGACAATTTAATGTCATAGTACTTAAAACCAGTTCTATCAATGAAACAATGGCGCTTACTAGAGCTGAATGTGAGTGTGAGGCCGAGAGATTTCCCACAGTTAATAGTACACATGTTTTGCAAATGGCTTTAGTGTCTATATTTTCAAAAATAGATCTTAAGTGATACAATATTAATCTTTGGGTTCAGAGGAGAATACAAACTGGCCTGTTTACTATATAGTATATGCCTCTCCCAAATAAAGAATAGGTTAATAATAAAGCAAAACTGCTAACAAATTAGTATTATGAAAATTAGTATGTAAGAATACATGGGAAGCACAAGCTATGGCTTCAGGGTAAAAATTTCAGTCATTTGTTTCAAGATGACCCTGACTCTAAACACACAGTCCAGCTGGGCAGGTGGCTCGGCTGTTCTAGGCCGGGGCAGCTGCGCTTTTGCTCAGAAGGTGTGGTGCAAATAGAACAAGTAAGTTCTTACACACCAAATTCTCGCAACGTATGACTTCTGTACATGCTAAATATATTTAACCTTTTAAAACGGGTACTTCCGGGGAGACTGTCACCTTCTTATGACAAGTGTAAAGCAGAACATTTTGTATCATGTCTCAGTGAAAATATGTGCCCTCTTTTGGAAGATCCATGGTACTGACTTTTAGGAGACACAATTGTTAAGTACAGCCCACCCCCCCAAAAAACCCAGTAACTTTAGACACGCTGAGGGAAGAGTTTAAAAGCGGTGGACTATGTATGCAAGCAGATTTATTTTAGTAGAGAGGCAGAAGTAACCTGAAAGAGGGCATTACATGTTCAACTTATGGAACTCCGCAACTATTAACGATGACAATTAAGACTTCAACAAGACTGGAGCAGCCGCCATGGCAGCAGCCGCTGAAGCAGGAAGCTGGGAACACAGGCAGGGTCCCGCCTGCAGAGGTGATTGGTGTGGTGTCCGGAAGATCTGGACAATACTAGGTCCAGGGAGAACAAAGAGCATGTTTCTGGGCCGACCAGTCCACAGAGAGACCCAGAGCCTGCGCAGGGGACCAGACAGCTGTGGAAACACCCTCCATCTGAGGCACTAAAGCTGAACTCTCAGATTGTCTGTTCTGTTCTAAGAACTTAGAGGAAGGGTGCACTGTTGCCAGCAGCGGGGCAGGTACCTGCCATTGTTAACTGGGAGCTTTGTATCTGAGACTGAACTGTGGGCGGTGTATCTCCAGGCTGGAGCTACTGGCCCAGGAAAGACACAGGACAACAGGTGGCTCTGACCCGAGACCAACCCACTAGTCCCGAGAAATCCCCAGGGACCAGTGTCCAGGTGAGCGTGAGTGCAAAACCAAAACCCAGAGCCAAGGATGTTGGCCTCACCTGTGCCCCCTGTCTTTCTTTCAGACCACTTATAGGCCAAGGGGGAACAAAGAGCATGGATCTGGGCCCACCAGTCCACAGAGAAACCCAGGGCCCTCACAGGGGACCACGCAGCTGTGGACACACCCCCAAGACACAGCGCTAAAGTAGCAACACCCAGGTGGTCTAAACTAAGAATGTGGAGGAAGGGTGCATACTTTCCAACAGCTGGACAGGTTCCCGCCAGTGATAGCCGGGAGCTTGGTATCTGAGACTGAAGTGTGGGCAGTGTAACTCCAGGCTAGAGCTGCTAGACCAGGAAAAACACAGGAAAATGGGTGGTTCTGACCTCAGAGCAACCTGCAAGTTCTGAGACAGCCTCAGGGGTTGGAGACCAGAGACCACGGGAACATGAGCATGAAACCAAAACTCTCGAGTCATGGTGTTTGCCTCAACTGCGCCCCCTGTCTTCCTCTCTGATCACCTGTGGGCCCACTGACCCAGGGGGAACGGAGAGCATAGATCAGGCCTGCCAGTCCTTGGAAAGACCCAGGGCCCACACAAGGACCCAGGCAGCTGCAGACACACCTCTAGCCACAGCTTTAAAGCTTCCCACCACTGAGCATGCGTGCTTCTGTGCATGCCACACCTGTCCACCCTCTGTCTCCCTCTCTGGCAGCTCTGTGGGTCCATTGGCTCAGGCGGAATGGAGAGCATGGATCAGGGTCTGAACGTCAGATACAGCAAGATGACTAGAGGTCAGCGCAAAATGATAAACAACAAAAACCAAAAAAATATGGCATCTCCAGATTCCAACTATCCCAATGAAATCAACCCTGAGAACTCAAACACAATTGAAACACAAGAAAATGACTTCCATCCATAGTAATGAAGATGATAATGGAGGAAACGAATAAGATCTGAAAACAAATGCAGGAAGATGCAACCAAACAGATTGAAGACATTCAAGAGGCCTATAGAGAGGCACCGGAAAAAAATCGAGGAAAAGACAAACAACCAGATGAAAGAAACCACTGTCAACAGAACAAAGCAACAGCCTACAGACTGGGAAAAAAATCTTCACCAACCCTCCATGTGACAAAGGTCTAATATCCAAAATATATAAAGAACTCAAGAAATTAAACACCACCAAACAAAATAATGCAATTGGAAAATGGGGGTCAGAATTAAACAGAGAATTCTCAGCAGAGGAATATTGAATGGCTGAGAAACACCTAAAAAAATGCTCAACGTCTTTAGTCATCAGAGAAATGCAAATCAAAACGACTCTGAGATTCCATCTTACACCCATCAGAATAGCTAAGATCAAATTCAAGTGACACCTCATGCTGGTGAGGATATGAAGAAAGAGGAACACTCCTTCGTTGCTGGTGGGAATGCAAACTAGTACAACCACTTTGGAAATCTATCTGGCACTATCTCAGAAAACTGGGAATAGGGCTTCCTCAAGACCCAGCTATTCCACTCCTTGGAATGTACCCAGAAGATGCTTCAGCACACAACAAGGACATAGGCTCAACCATGTTCATAGCGGCCTTATTCGTAATAGTCAGAACCTGGAAACAGCCTAAGTGTCCCTCAGTAAAAGAATGGATAAAGCAACTGTGGTACATTTACACTATGGAATACTACTCAGCTATTAAAAACAAGGAACTTCCAAAATTTGTGGACAAATGGATTGAACTAGAAATGATCATAATGAGTGAGTTAACTGAGAAGCAGCAAGACTCATATGGTATATACTCACTTATAACTGGACACTAGCCCAAGGGTCATGTCCCATGAAAGTTTTCACTTACCAGGAAAGTGGGATAAAGGTGAGGACATCCTATTGGGACTCTAGCTGAGAGAACTATGGGAGAATGGGGAAATAGGATCCAGAGGGTCCTAAAAACCTACAAGAAGAACACTATGACAGGTGGATCTGGGCCCAGGGGTTCTGCTCAAACTATGGCACCAACCAAGGACAATACGTGCAGTAACCATCAAATTCCTACCCAGATCTAGCCAATGGACTGAACATTCTCCACAGTTACGTGGAGAGTGGGGCTTAGTTTTACACTAACTCTGATCCCACATATCTGATTATGCCTCCTTGATGGGGAGGCCCGGTGGCACTCAGAGGAAGGACAGCAGGCTACCATGAAGAGACTTGATACCCTAGGATTATATACAGGGGGAGGAGGTCCCCCTCAGTCACAGTCATAGGGGAGGGAAACAGGGTAAAAGTGGGAGGGAGGGAGGAATAGGAGGATACAAGGGATGGGATAACAATTGGGATGTAATATGAATGAATTAGTAAAAAACAATGGGGATGTAACCTGAATAAATTATAATAAATTAAAATTAAAAAGAAAAAAGACTTTAGCAAGACAAACAATATTTACAACAGAAATGTGACAAGAATCAGATAAACTGTGTTTTGAATGTGAGTGTGTCTGTGTGTCACATGCACTCATACCCACACCCACTGTACTAAAATGTATTAAAATGTGTTCTGCTGACATGGCAGCTGTGATAACCGTGGCCATGGATTTATTAGAACAGCTTTCTCCTCAACACAAAGCATTCTTTGCATGTAAAAATAAACAGGGTAGCTGCTCCCAGTGGCCTCCAGTGTGCTTCTTGCTACATTTAGGAGCAGCATGTGAATATTTCTGGAGGGCTTGGTTTAGTCCACATCAACTCAGTGTTATTCCCTCACACAGCAGCTCCCATGCTCTCTGCATCCAGCTGCATATTTCCTCAAGAATGCAGCTGCAACAAGTCCACCAAACCTTTCCCTGGGAGAAAGTATCAGACGACATGTGTGAATGCTTAGATGTACTTTCCTAAGAGCACAGCTTCATAAACTCGTACCAATTACAAAGAGATCTGTCTCATCTTCAAAACAGCAGCCAGACAAACTAGTTTTTACAGAACAAGATTGGGGGCAGGACACAGCAAGTATAAACAGAGTTCTTTGCCACAAGCTAATTGTAAGTTTTCAAGGATGGAAAGGCTCGAGTGAACTTGCTGATGGTGTTCAGAGTCCAGCAGAAACTGTAAACTTCTCCCCTTTTCTTCCCTCTTTTTCCTTCTCTCTTTTCTTCTGTCCTCTCCTCTTTTCTTCCCCCTTTGGCCTCCATTTCTTCTTTTTGGTCCTTGTGTCTTCCTCATCTTCACCTTCACTTCCCTCTCTCTTCCCATCTCCCTCTCCATCTTTTGAGACAGAGTCTAGTGTCTAAGGCAGCCCAGACGTGCCTCGGACTTGCTATATGCTTGAGGCTGATCTTTGATTTTTGATCCTTCTACTTCTACTTCTTAAGTGCTGGCATTACAGGTATGAGCTGTCACACCAGTCAAAACTGGTTTTTTTTTTTTTTTTTTTTTAAATTCATACAGGACAGGCTTTACAGTTAATTCCATCCATGAGAATTATTTTTTAATATATTTTATTAATTTATTCATATTACATCTCAATTGTTATCCCATCCCTTGTATCCTCCCATCCTCCCTCCCTCCCATTTTTCCCTTACTCCCCTTCCCTATGACTGTGACTGAAGGGGACCTCCTCCCCCTGTATATGCTCATAGGGTATCAAGTCTCTTCTTGGTACCTGCTAGAGAAATTTTTTTTTAAACTAGACTTGTATAGACTTTCTTTACTTCATTTAATTCAGGCTTTTAAATTTCCCCCACCAAAAAGTACATCACTGTTAGACGTACTTATCATGGGTAGCTTCTCAGTTAGTTCGGTCACACGATAAAGCATATCAGTCTAATGGTATGTGCTGTGGTTTCACAAAACTTGATCAAAGGTGGAGTGGTATATAGTCAATAGCTTTATTTTTTTAAAGTATTTATTTACTATTTGTACAGTATTCTGCCTGCATGTGTCCCTGCATGCCAGAAGAGAGCACTAGATCTCATTATAGATGGCTGTGAGCCACCATGTGGCTTCTGGGAACTGAAGTCAAGACCTTTGGAAGAACAGACAGTGCTCTTAACCTCTGAGCCATCTCTCCTGCCCCAGTCAATAGCTTTTAACGTGATGAAAACCCCTATGTATCATCAAGCAAGGGCATTGACATACATGTCTTTAATCTATAGGTATGGTTAACAACAAGAACTAATTTTTATTTCAATTTTAAAAATCATGAAAACAAACACTCATTGTGGTGGTTAAACATTTTCTGTGCGCATGAAATACTTTCTACAAGATGTAAAATAGACTATTGAATAGTGTCAGATACCAAAGAAAAACAAGGGGACAGTGGCACTTATTCTTATCATTGTGTCTGTCAGGAGAATGGGACCTTTCCCCCCAGTATGCTATAGAAAGCATGGAGGTTCCCTTGTTTCCATAGGAAATCGATGATAAAACGTGTGCCGATGTGCATACGTGCTTCTGTGGCATGCTTCTGGACAGCAGCTGATGGAGCCTCGGGCTTTACGTCTAAAGACATTGTCTAAAGAATCCCTGGGTTCTATCCTATACTTCCTGGAAGCAAGAGAGTAGTTGTTCCCCTCTGCAGCTCTGCAGTGCCATGCCTGCTTGAGAGAGATGCCATAGACAGTGACTGAGCAGAAATTCTCCCATTTCATTTACTTTAGACTTTGTACTTAAAATGTAAAACTGTTTTAAAATAGCTAAATTGTTATTTTCATTTAGAAGTTTTGTATAGGGAGACTTTTAAAATATTCTGTCAAAATACATAAATTTAGCATGAAATGTGTGCCTGACAACAATATGCTTCCGTGTGCGTGGGAGTGAGCTACAAGCTGGGGGCAAAATAACAGTAAGAAATATTCTGTCTTTAGAAACTTGCAAGTCACGGTAGCTTTTCTTTTGTTTTTTGATTCAGGGTTTTTCTGTGTCGCCTTGGCTATTCTGGACTCACTTTGTAGACCATGAGCAAAACATAGTTTAGGTAAACAAAACTTCTGAACTCTCCTATTTGTGAGGTGGTTTCACGTTATTGCTCCCCTGCATTCAAAATGAGCCATGATCAATTCTCATCCAAATACTCATTATGATGCTGTTTTGTTTGTTTTTTTGTTTTCCTAGCAGAACTAGAGTGGTTCTGGGCAGAGACCTGTCATAAAATCCAGGCATCACAGGCAGTGGCCAAACTCCTGTTTTAAGAATGGCATTTCTTCTCTGCTTAAAAGGAGGCTTGGTGCATGCATTCAATCTCCTTAATTACTGAATAGCTCTACTAAGAAGTGACATATTTTCTGACACTGGAGTTGCAGTTTATTGTAAGTTGGCCATCTTGAAATAGTGTTCTACATTAAAATGACTACTAGTTCTGTGAAGTTAAGATACATATGGGAACTTCATAGGCTGAGTTCCAGCCCTGACTAACACCACATCTCTGTGGTGGTCCTGAACCAAATCGAACGACTTTCTTTTTTGAAAAAGAGACTCAGCCAGGTAGATGAAGAGTCAAGCCTTCTTGGTCTCTTACTATGAGTAGGCGGTTCGACAGGGAGTCATACCCCAAGCTAGTTGGGCCTGGTTCCAGAGCGTACTATCCACGTCATAAAGAACTTTTGTTATCTTCCCCTTGGAAGCAACGGTGCTCTGGCAAAGTTGCCTCTGTTCCCTTTGCATGTCATTCTTCTGTGGGTGGTCATGTGCTTTCCCCATTAACTGGATGGTTTGTTTTGTTTCTCCAGAAGGAAAGCGTATGGGATATGATTCCTAAAAGCATTCCCCATATTTACATGAGATTCATTCATGCCTTGAAAAATACTTTTTTTTGAAAAATATTTTTATTTTTTGAAAAATTCGATCTCTTATCCTGCCCCCCGCCCAAGCTGGTTGGTATGAATGTGAGTAGTAAGGGCTGAGTGCAGGGTGATAAAGTTCCAAGCTTCACAATGCCATGAATGCCAGGCCTGGATTCTCAGTAGAGTTTTATTAGTATTTAAGTCTATAAATTATTCTGCGCTAACGCCCCTGAAATCACTTCAGAGAATTGCTAACACACTCACTACTCACAGTCTCTCAAGAGTTTAACAACATCAGCAGGATTCACCGTGCTCTGCTTTGCTTCATGTGTAGTTGGAGAGAACAGACCAGGACCATGTTTTGAGTTAAAATTCAGTCTGGAAGGACTTGGTTACTTCAGTATGAAATATCCTGGAAGATTTAATCTGAGGAAATTGCTTATGTCAGCAGCTGTCACAAAACATGCAGCTGGCTGTGGAATCTGGAGCAGCTGGCAGACAGAAATACAACCTCTTTTTCATGGGGAAATAAGACTATCAGTGGAATCTGTTTCCTTTGAAGTACTTCAGCTTTTGTATTTCTAATTTCAGATGTCAGCAGCCTCTTTGAGATGCCTAAATGAGGCACAGAACATTCTACTGAGCCCTTAATATCTGTGGTATTTCCCAGTAGCAGGAATGCCTTAAGTATAGCTGGGTGCGGAACATCCATTTGCTATGCCAGAAGCCATAAAGTTCTCAAGGAAATTGTGCCCCAAGCATCTCTGCAGGTGGCAGGCTTCCTGACAGAAGAGCTTATAGGAGGCTTCTTTATCCGATCACCCAAAACTTAGAACATCTTTCCTTAACTATCCCCTCTTTAAGGGAGCCCAGCTCCTCTTAGGTCAGTGGTTATAAACCTATGGGTTGCTACCCCCTGTGGAAGTCACTTATCAGACCTCCTGTAGATCAGATATTTGCATTGCAATACATAACACTATCAAAATTACAGATATGAAGTACTAGCAAAATAATTTTAGGGTGGGGGTGACCCCAACCTAGGGAATATACAATAAAAGGTCACAACATTAGGAAGGTGGAGAATAGCTGTCTCAGGTGGCGAAATGTTTTCTCTTCTACTTTTCAACTATTCTAGGAATTCCTGGGAGAGAGCATCCCTGAACAAGAATGATCAACCATGCTGGAGATGGTTTCTCACACACGGAGAGGCCCAGACTGTCTCAGTGCAGCTGATACTTTGGTATAGCAGATTTGCTCACATATATTTTACATACTCAGCTGTATATACTTCACGTCACTGGAGAGCCCATGGATCCTGAATTAAAAATAATGCAGTGCAAGAGGACAAATCCTAATCCCTGAATAGAAATTACAGAATAATGTGGCTTCCCCCGCTCTTAGAGTTGGGGACCAAACCCAGGGTTATACACAAGTAACAAACAAAAGTACTTTCCTATGAATCTACACCTCTAGCCCTCACCAGGCTTCTGATCCAAGTCATGCCCTGAGCTCACAGCAGACAATAGCACACCATGTATTGTCTTCTGGTAGATTTAGAACTGGTCTGATAACGCATATTAAGAATGCATGTTCATTAATGCAACATGTTAGATTTTTAATCACTCCAGCCCTGGGCTACTTTCTCCTTTTCCCTGGCCTGTGAAATCAGGTCAGTTATGGTGTTTTCTCTGAAGAACAATGCATATAAATTTCCTAATGTGCATACAATTACTAATAAGATTGTCCATATACTTCAGAGCACCCCCCCCAAAAAAAAACAATAGTCATCTTCAAACATGTAACACCCAGCAGTGTATGCAAGCTAAATGCTACCAGGCTGCCAAACAGATGAAAAGGGATGAATAGACAAGAATCACTTTTAGTAGAAAGACACATAAGAAAGGAAAGATGGACTAGACTCACGTATGTATATGTGAATCATGAAACACTGAAAAATGTCTGATATATAGAATATCTAATATGTGACCCCCCAAAGGGGTCATGACAGACAGGTTGAGAACCAATCCTTTAAAGGATCAGATAGTCGCAGGGTTTTGTCTCCATTTATAGATTATGCTACATGCCAATGACCTTGTTGCAGAAAAAAAGAAGGAGGCATAAAAGGAGGATAAGATAATAAAGGTATTATTGTCTAACTAATGCATTTTCACATATACAAGAGGCTGTTAAGGGACAAAAGAAGCCTGGTATAGGTTGTTGGAAAACCAACTTTACTTAATTCTAAGTATTTTAAAATAAACATTGAGGTGTACATACACACATTCATTGTCTCACTTTATTTCTGAGAAACATAATATATACAAAAGTCATTATAGCCAGGCTTTTTGGCTATTTATTGGATTCTTTTACTTACCTCCCTATACCAACCCTTATTCCCTCCAACACTCCAACGCTAGTTAAGAGAGAAAGAAGGTTGGGGAAAGGGGGTATAGATGTTGTTAGACTACTTATTCCTGATGAGGGCTATTGAGTTCCTTTTGGTGAGTTTGATCTTTGTCATCAGAATATCTCCAACCAGCAACCAGCAAGCAGAAAACAAAACAAAACAAAAACAAACAAACAAACAAAAAAACCCCAGCACCAGGAACAAACAGCAAGTAGAAACAGTAATAGGAGCAAACAGGGAAAGTAGCAAAAGGGGGAGCAGCTGCTGCTGCAGGCCCTCTCGGGTCTCTAGAATTTATACCCTCTTAAGGGTCCCCAAAATTCTAAATGTAAACTATCTTTACCTGGAGGGAATTATGCATAAGGCAAATCATAGTCAGCTGCTGTGGACAATCTGAAGCAGCCCCATATCCCATACCTGGGATTAAAACAAAACATATTCACATAACATTTTTATGATTTTTAAAAAACCAAAATTCTCACTACAATTCATTAATAGAAAAAACACATTGATTTTTCATGGGAGAATTGTGATCAGTGTCATCCTAAATCATAGTATTCAAGTAGTTTGAGAGACAAGGAAGAAACTTAGATAACTGATAAACAACATAAATAAGCTTGAGATCATCATGGGCTACAAACAAATAAACAATGGAATCCATACCACCACCTAAACCCACTTTTAAAGCAAGCACATGCATTTTGTTCCGTGAATTTGGTGGTGGTAAAGAGCTATACTTTGCAAGCTCCATTCTTGTTATTTTACATGAGCCATGGGATTATCTCATACTCAAATTACATTTAAAAAAATACAGAGATTGAACATAAAAACATCTGTAGCATGAAAAACTATTAAGAAAGTGGATATTCCAAAGTGGAAGAGAATACTTGTACATACAGGTTCTTGTGGTACAGGACTCATTTAAAATAAATCAAACAAAACCCAAAACATAAAGCTGTTTGTTATTTCTTTTGTGTGCTGTCCTCTGACAAAAATCTACCGTGACAAGAACATCATGTACATTTGCCTTTACTAAGAGTATAAGTGCTTTACTCTTACAGTGTAGTTACATATTGTTTTTTGGGCAAAAAGCCAATGTGTAAAGGAAAAAGTCAGTGAAATTATTATATAAAATATTTCAAGGGCACATGTAAGTTGAGAAGCTAGTGAGTGGGGATATCTTTCTTTGCCTTTACAAAAATGTACACTTGTACAGACTTGCAGGGAAGGTAGGATACAATGCTGATGTTTACTTGAAAGCTACAAAACAAGATTCCAGTTTTATAACAGTTTGCAGTAGGATGGGCCCCCCTGCCCTGGGCCCTGTTTGATCTCCTCTAGTGAATTTTACATGGCTGTGATAGAAAACTTTGAAATAAATTGTTACAACCTATTTCTTTACCCTGTCACCTAGGAAGAAAAAAATACCTTCACTTCTACATTTGTTCTGACTTCTGTGACATTTCTTGATGGTTAGGAAATGGCGGGGGGGTTAGGGTAGGGAGAAGATGAGTGGGAGAGGAACATGTTGATGGGAAAACTCAAGTCAAGTGCCAGGACCCCACTTCATGCTTTAGGATTGAAACTTGAAAAATGGGCTTAAACAGAAAAACAAACAAACAAACAAACAAACAAACAAAAAACCAAAAGCCAAACTGATGAACATTCAAGAACAAGAACCTCTGGGTTTTTTTACTACTGGTGAGGAACAAACATCCTCTGGAGGGAGGGGGTCAGTGTGTAGGGAGCATGCCAAACCTTCCCTTCTCAGAGAATCAGCAAGAAATAGCTTGAGCATAGTGAAGTGGAGCGAGTGTTTCCTCTTCTCTGTTCCAAGCCCTATGCCGAGGACCAACAACCTTTTTTCAGGTGCTTAGTAGTAGGCAACATTTTCCTACCTGAAGAAAAAGCTTCTGGGTCCCACATTCAGAGTGGAATTCATTGAGAGGCAAGAGGGAACCAGACAGGCCCTGCAAGCAGAAAATAAACAAAAGAACCATACCTAAGGGACAGGAAAATGAGCAGTTTCTGAAGGAAGCATTTATATATTTTTACTTAGAGAGACAGAGAGAGAGAGAAAGAGAGAGAGAGAATGTGTTCTATTAATATAGTCTGACAAGTGCCTAATATGTTATTCACCAGATAGAATTGAATATATAGAATTATATAGTTTTATTCATTCATATTGAAAAAGAGAAATTGGATTTATTGCATATCTTTTGATGGAAAACATTTGGCAGAGGCTCTTTTTCATTGCTTACTGTATTCTAGCCCATGGAGGCACGAGTGGATGATGGATTAACAGAATTTTGCTAGATGAATTTGCGTGATGTTTAAATGGATAAAAAGCTATTTTGAAATACTATAGTTCTTAAATAATTTCTCAAGGTTTTAGTTTATTTATTTGCCTTTGTTTGGCTAAACAAAAAATCAAAATGAAAACTAATACACATTGTTGTCACATTCATACTCCAGTTATCTTATGTTCACTTGCATGTATGTGAGAAAGACCAGAACATTCTACCCCGAGAGGTTGCTCTTTTTACATAGCTTTTGAGGGAGATTTTACCATCTCATGATCCCAAATGTGTGAAAAGTTATCAGAGTATGTTTGTTATTTGAAATTACTGAAATAATTGTCTGAGTCATTCAAATTACAGCCTTGCAAAGCCGAATGGTATATAATTCCTAAGTAAATAGGGGCAAGTTGCAGGGCAAAGTCTTTAGCATTTGTTTCAGGTGAAAGTAATAAAGGGATGGTCCTTAAAGGAGAGAGTGGAGAGAGCTTCCAGGAATAGCCCCAGGAAAGAGTGGCTTATCACTGATCCACTAAGGGTAGCTGTGGCCATGTGACCTGCCCCAGGTAGCTAATCAGTTTCACTCCAGGAGGTCTGGTGGCAGGCTGACCCAAAAGGAGCTTGCTGGAAGAATTTCCCCTTAGGGACCTGGAGCCAAGAAAAGCAAAGCCTTTAATAATTAAGAACCTAATGACTACACCAGCCCGACTTGCTAAGAGTGATTCTGTCCCGTGCTTTCTTTGTTCACTCACTCCTGCAACAAATGCTAACAATGGATGCCCATCTTAGGGCTAAATAGAGATCTTTACACACTGGGGAGGGGGAAGGGAGTAGGCAGACCAGTCATTTACAAAATATTCCTCTGCCACATTGGTTATAGATATTAAGGTGGTGACAAAAATAAGAGCTATTAATAAGACACAGTGATAATGACTATTTATTCCCATAGCCACTGAATTTAGGCACAGAAATGGCATTCAAATAGAACTATCCCTGGGAGGAAGAGGGGAGGAAAAGTTTGGTGAATTGTATTCCATATTTATATTTATAGAGGAATGTATTCATATACTATATACACGTTTATTATTCGCTCAGAGTTTACTATGTGACAGCCTGCTAATAAACACCTTCCATGAGTTCTCTCTCTCTCTCTGAATTCTACAAGAATTCTGTGAGTTAATTATTTGTCTCTTTATGCTTCTGTAAATATGATCACCTACTTAGTAAAGGGAGTCCAAACAAGACTGGGTTTTTTTTTTTTTTTTTATTCCAAAGACTGTGCATTTCAATCGCTGCAGGAGACCATGTCTTTGCATTTCTTGTGCCTATATCAGCACCAATGTCTGCTCAGTGGGTGACTGACAGCATATCAATATTTATGCAATAGAATAAATTATATTTGAAAATACAAATGGTGTGCCTGAACAAGGGGAAGCATATGATATTAAAGAAAATAACATTTTTAATTGCTAGACCCCTGAAATGGTAAGTTTTAATTGAGAAGTTGAAAAAAGACAAAGGCAGAGAGTAGGCGTAATTTAAAAGAGATTTATAATGATGCAGTTTATTCTATAGAAATACGACACATAAAAAGCTCATAATATTTTAGAAAGTTTCTATTTCTAGCCTTAATTTGATAAACTTGTAACTGATAGGAGAATTAAATTGGTTTACAATTTATTTTATCTTTCTCTGGATAGATTGTACTCATTTCTGGATCATTGAGGTATTTGCAGCTAATTTATTTGTATAAAATGTGATCATTTCTGGTCATAGGTGATGATACTGTGTCTATTCTGTTCAAGGCCCCTAGACTAATTCCATAAAAGGTTTAATGGGCATACAAATCAGTTCTGGTCCTCGCCAACGCTACCTGGGTATCTGGGAGGAAGGACGAACTGATAGGATCTTGGACCAAATTTCCCCTCCCTGCATGCTACACTCAAACCAGCATCATACAGACACTAAATGCGATGCCTCAGGCTTTTAATCACATTGGCCCTTCCATGTCTGGCTTGCTTCCTTTGGAGACCTCACACCACTGCTCATGTCCTCAATTCTCTGGCTTTCCATTCACACATAGAGAAGCAGCACAGGTTCTTTGAACCTCCTAATGTAATGAATCAGTTCATTGTACTATTTCTATGGTGCTTGTCACCAACCCAAACAAATATCACTTACTCAACTTACACGCATGAGGCATTTATTCAAGCTGCACTAGTTGTTGCCATGTAGCAGACTGTGTTCTTGGAGGGGAAGGATAGTGTCTGGTTTGTTGTTTTTACATTCTCAGCAGCTTAAAGAACACCAGCAATAAGTATAGGTTTCATAAATATTTATTAGATGAATAAAATTAAAGAAATATCATAAATATACTATAATATAGATATTATATATAAAATGAAGGTATGCAATGAATGCATCTAATGACTATATATTGAATTATATATAAAATGAAGATATATATATATATATATATATATATATATATAAACTGTGCATGAGCCAAATTGTTGACACAGATAAGAATCATTAGAGAAATTCATAAGAAATGTTTAGGTGTGCACCCATTCCTTAATTTTGCTGGGTGAAAGCTGATTGAGGAAAAAAAATATTGTGCCTCTTAAGAATCTATCCTACAGCCATGCATGGAAGAGTATTTAATGTAGTATACACATTTTATGTACGTCTGTAGGAATTTTATATTTCTAAGAGCAGTTATATTTTCTTGGCTCTTTCATGTGAGGAGTCAGGTAAATGGTAAGTAGAAGAGACAGCATCAGTCTCTTACATGAGATGCAGATGGAGACATGGTTTCTTATGGCATAGTGTCAGGATATGCTAGCAAGGGCAGAGAGTTAGGGTTATGAAAAGCATTCATATGAGGCTCACCAAAACATAGCTGCTAATATTGCCAGAGCTTTGAGGATTTGTAATTTTCGTTAAGTTGTTGCTGTTTCACATTACTTATTGAGCGCTAATTGTTTGTCAATAATTCTTTTTGTTGCTGCAGACCAAGAGGTGACCAAACAGAAAAAAAAAAAAAATCTGTCTGTGTAGCTACCTACCCTTCTACATGAATGAAGTGAAATGTAGACCTGTCTAGAAATCCAGACTAGAAGGAAGGCAGGGACTGCCAGAGGCAGGAGGATTCCTGTTTCAACACAATAGTTAGGACAAACTGTCATCCAGATATGAGCGGCGTTTGAGAGTGGTAAAAATAAATGTGAGGCACTGCGGTCTAGTGGCATCGAGAAGAGGGAGGAAGAACTATAGACCTAGATTCCTGGTCATGGGTTCAGTGATAAGGAAGGAAGCCAGTTTGGCAGCCGGTGGGAAATGGAACAAGGTATAGAAGAAGGCAGCATACGCAATAAGGGATGAGGGGAAGGCAGACCCAGGAACACCCTTGAGCCTGAGAAAGAATCTGGTGTACTGTGAATAAGAAGGGAAGCCGGTGGGCAAATTGGAACAGAGACAGTACTGCATGTGACTAGGATCTTAAAAGGAATGAATGTATGAAGGTCACGCCCATTTTGAGTCCCCATGATGAAATGCGCTTTAAGTGGGGGAAATTCCACTTAATTCAGAATACCAGAATTCTGAAGCTACCGCATCTTCACAAAGTACTTGAAATACCTGAGCTCAAAATGCTAAACAAATTTATGAGATTTGTATAACTATAAAAGGAAGATTGTCTCACAATTTTGTTGCATCTGCTCTTAATTTCACCATATGAATTGAGGGTGCAGATGCGTTTGTTACCTCTAGTCAAAGGGATTTTTCGGTGTACAAGACAACTTACTCATTTCACTTTTGAAAAATATTCTTTGAGGACCAGGACATCTGCTGTGAGATAGTGTCTATTATATATGCCAGGAGTCTGTGCTCATGAAATATCAACAATATGGTTGCCTAAAGGAAGATAAAATGTCAATGACAAATGTACTACCTTCAGACCCTCAGGTGTGGTATTTCCCCATTTCAGATGCATTTCATCATGGGGAATGAGAGTAGACATGACATTCATACGTAGACTGATGTGTCTGCTCATCACTTAGCTATAAGGCTCCTGGTTTTCAGAGTGCTCCTAAATCACTTTACAGAATGCACAGTACTCCAGAGGATGGAATGAATCCAGCACACCTGGGGGGTGAGTCACAGCTCTCTTTGATCTCTGATAAACACTTGGTTTAGAAACACGAAAGTTATTTAGCTTCCAATTCAAATACCATACTCTGAACAGTGAATAACTAAAAGAACATTTGCAATTTGTTTTGCCGGCACCTTGGCACACATTATGTAAAATTATCACAAAACATCTGATTGTTCAACATAGTCCACAACCACTCATTATACATATTTTATTTTATTTATTTAGAGACAGGGTCTGGCTAATGTAACCCGGGCTGGCCTGGGGTTTGCCCTGATCCTTAGTGACGTGATAACAGGCATGCACTGCTATGCCTGACAATTATCTGGATATTCCTGATGTTGTTAGTGGAAGTTTGTCATGGAATTGTGGTAGCCCTAAAGAAAAAATAAAAATTTAATCTAAGCAACTGATAAGTAACTTTCACTCTAATATTCTAACTCTATGTTTTATTTTACCCAGTTCAGCAAAGTCTCCACAATTTTTTTTTTTAGTTAAAAGTTTATGATAAATGAGTCATTGGGGAGATTTCATCATGGAAGTTAACTTCCAACTGGATGTGACAGAGAATACAAAATAAAATATGGGTACAAGATAATGGAATATTATTACAAATAGTGGTCCTTTACTTTTTCTGCCCATTCACACTATAACTAACAACTATGATAGCAAATACAGAGGAGTATAGCAATCTTAAGACCTGTAGGCACAAGATTTATTCCACAAATGTTTTGTTTGTTTGTTTGTTTTTGTTTCTGTTTTTCTGGCACTAAGGGTAAAAAAACAAACTAGCAACAAAGCCTCCTCATTGTTGTCAGTTCTTCCAACAGACTGTGGTGGAATATGTTCTTTTCTACTTCCACAGTTAGATAAAGAAAAGGGACACACACACACACACACACACACACACACACCACTTAAAGGCATAGCAAGTTGATTCTCTTTGAACTCTTTGAATATTTAACAGTGTAAATCCTTTAAGCACCTGCTACTGGAAGATTCACAAAATGCTGTAGGATGAGGAGCACAGTCTCAAAAAATAGTTTAGTATAAAATTGGGTTTAAAATGAGGAAAAATACTAAAATCTTATAGGCAGATGTTTTTCTAATGGGTTCCTTTATGAAGGAAATGTTCATTTTTCTGGCAAGGAGGTAAGATGCCAGACCCATTTTTGACACTGTCCCTTGATAATAACGCAGATAGGAAATGGAAACATCTTTTGTTATGATCTAATTTGAATGTTTCTATTTTTTACAATTTTGTAGTTACTCTACTATAAACACCACCAGAAAGCTCTTTCAGTATTGATATAATATTGTCCACATGTAGGTGTAGGACAATGTTTGCACATATATTTATACTATGTTAAATGGCAATATGCTCAAATTCCTTTGCTCAATAATTCAGTGAGCAAATAGAAAGAGGTTGCCTTCTCATCAAAACGTTGTAGATTTGAAAGCTTGGATTCTGAGAAAACTCACTGATACTTTCTTACTTTCCTGAGGAAATGGACAATATGTTTCACACAGATTGTGGAGAAAATGAACTGGACTCCAAGACCCAGCTATAAAAGTCACAGAGAAGGTGAATTATTGCCTGGGATTTTATTGCAGCAAGTTGCAGCTAAATAGTGATTGCTTCCTTAGAAAGAAGCAGCAGAAAGATGCTTGAGGACCACCTCACAGTTTGGAGATGTGAACCCTTTACCTTATCACTGAAATCCATTATGAGGAATGAGCACTGCGCTGCCACTGTGGAACACACTGAGCATTCAATACGCACATAGTTAATACCTGTTGCTTTTGGACTGATGAAAAGATGAGTGAAAAAAAAAATTCCAGATTTTTTTGGTAGCACAAGAAAGTTCATGGAAAATCAGATAGTGCAGAATATCATTACTTCATTTATTTACCCACCAGATACTTACTGCCTGTGATGCATCGTGCTAGGCCCTCAAGAGGAGTCAGAGAATCAGGTGGCAGCATTTCTGGAGTCACAGTGCTTACAATGAGTCCGAATATCAGGATAAACATGGAGATGTTAGCGACTCTGGTAAGATTAGTGTCAGATAAGGCTTGCTGGTTGATCTGAGCCTTCTTGAGCGTGCTGTCAGTTCTGAAGGATAGTCACACATCAAGCACAGCTAGAGAAATTGTAAATACAGGTAAGTATTCAGGCTCTAAACCTTCCCTACTAATAGCACTGGGGTCTAGAAGGCTGCCTGTGTAAGAAACTTTTGTGTTTGGTAAAGGGAACCAGATTGAAATCCATGAATTCAGACAGAAATCTGTTTTGTTTTGTTTTGTGTTTGTTTTTCGAGAAAGGGTCACTCTGTGTTAGCCTTGACTATCCTGGACTCGCTTTATAGACCAGGCTGGCCTCAAACTCACAGAGATCTGTTTGCTTCTGCCTCCCGAGCGCTGGGATTAAAGGTGTGTGCCACCATGCCTGGCCAGACAGAAATCTAAGAGTATACACTAAGAGTAAATATCTGAATTACTCTTAGTATAGCTTGTGTTCATGCTGATGCACAGTCATCAGTGTGTTGTGGAAGTTTTGGTTTATATGTAAACATGTTTTTGTTTTAATCCCAAGTGTAGGATATGGGGCTGCTCCAGTTTGTCCACAGTTGATAACTGCCTCCTGAGAGGGCACTTGATGTTTGACAACTGTGAACTGCCTCATTCAGGGGCATGGCCTTTGCCAGAGGGATAAAAGCCAGACCGGGAGAGAAAGACTGGGGGCTCTGAGAAAGAAGAAGGCTGCTGGTGTTCCCCCTTGCTGCTCCTGGCTGCTGTTGATGCAGTTGGACAAGAAGTTGAAGATATCCTGAAACGAGGATTGATCATGCCCCAAGGAACCGACCACCCTGGACCGCAGGAAGTAGCTAAGGAAAACTATGCCCCCAGCTATTGGTGTTCTGTTCAGAGTGGTAGGGAAGAATGGGAAGGTGGATGGAAGGACCCAGAAGGTTCAGGAACACAAGGAGACCATCAAGAATGGCGGATCTGGACCCTGGATCTGCACAACCTGTTGCACCAGCCAAGAACAATACATGCAGAGAACCTAGATGCCCTGTCCAGATGTGGCTAATGGACAGTTCACTCTCCATGGTCATTGGGGAGTGGGGACTGCCTCTAATAAGAACTCTCATGCTCCAGATTTGATCGCCTCTGCATGGTGGGGAGACCATTCAGGCACGCAGAGCAAGGGGATGCAGGCTATCTGGATGAGACCTGATAGGCTGTGGTCATATGGTGAGGAAGGAGGGGCCCCCTGTCAGAGGTCTAGGGGATGGGAGTAGAGTGGAAGAGGGGGGTGAAGGGGAGAACAAGAAGATACAAATGAGGGGATAACAATTGGGACTAAAAGGAGTATATTAGCATATTAATAAAAACTATGACCCCTCTCCCCACTAACCTTCTTTCTCTTCTACCTTGTGTTGGGGTGTTGGAAAGGATTGGGGTAAAGAAAGGATAGAGATACTTAAGGAACCCAAAATAAAAATACATTTTAAAAATATGCCAATATCAGTGGCCGTTCTTTAATTTCTAATTGTGCCTGTTTAAGGTCAATTTTTCTTCACTATTCAGTTAGTTATTTAAGACACCTTTTCCCTTTCATGGGCTGGGGACACTACTGTACTCACTCCCTTACGCACTCTCAGAAGTCTATCATGTCTTTGCTCACTTGGGAAAATTTAAATCTGTACGAAATCGGCTCATCTGCTCTACGGAGTTAAAGAAAAATATGTAGCCGTGCTAGCCACACACACACACACACACACACATGCACGAGTTCACACATGTACCCATGTGTATGGAAGGCAGAAGACAACCTGAGGTGTCATTCATGCTCAGGTATTTGTGTTTGGAAGGCATGAACTTTACAGACTGAGCTACCTCTCCAGAAGACTTATATGTCCATGGTTCCCTTCATCTCCCCTGACAGCAGTTATTTCACTATTCTGTTCTGTTTCAGGTCTTCAAGCAATGCCACTGCAGTGACGGTCAGGCTGTGCAGTTTCTTGCTACTTTTTCTCAGAGATAAGAAAGTAATCAGAAAGGATCTTAGGAGACATCCACTCACACAGTGACAGTTTTCATTTCATGTCCTTCTCTCCTGCCTGGACTGGGAGGAGAGCTGGGAGTGGAGGCTGTGATCAGGATGTAAAGCAAATAAAGTAACTTTAAAAATTAAAATGGAGAAAATTCTAAAAAAAAGAAAGAAAGAAGAAATGAGAAATCGTCTCTTTCGGAAAAGGTCAATCACCTGACTATTCTTTGTCACCTACTAAGAGACATTGATGGAGCAATGGTGCTTCTATCTAAAATGCCCCATCGTATAGATAATTGTCGGCATAAAAACCAGAGTTTCTGAAAGATCAATAGCAGAATTTGTGATTTTACTCTTTGTATTAATATCCCACTTCCTTTGCCCATTTTGGACATTTTCTTTAGAGTAATTTTTACAAGTTATTAAGGTGGTACTGGAGCTACAGCCCATGTTCTAGTCCCTGTCCACCATGCACAGGGTCCCAGGTTCAATTCCCAGCATTAGAAAACTAAAAAAACATTGTCTGACAAACTCTTCTGAAGTGTGCAGTTTGGAGGCTTTTTAGTATAGTCACTTTTGGATAATTCTTATTTATTTATATTTTGGTTTATTTCTACATAATTTTTTATATCTCAAGATCTGAACATTGTATGTTACAAATATTATCTCTACTACATTAGTTTATTTGATGGTCAAGATTTACCATCGCAGAGGCCAGTGTAAAGATTAATTCCTTCTAAAGGCTGAACATCATTCACCAGTACAGCTCATATTTCCATAAACAGTGCTGGTGATTTAGTCACCGTCACTCACTGATCAACATTGGAGTGAATATTCTGTTTCTGTCATCTTACTTAGTCGTGGTTCTATTTCTAAATGGCAGAGATCCAAAATGGGATCTTGGTGTCACAGGTATAATCACAAGTAGTTTACATTTCAATAGATGCTACCAGAGAGCATTAACACCAGCAGAACAATTCATATTCTTACCCTTGAGTTAACCACCTGTGGACATTATCATCTTTATGTGTAAATTACTTATTTATTAATTTAGTCACTTACTCATTTAATTATTAATGTGGTGGTCAGAGGACACTTGTAGGAGTCAGTTCTCTCCTTCCAATGAACTCAGGCATGTCCTAGAGATTGAACTCAAGTTGTCAGGCTTGGCAACATGGGCTGCTAGTCAATGAACCATCTTGCGGACTCTTAGTTTTGTTGATCACAATGGAAGGCAGTTATGACTGGATTCTTTCATTTGCATTTCCCAGACTACAAGTGCAGTTAATCATCTTATGTTTCCTAGTTGTATGAGTTGCTTGTCTATATTGTTTCTTAGCAATTTGCACTCCTACCCTCTAATTATCCCTCCCTCCCTCACCATGCTTTTATTTACATTGACAGTGTTTTGGGTTATTTTGTTCATAATCCATCACTTGCCTTTTAAGGCATTAGTGATTTTTTTCATTAAAAATTTAAATGTTTACAATGAATGAGGTACTGGAAGCTTCCTCTCCTCTTTTCTGGGACAGAAACATACCTCTGCCTCAGAACTGCAGAGAACATGCTTGTTTGCAGTTTCCAAAGCAGAGAAGTAAAAGCTCAAAAGGAAATCGACCAGCCACCGTAGAGGAAGATTCTGACTTTGCATACATTCTCTATTCAGTGCCAAGAAAAATCCACAAATTATTTTTGTTTGTTTGTAGTTTTGAAGAGTAAAGAGCAAATTTGAAGACCTGTCTTTAGTCATGAATGGCCAGCTACCAACTCACGTGTAACCCACAGCTTATTTGTTTCAATCGGGTCATTACCATATATCACCCATCACTTTTTTTTTTTAGCTTAGACATAATGGAGAAGCAAAGTCATAAATGACTCCAAATAACAATCACTTCACTTGAACCTATGAACTTCCCAAGTTAACTCCTAAGTGCTTATTAATGATTGGTGATACCATAAGTTTAGATGGTTTGCAATATATTTTAACATTGAAAACACTTCCTTGCTTTTTTTTTTTTTTTTTTTTTTGCAATTTTTCATATTGTTATTATAGAAGGAAACTAAAATACATATCTTTTAGGTCTAGATGGTGAGAATTGTAGCCATAGTTGTTGGGAACAAGCAAAAGAAAGACATTCTAAGTGCTACCATTTTGTTTTTAGACTCCATTTAATCATAGGAAAAAACTAAATTCAAGGCCCCAGGCTCCAGGGGAACTGGGACTTCCCAGTAGCTAAAGAGCTTATGTTGTAAGAAAACAGTTGTCTGAGTCCAGACATGAGGGACAACGTGTAAGGAGACAGTTGTCTGAGCCCAGACATCTCAAGGACAATTTCCCATCTTGGTGGCAGGGTCAAACACGTTTATGTTCCAGGGCCACAGACCTACTTTTATCCTGATTGATGGAAACTCCCTTGCTCAAATCATTTATGTGAAAATATAATTGGACACTTTCACAGCCCAACACAGGTGGGTCCAGCCTCGAGTCACCCGGCTAATCCACAGAAAAGTCCCCAGTTCCCTACAGGCATACCTGCTGTCTCCAGCACCTAGCCAAACACAGCTGCACAGTTCACTGCACTCAGTGCCTCAGACTGAGCTGTGAGTCACAGAACACCAGTGTCTGAGTTTCTCTGCTGAGAGGAGACACCGCAGAGTGGAACACAGGTAGATCTGACCTCAGATCCCCCAGCTGGTCCATGGAAAATTCACAGGTCTGTTCTCAGGTCACCTGCCTGATCCACCTTAAGAGTTTCCTGATCCCTGAAGGTCTCAGCCTATAGCCACTCACCTACAAACTTCTCTCAATGACCAGTGAAGGACACCAGAAATTACCACCCAACATTAGATGGGTAAAGGCCAGTGTAAAAACGTAAAGAACAAAAGCCAGAATATTATGGCATCTCCAGAACCCAGTTATCCCAAAGCAATCAGCCCCTTACACTCTAATGCATCTGAAACACAAGAAAATGAGCTCAAATCTATCCTTATGAAGATTGTTGCTGGGACCCATGCCCAGGACCCTTGTGGGCAGGAGTGAGCTGGCGTAGAGTCAACGACACAGATTCCAGGAGTCTGGCATGAAGTAGAAGCAGACTTGTCTATTGTTAAAAATAGGGCATGCCTTTATACTCCAACTCCCCGCTCCCATCCTGTTGGCTCCCAAACGGTAAGCTGCTGCTGTGGCTCCTCCTCCTTGGTTCCCATTGTGATGTCACCAGATTCTGGGAAGTCAGTCTTTGGGCATATCCGGGCATGTCCAGGTAGATTTCGGGCTAACTACATGAAGCCCCTTTTGCACATGCATGTTGCCAGATGAGAGCCTTGTTCCTGCTCAAAGCAAGTCTCATTCCTCCTATAGATGATAATGGAGGAAATGAATAAAACACATAAAAAATAAAAGAAGATACAGTCAAACAGACTGAGGAAGAGTGGGGGCATGGAAGGAACTTGAGGGGTCAGGAGCTCTATTGGGAGACCATCAAGGCTGGCAGATCTGGACCCAGGGGGCCTGCACAAACTGATGCACCAAAGGACAATGCATGCAGAGAACTCAGACCCCTGTTCACATATAGCAGATGGACAGCTCATTCTCCACTTGTGTGTATGTGTTTGTGGGGGTTGCGAGGAGCAGGGACTGCTTTTGACATGAACTCTGGTGCCTGTGATTTGATCACTTCCCCTTTTCTGGGCAATCTTGTGGGCACACAGAAGGGGATTCAGGCTATCCTGATGAGACTGTTATGCCCAAATTGTGAGAGACCCCCACCCCCAAACAGACCACCCAAGAGCCCAGTCCAAATGCAATCTCAAGGAAGTTTTTATTGCAGGCTCCAGCCTGGGCCACACCTCCTATGCACTGATACAGCAGATGCAGGGAAGTGGCCCCAAGTCTCAATTGAGAGGGGGTTTTATAAGTTTTAGACAAAGAAATGAGTTTTACAGTATATGATTGGTTGACATTTGGGCAGAAAAGCTGCAAGCAGGGGCTTACAAGCCTTGGCATTCCATAGTTGGGTAATAGGTCTAGGGGCAAATTGATCTATAGAAAAGATTGGTTGAAGCAGTTATGAGGGTGTTAGAAACTTTGCCCTGGCTTCTCCTAGTTGGCTATTGCGATGTGCCAGACCACCTGCTGGTCAGATTGACCAGCAGAGAGTATAGTTGGACTTTGGGTGCTTTCCCAAGGTGAGCTGATTGTGTTGCTAGGGGAATAATTTTCTGTTTAGACTACTTTGTGGTTTTCCTGGAATCTGTGTTCAGCCCTTGGCCAGGTTTAACACAAAATGGAGTTTCTTTTCCACAATGGAGTTTCCCTGGTCCTTACAAGACCTTATAGGTTTTGGTCAGATGGTGAGGGAGTAGGGCCCCTGCTGTCAGAGGAGTAGGGAGGAGAATAGTGCTGAAGAGGGAGGAAGGGGTAACAATCTAGATGTAAAGTGAATGAATTATTTGTAAAAATTCAGCCAGTCATGGAGGTTCTCAGCTATAATCCCTGCATTCAGGAGGCTGAGGCAAGAGGATCTTTGTTAGTCTGAGGCCAGCTTAATCTACAAAGCTAGTGCAGGATAGACAGGCTACACAGAGAAACCTGTCTCAAAAAACAAAAGCAAAAACCAAACAAACAAAAGAAAAACGCTAATTACTGATAATTTATAGAGTTATGGATTTTAGTGTTGGGTAAACAGTGTAAATTTTGTAAGTCTCCCTTTTTTTTTCTTTTTAAATGTAATTTTAAAAAAGATTTATTTATTTATTACATATACAGTGTTTTGCATGCCTGCCAGAAGAGGGTACCAAATCTCATTATAGATGGTTATGAGCCACCATGTGGTTGCTGGGAATTGAACTCAGGACCTTTGGAAAAACAGACAGTGCTCTTATCCTCTGAACCTTTACATGCAAATCATAGGCCCCTCCCTTGTCTCCTCTGGGTTTCTGGGTTCTACTAGCCCTCCCTCTTCTCCCCTATGCTCCTCCCCTACTCCTCAGAGAGAGAGAGCACTTCTTACCTATCAACTGACCCCGGCAGATCAAGTCTCATCAGGACTGCCTGCATCCTCCTCTCCTCTGTTTTCAAATGGATCTGTAAACTAACTTTAACCTGGTGAGCCTCTTGGTATTTATTCCTGAAATCTGGGCTAATGAAGCAGCTGATTCTTACACTGTGGGCTGTGAAATATCTCTTTCACATTATATCAAGTGTGGTCTCTAAGCAAGAGGCAAAGGGCTAACACATTGAAAATGGGCACTAATTAATGAGGGGAAGATGACTTATTTTCATTTGGCTTATTAGAATAATATGAAATCAACCTAAATAATTGTTTTTCTTAGCAACAGTCTCAAATTTTGTACTGTTTCCCGTCTTTTCCTGAGGCCTGGAAAGTTTCTCCAAAATTGTTTTTTGACCTTTTGGCTTGAATTGCTCCCATCAATTGTTCCCATCAATGCTTGCAGGACACAAAGTGGCCATGATGAGGCTCCTTCTCTGAAGCTTTCATAAACATTTTAAATCATCTTTAGATGGAGACTACCAGCATGTCCAGTTATAAGTTTATTAGCATAGTGAAATGCTCACATTAGACCACAACACTGAAAATTTCTGCAGTATTTCTAGACCAAAGCTTTAGGTGACACAAATGCTCGCCTTTGATTTAATTGAGCTGAATATAAAGCTGATTTAGAAGGCCACCTCTTTTTATAATTTGTGCAGCCTACTTTCTTAATTATCTAATTTCCATTCTTCTATTGCCCGGAGCAAAGCGCTTGCTCAGACAGTTGCAATTTGTGGTCACAGATGGACTTAAATTGAAACAAACAGATCACCTGTGACCTCCCTAAAGTTCCCTTGTCAACTTAAGAGACCCAGTTGCTGTGAGCCTGGGAAAGCTTTCATCTATTCTCACCTCTCTGGGGTCAGGGTGGATGGTAAAGAACAACAGTACACTTTTATCCACAACGGGCCAGTGTGAATAGTAGTAATATAAACCATCCCTAAAGCAGGAGTTGACAACTTCCATGCGGTATGTCACCCACAAAGTGCTGCTTGACTCTGACGCACATTAATTCCCTTGTTAATTATTAAATATAAGAAGTGTATTTAATTTATCTGTAGCTTTTAGTAATTATTCAATCAATGGGATACTCTTCGATGGAGCAGTGAGTTCAATTTCTAATCTTGCCTTCAATGAAATCCTTATCCTTTTATGTTAAAACTTAATGTAAAAATGGGGAGGTCTGGTGGCACTCAGAGGAAGGATAGCAGGCTACCAAGAAGAGACTTGATACCCTATGAGCATATACAGAGGGAAGAGGTCCCCCTCAGTCACAGTCACAGGGGAGGGGAGTAAGGGGAAAATGGGAGGGAGGAATGGGAAGATACAAGGGATGGGATAGCAATTGAGATATAATATGAATAAATTAATAAAATTTATTTTTAAAAATGGTGTGAATACATAAAATTATTTATTGAAACTAAGACATACTGAAAAGCTATTCTGTAAATAGGCAAAATGTATTTAATATAATTAAAAAGAAATACAAACTCCCTGTGCTTCTCTACTCATTTTCATGGGGACATGGGCGTTAAGTATTGCTTTCAGTTTATATCCCAAACCTCCAGCACACAATTTAAAAAAGGACAAAGGTAGGATTTCCACTGACAGCATAATTGAAGGATGATTGACTACATCCTGATGTGGAAGCAAACCTTATGTACACAATGAGATGCGATTTAGCATGGATAATTGTGGAAGCTTCCATTTCAGCCATCAAAGTCAATCATCCATGTCAAGAACGGGAGAATAGAAGCCAAGCAAAAGTTCATATGCAAAATACACTGGAATCTTAAATCATCTCTAAGCATATTATGATCCAAAGGCACAGAAAAAAGTTATTAATATAGCAGGCAGATCATGAGGAAGCAAGAGTTTTGTTGTTTATTTGTTTTGTCCTTTTGGATCTCTTTGCTTCTGATAATTTCTGTTCTGAAGTCAGCATTAAAAATGTTAGTGTTTTTATAACAAGAACTATTATTTATATTATTTATAAGCATCACTTATTTATATTCATGAATATTTGACTTTTTCCTTCATGACATTATGTATTATGCACATAAAACTTAAGATGTAATACTGACAGGCACATTTTGGAAGAAACTTCATACTTTTACCAAATATAACAAGGCAATGAAGTCTGACCAGGAAACCACAGCAGAGCCAAATGGGTTGGGAGAGTTGGCTTATAGGACAGAAGAGGTCCTGGGAGCACACTGCGTAGAAAAGGATGGTTTGATGCAGTGCATCTATCTACCAAGGCTCTTCTATCGATGAATTGGCAAACACAGAGCTTTCAGTTCTTTGAGAGAAATAAAAAGTTTTATAACTAAAACATCAGGAAAAGAGCAATTAGGGGAATATTAAACAGTATAGCTGGAACTATTTAAGCCATCTTTTATGTGTTGAACATGTGGTAAAAACTTTAATACATGTGAGCACCATATTGAAGTGAGCAGTCAGGTTTGGCAGGTGTAGGGTGAAGAGATTCGGCATTTCTGAAAGCATCAGGAGATGGAAAGACTGGTGGTAGCACATTCAAGAGGGCTATCTGCCCTAGGAATGAATATAGACTAGGTGAGCACCAGTGTTCTTCTAAATTTTAATGATTCTGCCAATTTATGAAGCTATTACAATTTGCTTTTTCTTTCTTAAGGAAAAAAAAAAAACCTTTATTGTGGAATAAAAAGAATGCATAAAGAACAATGAATGTTTACTCAAACAATGAGTGTATTACCCAAATGTGGATTTCTAGGATCTGTGTGTGGACTTGGTCAATGATTATAATTATTTATACGTGTATTCTTTTTTCTGGGGCAAAGGTTAGCCCAGGGCCTACTGCTTGCTAGGCAGGAGCTCTGACACTAAGCTAAAGCCCTGATTTAATACATCTGCAGGATATTTGCTCATTGGTTATCAAAACTCATGAATATGTATGCCTAGAATCAATGCACTCCATTGTATATGATACATGCTTGTTGCTGATTTTGTTTACAAAATAGCAAATAAAGAAGAGCCAACAGCAACAAAGTTTGCAACTCACAAGCTCCAATGCTGACAAAGGAATGAACAGCAACGGAGAGTGTCAAACATTAGAACCAAAGAACTGACCTAAGTAGAACACAACCAAGGAAAACAATGGACGTGCTTAACCTTTGTAATGGAGGTGAGCACTAGGGACCCACAGTGCACTATTCTGAAGGGATTAAGCTTTGAATGTGCTAACAGTGGTCTCAAGACTGCAGGAAACTCAACTATAATGCTCAGATAGATCTGTATATACACTGGAAGGAAAAGAAAAATAGTGAAGAGGGTCTGTGGACATAAGTGATACCTGCAGATGTATTAAATCAGGGCTTTAGCTTAGTGTCAGAGCTCCTGCTTAGCAAGCAGTAGGCCCTGGGCTAACCTTTGCCCCAGAAAAAAGAATACACGTATAAATAATTATAATCATTGACCAATTTAACTTGCTCATCATTTTGATCTTTTTTTCATCTTGTGTTTTAGCCTTCTTAGCTGAGGCTATAGAAGCATTTCCACAATACCATCTTGAGTCTACCAAGAGTAACCACAAGGGACTTGGGTAAAGTGTTTCCTGTGTGACAAAAACAGTCTTAACTTGAAATTGGAATGGAGCATCTGCTGCTATACAACAGAAGATATTTATCTCTTTGCTTGGTTCCATCACACACACTGAGAACTCAGAATTTAACAGAAGGCCCAGGAGCCACTGCAAAATCAAAGAACTCTTGCTCCATGGAGCTTTCTCCTCACTGCTGTCTTCCAGAGGACTCCACCTACCTCTGCTTGCCTGAACTCTTACACTCACATCCTTAACTCAGAGATACCATTGTGTTCCTTATATCATGGTGAGGACTCAGCTACCAGGTAGATATGTAGGATAATTAGAAGGCCCACTTGGTTTTTTTTACCACAGAGATTACAAACCTATGCTGGCTATTGCCTGGTACCTACAGCCTGATGTTTCACATATGTCTAGTTTTCCAATTGTGTACAGTGGGAAGGAATGTAGGATAATAGGTACCATAGGGTAAATGGAAGGGTTTGGTATTTGCTGTGCTTCTCCAGAGCATTCATTATCTATTGGCTCAATGCGTTATTTGTACACTCTATCAGTATTTTTATCTCAAGTGTAGCATTTTTATTTAATTTTTTTACATTTTAATTAATTTATTCATATTACATCTTGATTGTTAGCCTTTCCTTGTTTCCTCCCATTCTTCCCTCCCTCCCACTTCCCCCTTCTCCCCTCCCCTATGTCTGTGATTGAGGAAGACCTCCTCCCCATATGCTCTTAGAATATCGAGTCTCTTCTTGGTAACTTGCTATCCTTCCTCTGAGTGCCACCAGACCTCCCCATCCAGGGGACATGGTCAGAAAAGGGGCACCAGAGTTTGTGTAAGAGTCAGATCTCACTCTCCACTCAATGGTGGAGAATATCATGTTCGTCGGCTAGGTCTTGGAAGGGGTTCGAAGTTTACTGCCTATATTCTCCTTGGCTGGTGCCTTAGTTTGAGGAGGACCCCAGGACCCAGATCTGCCTGTCATAAAGTTCTTGTAGGTTTCCAGAACTCTGTGGGTCCTACTATTTCCCCATTCTTCCATGCTACTCTCGCCTAAAGTCTCAATAGGATGTCCTCTCCTCTGACCCACTTTCTTGATAAGTAAAGATTTTCATGGGACGTATCCCTTGGACTAGTGTTTTGATATAGGTGAGTATATACCGTTTGTCTTTTTTTGCTTCTGGGTGAACTCACTCATTATGATAATTTCTAGATCAATCCATTTGTCCACAAATTTTGGGAATTCCTTGTTTTTAATAGCTGAGTAGTATTCCATAGTGTAAATGTACCACAGTTTCTTAGTCCATTCTTCTACTGAGGGACAGTTAGGCTGTTTCCATGTTCTGGCTATTATGTATAAAGCAGCTATGAACATGGTTGAGCATATGTCCCTGTTGTATGTTAGGGCATTTTCTGGGTATATTCCAAGGAGTGGGATAGCTGGGTCTTGAGGAAGTCCTATTCCCATTTTTCTGAGAAAGCGCCAGATAGCTTTCCAAAGTGGTTGTACTAGTTTGCATTCCCACCATCAATGAAGGAGTATTCCTCTCTCTCCACATCCTCGCCAACATGTGGTGTCATTTGAGTTTTTGATCTTAGCCATTCTGATGGGTGTAAGATGGAATCTCAGTGTGGTTTTGATTTGCATTTCTCTGATAACTAACGAGGATGAGCATTTCTTTAAGTGTTTCTTGGCCATTTGATATTCCTCTGTTGAGAATTCTCTGTTAAGTTCCAAGCCCCATTTCGCAATTGGGTTGTTTGGTTTTGTGGTGTTTAATTTCTTGAGTTCTTTATATATTTTGGATATTAAACCTTTGTCAGATGAAGGGTTGGTGAAGACTTTTTCCCAGTCTGTAGGCTGTTGCTTTGTTCTACTGACAGTGGCTCCTGCCTTACAGAAGCTTCTCAGCCTCATGAGGTCCCATTTATTAATTGTTGACATTAAGGCCTGGGCTGTTGGTGTACTGTTCAGGAAGTTGTTTCCTGTGCCTATGTGTCCCAGGCTCTTCCCCACTTTTTCCTCTAACTGAATTAATGTCTCTGGTTTTAAGTTGAGGTCTTTAATCCACTTGGACTTGAGTTTTGTGACAAATAAGGGTCTAATTGCATTTTTCTACATGTAGACATTCAGTTAGACCAGCACCATTTGTTGAAGATGCTATCCTTTTTCCATTGAATAGATTTGGCTTCTTTGTCAGAAATCAAGTGAGCAAATGTGTGTGGATTCATCTCTGGGTCTTCAATTCGATTCCATTGATCCACCGGCCTATTGCTTTGCCAGTACCATGCTGTTTTAATTACCGTTGCTCTGTAGTACAGCTTGAGATCAGGTATGGAGATTCCTCCGAAGGATCTTTTATTGTATAGGATTGTTTTTGCTATTCTGTGTTTTTTATTTCTCCATGTGAATTTGAGAATTGATCTTTCAATATCTTCAAAATATTTTGTGGGTATTTTGATAGGGATTGCGTTGAATCTGTAAATTGCTTTTGGTAAGATGGCCATTTTTACTATGTTGATTCTCCCCATCCACGAACAAGGTAAATCCCTCCATCTTCTCATGTCATCTTCAATCTCTTTCTTCAGAGGTTTGAAGTTTTTTTCGAATAAGTCCTTCACTTGCTTGGTTAGAGTTACTCCTAGATATTTTATATTATTTGTGGCTATCGTGAAGGGAGTAGTTTTCCTAATTTCTTCCTCTGCCTGTTTGTCATTTGTATACAGGAAAGCTACTGACTTTTTTGAGTTTATTTTGTATCCTGCCAATTTGCTGAAGGTATTTATCAGCTATAGGATTTCTCCGGTGGAATTTTGGGGGTCACTTATATACACTATCTTATCATCTGCAAATAGGGATAATTTGACTTCTTCCTTTCCCATTTGGATCCCCTTGATCTCCTTTTGATGTCTTATTGCTCTGGCTAGAACTTCAAGAACTATATTGAAGAGATATGGGGACAGAGGGCAGCCTTGTCTGGTTCTCGATTTTAGAGGGATTTCCTTGAGTATCTCTCCATTTAATTTAATGTTGGCTGTTGGTTTGCTGTATATAGCCTTTATTATGTTTAGATAAGTACCTTGTATTCCCGATCTCTCCAGAACTTTAAACATAAATGGGTGTTGGCATTTGTCAAATGCTTTTTCTGCATCTAAAGAGATGATCATGTCGTTTTTCTCTTTCAGTTTGTTTATATGATGGATTACATTGATGGATTTCCGTATATTAAACCATCTCTGCATGCCTGGAATGAATCCTACCTGGTCATGGTGAACGATGTCTTTGATATGCTGTTGTATTCGCTTTGCGAGTATTTTGTTGAGTATTTTTGCATCAATGTTCATAAGAGAAATTGGTCTGAAATTCTCCTTTTTTGTTGGGTCTTTGTGAGGTTTAGGTATCAATGTGACTGTGGCCTCATAGAAGGAATTTGGTAGTATTCCATCCATTTCTATCTTTCGGAATAGCTTGAATAGTATCTGTATTACCTCCTCTTGAAGGACTGGTAGGATTCTGCGCTGAAACCATCTGGCCCTGGGCTTTTTTTGGTTGCAAGACTATCAGTGGTCGCTTCTATTTCTAAAAGTGAAATAGGGCTATTTAATTTGTTTATCTGGTCTTGGTTCAATTTTGGCAAATGGAATCGGAGAACTTTGTCCATTTCCCTTAAATTTTCTAATTTTGTGGCATAAATGCCTTTAAAGTAGGTTCTTACGATTCTTTGTATTTCTTCGGTGTCTGTTGTTATGTCTCCCTTTTCCTTTCTGATTTTGTTAATTTGGATAGTGTTTCTCTGTCTTTTAGTTAGATTGGCTAACGGTTTGTCTATCTCGTTAATTTTCTCAAAGAACCAGCTTTTGGTTTTGTTGATTCTTTGGATTGTTCTCTTTGTTTCTAATTTATTGATTTCAGCCCTGAGTTTGATTATTTCTAGGCATCTACTCCTCTTGGGTGTTTCTGCTTCTTTTTTTCTAGAGCTTTCAGATGTGTTGTTAAGTTGTTTATGTGGGATGATTCCATATTCTTTTTAAAGGCACTTAGTGCTATGAATTTTCCTCTTAGCACTGCTTTCAATGTGTCCCACAAATTTGGGTATGTTGTTCCATCATTTTCATTGAATTTCAGGAAGTCTTTTATTTCTTCCCTTATTTCTTCCGTGACCCATGTGTCATTAAGTAGAAAGTTGTTTAGTTTCCACGTGTTAGTATGCTTTTTGCTGTTGAAGTCCAGCCTTAGACCATGGTGATCTGGTAAGATACAAGGTATTATTTCAATCTTGTATCTGTTGAGGTTTGCTTCATGACCAACTATGTGATCAATTTTAGAGAACGTTCCATGGCGTGCTGAGAAAAAGGTATAATCCTTTGTGTTTGGGTGGAAAGTTCTGTAGATATCTGTTAGATCCATTTGATTCATGACATTGGTTAATGAGGTTGTTTCCTGGCTTAGTTTTTGAATCAAAGACCTATCCTTGAGTGAAAGTGGGGTGTTGAAGTCTCCCACTATTAATGTGTGGGTATCGATGAATGGGCAAGCTTTGTTAATAACTCTTTTACAAATGTGGGAGCCCTTGTATTAGGAGCATAGATGTTCAAAATTGTGATGTCTTCTTGGTTGACTTTACCTTTGACGAGTACGAAGTGTCCATCCTCATCTCGTTTGATTAATTTTGGTTGAAAGTCTATTTTATTAGATATTAGAATGGCTACCCCAGCTTGTTTCTTGTGACCATTTGCTTGGAATATTTTCCCCCCAACTTTTACTCTGAGGCAATGTCTGTCCTTGTGGTTGAGGTGTGTTTCTTGAATGCACAAGAATGTTGGGTCATGTTTATGTATCCACTCTGTTAGTCTGTGTCTTTTTATTGGAGAATTGAGACCATTGACATTGAGAGATATTAATGACCAGTGATTGGTAAGTCCCTTCATTTTTGGTATTTGTAACAGTCGAGATGTTGTGAGGTTGTGATTTTGCAATGGTACAGTTACCTATTTCCTACGTAGTTTTGGTTGTAGTTTGACCAGTTGGGGTGGAGTTTTCCTTCCAGTAACTTCTATAAAGCCAGATTTGTGGCTAGGTACTGTTTGAATTTGTTTTTGTCATGGAATATGTTGTCTTCTCCGTCAATGGTTGTTGATAATTTTGCTGGATATAGTAGTCTTGCCTGGTATCTGTGTTCTCTTAGGGTTTGCAGAACGTCTGTTCAGGCCCTTCTGGCTTTCATGGTCTCTGCTGAGAAGTCAGGAGTAATTCTGAAAAGTTTGCCTTCATATGTTACTCGGCCTTTTTCTCTTGTCGCTTTTAATATTTTTCCTTGTTCTGTATATTTTGTGTTGTTATTATTATGTGGCGGGAAGATTGTCTTTTCAGGTCTATTCTATTTGGTGTTCTGTAGGCCTCTTGTATGCTCGTATGCATCTCCTTCTTCAAATTGGGGAAATTTTCTTTTATTATTCTATTAAAGATATTTTCTGGGCTGTGGAGTTGGTTGCCTTCTTCAATCCCTATTCTCAAGTTTCGTCTTTTCATGTTGTCTTTTATTTCTTGAATGTTCTGTGTCAGGAAATTTTCAGATTTAGCATTTCCCTGGATGGTTGTTTCCAGTTCTGCAATTGTATCTTCAAGTCCCGATATTCGTTCTTCCCCATTTCTTGCAATCTGTTAGATAAGGCCACCTCTGAGATGCTTGCTTTCTTCTCTGATGCCTCTTGATCACGTTTTTCTTTTGTGTGTTCCTGTATCATAGCTTCCATTTTTATCTTCATGTCTTGGACTGTTTTAATGATTTCCTTCACCTGGTTATTTATATTTTTCTGAAATTCTTCAAGTGCCTCTTTATATGACTCTTTTAACTCTTCAGCCCTCTTGTTTGCCTCCTCCTGCATTTGTTTACAGATTTTATTTGTTTCTTCCATTATCATCTTCTTTACTAAGGACTTGAGGTCATTTTCTTGACTATCCATTGCTGTTAGGTTCTCCAGGTTGTTTTCATTGGGAATGTTGGGATCTGGAGATGCCAAACTGTTTTGGTTTTTGTTAGCATTCTTTCGCTGTCCTCTTGTCATTTTGATGGCTCTGATGTTGGAAGGTATTTTGTAGTGACCTTCGCTGGTTGAGAGTGGTTAATTGATGACTGATTATAGGTCAGGTGCTCTTGCCTGTGGGAATCAGTGAGTATTTCCGTGGAACAGGCAGGTGATCTGGTTTCACTCCTGGTGATTTTCCTCTGCACCGTGGGCTCCAGGCTGAGTCAGCCAAAGCAGATATCTGTTTGGACTTAACTGCTGTAATTCAGATCAGCAGTTTGGGGAACTAGAATAAGGTCCGCACACAAACGTTCTGGTTGTGTAGGTTGATCCCAGCTGCCTGTTTTTCCTGTGGCTTTGTAGTCAAGACCCCAGGTAGATCAGATCTTCTGGGGGTGTAGCTGTCTTTTAGCTCTGTCTCTATACCCTGTAGAGGTGTCCAACCTCTCCCAGAACTATATGCCTGGAGGGACCTAGGTTGCTCTTGGTCAGCAATTAGACACTGCAAGCAAGACCGACGTTTCATCTCCTGATAACGTGAGATTGCCTGCCTTGCTTGGGCCAGGAGCCCCAGCTAGGCCCTCTTGTTCTGGGAGTGCAGGGCCAGTGGCTTGTGGCTGGGTGGTTAGGAAGACTAGAGTTGCAGAGCTCTGGGGGTCGCCCGCGGAACCAGGTCTTCCCGCCGGGCTATGATGCTCCACTAATGCTCTAGGCCAGCAATTAGACACTGCAAACACGACCCACCCTCGTCTCGTCTCCCGATAATGTGAGAGTGCCTGCCTTGCTCGGGCCAGGAGCCCCACCTAGGCTCTCTCATTCGTGAAGTGCAGGGCCAGTGCCTTGTGGCTGGGTAGGAACAACGGGGTTGTAGAGCTCTGGCAGAAGCCCGCGGAACCAGGTCTTCCCGCAGGGTTATGGTGTTCAACTATCGCTCTAGGCAAGACCCATGTCTCCTGATAGGTCTGTGGAAGCAGTCTAAGCTGATTTCTCACTGCCGCTGTTTGCAGGCTCAGTCCGCTGTGATCAGTGTTTGGTTGGGTCCCGGATGGCCAGCGAGCTGCAACCCCACTTTAGCTGTCTCTGTTGGGTCCCGCTGCCTGTGTTTCCACTTGGCCTAGGTGAGTGACCTTCGCAGTTTGGGGTGGTGTGGAAGAAGGAATTCTAGGGCAGATTCACCCTCTTCACTGAGACTCCTCTGGCTGGGGACTCCGGAAAATCCCCTCCCCAAACAATGAGTCTGTACTTTATATGCAGGCTGCAGTTTGCATGTGGATTCCATTCCAGAGTTTGGGAACTATGTTTAGCACCTCTGGGATGTTGCTTGTCCTAGGGGGGTAGGCCCCCTGTTTGGTCTGCAGTCTTTGGGGCACCACTCACCTACAATTCTCAAAGTCCAGCAATCTGTTGCTCCACTTATGTCCCTGGTCTCCTCGGAGTAGATCAGATACATGGCTTATTGGTCGCCGCCATCTTGGAATCCCCAGTGTAGCATTTTTAAAAGGGTGGTTTTACTTTTGAAAGGACATGGGAAAAATTTTCCTGTTAATCTTTGTTCAGAAAGGATTGAATACATTTTATTCAGATGTTTTTAATGAAGTCTTTATTCCCAAGCAAGTAAGATGGTCTCATTAATTTCAATACTATTTTATAATCTTAAAGGATTAAAATAAGTAGTTTTAAATACAGTAAAATAATATTACTATCTCATTTTAAACCGTGAAATGACAATGGAAAAATTGAAAAATAATAGGATCATGGGAAGAAAATTGCATCTTGCACAAATCTGAAAGATGCCTCCATCCTTTAGCTTTTAAAAAATTGCTCATATCACGAACTCAGTCAAGAGAAGTAGGTCCAGGTGGGCATATGATTGTGGAGGTCACAAAGATGTCTGAGTTCTCTGATAGTAGCTGGCACACTCTAGTAGGGACAGATAATGCCTAACTTTGAGTCAAAATTTAAAGTAATGGCATTCCACACTTCTAATCATGTGTTAAGGTGGAGAAGCAGCAGAGGTGAAAAAAAAAAAAAAAAAAAAAAGGACAGTGAGATGTGCAAGAATCAGATGGAGTCAGCTACATATGGAAGAAGTAGTCTTGTACCCAGGAGAGTTCAAACTGACCTTTCAAAGTGCATGGGTGACTTTTGAGTAGGTTTTTAGATATACATATCTTAAAAACATATATGAAGTCCCTGCATACTAAAAATCAAGTACTAGTTCAATAATACAGAAAACTTAACCTTAAATACTTATTAAAGAAGAAAGACTGAAGGAAATTAACTAAGAAGATTATGGTAACAGACAAGATAAACTAAACAGAAAAATAAAACAGGAAAGGTAGGACACATTAACAACAAACAATGAGAGTAATTTTAAAAAGGCAAACACAGTTGTGTAAAGTGAAAACGAGGCTGTTTCTATGTTGTCAAATAGTCTTGGCTTTGCTCTAGGTCAACTGATGTGTGTGCATGCTGTCCCTGTATCTATCATCCTCTGTGCATGTGGTACTGTGAAGAATGCCCATGCTTATAAAATACATTTACTAAATCAGTGAGGCTACATGACTCTAGTTAGGAACATTATTTTCCTTTAAATCTTTAAGAAATAAATTCACATATTTATAAATTACTAAAAGTCATGTGGGAAGAATAGACACACTAGACAAATTAACATAGCAATAAAATAAAATAAAATAAAATAAAATAAAATAAAAGTAAGTTAAAAACACTCCAGACTCAGATGGTTTCTTAATGGAATTTAGTCAAATGTTTGAGGTAATTAAAATACTTTCAAAAGGTTTCTAAGCATAGGAAATGGAGATAGTTTTTCTTTCTGTTTTACTGATGGCATAACACGGATTTAAAGTAGACAAACATGATACAGAGATGGGCTCACAGCATCATGTAAGCATTTCACATAAAATATCAGTCTATACAGGAGACAGTCATGTTAGAGCAACATTGTGATCTGGCCAAGCAAAGTTCCCATCAGGCATCTAATATGAACTGACTATCAGTAAATCTAAACTTTACCAGGTAAGAAGTCAACAGGGAAGCAATTCTGAGAACATAATTTCTAACCTGAAAGACATGATATAGGGAAATAGATTATTTTAAACCGGAAGCCATGGTCAGCTCTGTTAGAGGTTGGTCTGATATGTTCTGATGCTAATTACTTCTTGCTGTCTCTGTGCCCCCAGATTGTTTGTACCTTGCCTAAGAGCTTATTCCTGTTTGACCAATAAAAAGCTAACACACCAGGACAGGGCAAATGGTATAGGTGTGGCTAAGGTTCCTTGGCCTTTGGGAAGGAGACTGGAAGAGGAGGAGAGACCAGGAGGAGAAGAGCAGGAAGGAGGAGAGCTGGCGCTGTGGATTAGGTGGAGGAAGAAACACATGGCCGGCATGGATGGAGACTTGGCCCAGATGATGATAATTAGCAAGTATTTGGGATTATGGGTGGGAGGTAGCTCCATAAAAAATATTAGAAGCACATGGCATGGGATTGGGGTGGGGTACCTGCCCCTATATGGGAAATAGTGTAGGGGAGTCATAGCTGCCCTGTCCCAGGTTAACTAAGACGATTTTAAAATATAACAGGTGTCTGTGTCTTGATCGATTGCCAGCAGACTAGAAAATACCATTGTAATAATAACATTTTAGGGTTAATATTAAGCCTTATTAGACCCAACTGCTAATTTAACTACAGCACAGCTCTACTATAAAATAATGGCTATGTTTCTATTAGAGATTGGCAGAGGAGACGCAGCTCATTGTTAGTGCTATTTAGCATCACTCCATAAACTAGTCAGTAAGGTTAGTGGAAGGAAAGACGTAAATATTTGAAAGAAAACGGACAAATTACTATTGCAAGTTAAGGTAATATTTATCTAAAAATAGTTAAAATTTGAATGCTAATGAAATGAAAAGTAAATAATTTTTTGTTTTTGTTTTTTTGAGACAGGGTCTCTATGTGTAGCCTTGGCTATCCTAGACTCACTTTGTAAACCAGGCTGGCCTCGAACTCACAGAGATCTGCCTGCCTCTTTTCCAGGTAACTGGAAAAATAAATACTTTAATAAAATCACATGAGTGATTGGTGGCACAGAGGCAAATTCTTTCAGTAACATTCCTGGTGCCTAAGCATGAGGACCTGAGTTCAATCCCTAGCACATACAGTTGGTGTCTATAATGTCAGCACTGGGGAAGAAGAGACAGGTGGACTCTGGGGCTTCACTGGCCTCAGTGAGAGATTGTGTCTTAAAATTCTAGTTAGACAGTTCCCTAGGAATGACCCTAAAGTTGCCTTCCACACATCTGTAAATACACATGCATGGTACTGGTGGCATATAAACAGCCAGCCTCTAGGTTGCTTAGCAACCTCTGACATCATCTCCTGCCACTGCCAGGTGTGTGCCAGACTATAAAGGGGGCCAATCTGCAACCTTCTCTCTCTCTCTCTCTCTCTCTCTCTCTCTCTCTCTCACACACACACACACACACACACACACACACACAATGTCTCTCTGTCTCTCTACCCTCATGGCCCACTCAGGCTCTAACTTCTCCCCCTTTTCTTTCTCTTTCCTATACTTCTACAATAAATATTATACCATGAACATTGTGGGGCACATATTTAACACATACGCCTTCATATTCTCATGCACAGGATCATATATATTGGAACACACCCTCCCCATCCCCAGTTGAATGACAATGTGTTACAAGGTTGAAAATTACTGTGAGAGTAGATTTTAGCTATTTTGATGATGGAATCACAGTGAGTGAGTTAACGCATATGTCAATCAGCTCTGTCCACACATTCTGCGATGCATGGATACATCAAAATATGCTGTGTACATTTTTCACAGTTAAAAATAAAAATCAAATAACATTTATATTAACAAACAAAAGGTGCATTAGAATATCTCAAATTTCAAGCAATCAAAGGCAAAATGGATTAAGTAGATAAGCAAAGGAACTAATAACGAACATTTAAAATCTGCTTATAGACTCATCAGTGAAGGGCTAACTAATTGAAGTTCATTGTTCTGAGATGGAAAGACTTCCTATGAGATATCAAATCCCTCAAAATTTGTTCAAGAGTGCTCATAAAATATTGGCATTTTTAAATGAGAAATTGGCAAAGTTATTTTAAAAGTTCATTTGCAAAGTTTTACTAATTAAAACAAACTGCCATGTTTATTTCCGAAAAGATAAACAAAACCAGAAATAATCAATAATCAAAGAAAACATTGCAATTCAAATGAGACAAACTTAGATTTCAAATAAGTACTAAAATGTGGTGTTGGGTTTTAGGAGATGGCTCAGTGTTAATAACACTTGCTCCTCTTCCAGAGGATCTGGATTCCCTTTCCAGCATCCATACAGAGACTCACAACCATCTGTAACCTCAGTTCCAGGGGTTGTGACTCCATCTTCGGACCTCTGCAGTCACTGAGGCAAAACACTTATAACCATAAAATAAAAACAAATAACTGTTTTAAAATATTGTGTTCAAGGAAATGCAAGTTAGGGCTGGGAAGACTGACTTTCTTTTGGCTTATAAAACTTAAAAAGTAAAACTGGGTCGATATATAATAAACTGAGTTGATAATGAACATTGGGCAATAAATTCTATTTAATGTCACAGAAACCTATAGGATTTAGCCCAAAAATGTTTACTGTCCTGAACAGCTGTATTTCCACATTCCTAACTATATCCAATTTATCTAAATAAAACTTTATGCCTAAGCATCCAGTTGTTTTTATATTATGAGCAGTGCTAAAATGAATATCCTTTTATAACTAAACAGGAGACAGTGATGGCACTGAGCTCACAGGGGCCAGAACCAATGAAAGTAGAGATATAAATAAATTTAAAAAGGGAAATAAAATTATTCTACTGGGAAGATATCAAAGTTATCTGGATTTATTACTAATTATTTTCTCAATTAGCTCAAATTAGATTCATACCCAGGAAGCATGCTATTACTGCTTTATAACAGTGTTATTTAAACCAATAAAAACATGTGTTTCTTGTCTACATCTTAATGTTAAAATTAACATTTCTTCATGTTAAAAACTGCACAGCTATTTCAATATACAATGTAGCAATTTTTGATTTTATAAAAAAATCTGGTCAGCATATATAAATGAGAAAAATAATAGAAAATTGAAACTAAATCAAACAACCTAGTGTCTGATTTATACAAACTAAGGCAAATTACTGAAAAAAGATTTCAGATTAGTTAACTATGTCATGAGCAAAATGAAGCTTGCGTTTTGATTTGTATAAGACCCATTTCAAAAATTATGGTTTAATCTAAAGCTTACACTAAAAGGATCAGAATGCTGTCTGGCTTAGAAGTTCAAGAGTTTTTCTTTTTCAGTGGACTTCAGTGGAATAACAAGTAAAAAACAAAAAGGTATGCGCCTGCCAATATAAGCTTCTATATTTCTGGCTATTGTGAGGAAAGATGTTTAATACAAGTGTTTGTTTTCAAATGCTAGTTGTGGTAAGAAAATTTGAAGTAAAATAATGAGTATAAGTGATAATTAATAATTAATATATCAAAATAAAATGATGACATTTATGTACTGGGATATTATTCTTCAATCAGAATTTGACAATATGACATGCCAATAGATTTTAAACAATTAAGTACATAAAAAAATCTAATTAAGTCTTCTTCAAAATGCTGCAAAACCTCTTCAAATATTTGCTCTGATGATTTCTTCCTACACGAACCATCTCATTTTAAAATGACTCATTCATCGGCTATTTTTCTGGATTCTTTTTACTCTATCCTATGTTACTTTTTCATAACATGTACCACTTTTGAAAAGTGTATATACATATTTGTGTTCATGAGTATGTCTGCCTCCCCTGCTGGAGCACAGGAGGACACAGCTGTGTCTAGCTGGACTAATCAGGCACAAGAGTATCCAGCGACTGTGTGTGAATAATGAAGGCTTAGAAATCCCTGGCCACAACAGCAAAACATTACAGTGAGTTATCAGACAAGGCCAGCAATTCCTCTCTCAAGGGTTTAAAGGTATTCTTAATGGTCTGAGTAGAGGAATAGATTAATTAAAAATTTAGAATCTATAAAATATATATGAAGCATCTCTGTGGTAAAACACATTACCCCAAGTACGTGATTATATTAATTATTAAAATTGTAATAAATTTTAGCATTGATATTGTTAATAGTTTATATTTTTAAAAATTATGATATAATTACATTTCTCTCTTTCTTTTCCTCTACCAAAACCCCTTCCTGCTTTCTTTCAAATTCTTGGCCTCTTTATCATTAGTTATTATTGCATGTACATATGTATATGTAACCTGCTTGGTCCATATAATCTTACTCTGATGCATGTTTTCAAGGCTGACCATTTGACGTTACATGACCAGTTGGTGTGCTCGTTCCTAGGGAACACTATTTTTCCTGCTCTCATCATTTCTAAGCTGCCTGTAGTTCTTTGTGTAAGGCTGAGGCCTCATGGACTTTTTTTTTCTTGTCCAATCTGGTGTATCCATTGGTGTCATCCTCATTCAGGTCACATCTTCATTTTAATTACTATAACACCCATTTCATGGAGAAATTAGAAACTTCTGTATATGTGCTACACTCTCACCCTATTCCAACACTGCCATGGAAATTTTATTTCTTGTCTTTCTTAGAGCTGCTTTCTCTAACTTTACTCTATGCCTTTCTCTTATTCTGGGCGTAATTAGACCCTCTCCTTTCCACTCTCAAAGAAGCTTCTATCCTCCATGTGGCCACGATCTTACCACATCGCCTGTACTCCTGGGACTCCTTGTATCTGGTTCTCTGTTCTTCCCTTCCTTCTTGGCCTTATTCTTTTAAATTCTAGCAGCTGGCTGGATTCAGCTGTGGTTTTTTTGTTCTGTTTTGCTTTGCTTTATACTACGGCACCTTTAGTTTCTATCACTCACTTTTATGGCTTTAGTCTTCAATTAAAACATTGTGTGTATTTTCTGTGTTATCCAGACAGCTCCTGAGTGCTATCTCAAGTCATATAACCTTGTTCTGGATACTTCTCCTTGAATGTTCTGTAAGCATCTTAAATGCAGTCTTGAAACCAAATTCCCATTCTTTTATACAATCCTAATCTTTCTCTCAGGGTTCTGTTCCTTAGAGAACTAACACAAAATAACTACCTGATGATGCGTAACTGCTCAGTGATGCAAAATAAAAACTTCACAATAGAACCATTCTCAAGTGTGTCCTCTGAACGCTTGCATCCAATCAATAGTCAACCAACTTGGGAGTTTTACTGAGAGGACCGGACACTGGTAAAAGGCCGTTGGCTAGAGTCACATAGCCTCCACAGGCATTTGCAGCACCAACCAATCCCAGTTGGAGTCACCTAACAGGATGTACCTGGTCCTGGAAAGACCAAGGGAAAGACCTGGACCAATCAGCCGCTAATGTGACTATATATGGCCTAATGCCTCTGTACTGTAACTTGGGTGACAGCTTATGCCCCTGTGATTGCTCTTTAATACACCCAATCATATTAGAAGATAGAACACACTTTTAGAAGTGCCCTATAAAAAGGCCTGCACACTTATGGCCAGCTTTGCCACCATTTTGTATGGACAGTTTGTCTCTGCACGCAGGCTGTTTCTGCAGAATAAACACTTTTTGTTTTTACTCACTGCTTGAGTCTGGTGTCTTCCTTCAGCCACTTTCAGACTCTTACATTACCTCCTATGTCTGCCTTGAATCTATCTACTGTTTAAGAAAATATAGTATTTTCCCAATGTATATAATAGTATCTACTTTTAGTAGAGTGTTGCAATGGCTTCCTAGTTGCCTTCTCTTCATTCAGTGATGATTCATTCTTAGCAAGTGCAAAAGTGCTCTTCCTCCCTCACAAGATGCCTCAGATTCCCATGCCATATTGGATCAGACTCAGGGGTGAGGTTCAGATTTTGACATTTCTCCTGCAAGAATGAGAAAAGCATGGTTCCTTTCAATGTGAAGAAAGAGGCGAGTGCTCCAAACACCCAGCGTACAGTGGTAGAACAAGGGCAGCATGTCCACAGCAGATGCCGGCACTGCACAGCAAGTGTGTGGAAAAGCTCTGTGGGAGGTCACTGCTGCCACCAGCCCCAACACTTCTCAAAGGCTGCTGTGCACATATCTCCAGCTCTGCCCAGTCAGCAAGTCTACACCCCAGGAGTAGAGTTCCAGGACCTTGTCTCCCTGCTCTGTGCTCTGATGGACCGTTCGACATGATCTAGGTGCTACTCAGTGGTTTGTCAGTTCACTTCTTTCCCAGGAAGACTGAAATGGACTTTTCTTTTGTAGCTGGTCTATCGATTTTTGGTGCTTCTACCATAACCATTTGTTTATTTTCATTTAATATTATTTTTCGTGTCTTGGGAGCTTCTCTTACTCCCCAGAAGCACACTTTGGGGAGAGGTTGGAGGGATGTCCAACCCTTTTGGTCATGTTCCCTGGGGTGATTTGTGTACATTTAGCATTGGCTTTCTAAAGAGGCCTTTCCGCTGTGTGTTTAGAGTAGGGGGAGGAGAGCTGTTTTCCTCAGCTAAATTATCTAGAGTAACAGTATAAACTGATATAAAGCAGAATAGGAGATATATCGGCTTCCGTTCTGCTCTTTTATATTAGCTCACTGATTTTGCTAAAGCTGGAGGGGATAATTTCCCCCAGGCAGGAGATTATACTTTTAGCCCTCGCTCCACGAAGTTACTATAAAGAATCATTTCATTAGTATTGATTGCTTCTCCGTGTGCCGTACAAGCAGCACGTTGCTTTCTCGGAAGTACAGTGCGTCAGTTACTGTCCTCATTGCTCTAACCAAGGACCTGACAAAAAGCAGCACAGAGCAGGAGAGGTTTATTTTGGCCTAGTCTGAGGGGTATAGTCCACCATAGTAGGCAGTGTGTGGGAGCAACTAGTCCCGCAGGCCAGCTGTCTTTTTGGAAGCAGAGAGGAACATGAAGCAGCCAGACTATAAACCCCAAGACCCCTTCTCTCCTCAGTGGCCCATTTCTACCTCCTAAAGTCCCTCCACCCCAAAAAAGGAAAACCCCACAACAACCAACAACAATACCACCAGCCTTGGGATGCTGTGTTCAAATAATGAGACTTTGGGGCATAATGTACATAATAGAAACACCCAGTAAGCGCACCATAATACCTTATCTAAAAGCTTAAAAGAGCTGCAGTTTTCCACCTGTTAACCTTGAAGCTAAGTGAAAATCTCTGGAGGTAAAATACTAAAGTAATCTCCAGTAACATTAGCCACGGGAGTAAAAGCAGCCCTCAGATTCACTGGCCTGAAATACCACTCCCGGCTCAGCACGTGTACTGACAGCAATTAGTACTACACTCTGGGGAAGACATCCATAGAGAGTCCCTGGCCTCTCAGAAATGTACGTTTTTATTGCTAATCTTATACTAATGTCTTGTTAACTCTCCCATTAAATACTTCACACTCGAGGAGAAGATGGTGTTTGTGTAGTAATAAGCAGGAGTTGTTGCACCTTACCGGCCAACCTGTTGCCCCTTCCATGTCAGTGTTCTGGCAAGGGGGTGTGGACGTATTTTAAAATGCTTCTTCTGCAGCTGGTAGTTTCTGTCTTCTGGGCAGAATCTTTTCAAAGATTGGCAGATGATGATTACAATAATGTTCTTCTCGGGGAAGTCATAATCCTTTTTCTTTATCAAACAAAGGGACAGTAAATTTCAAACACTGTAACATGGAGTCCTTATAACAACCTAAGAACTAGAATTGACTCATACTGTTACTGAAACTAGAAACATCTCTTTCCCTCCTCCTTAAACATTGTTTATTTTTTAAAAATCATACTATCTTCTGTTTTGTGTGGGGGAGAGTTAGGGAATACCAGATGTATTGGTTGTACCGTAGCGACTTGCCTATATGGCAATTGTGTTTCAGTAACCCCTCTTTTTTTCTTTACAGCTTCCCTTTAGAGCTTAAAGCTGAAAGTGAAGCAGAAGCCATTGTTCTGTGAAGGACACTGTGGAGGGCTGTGGGCAGAACATAGCGGGGACAGCAGGTTCCAACATGTCTTGCTATCCTAGTCATCTTCCCTAGAGCTGGTCCCACCGAGTGGTAGCCACCTCCGGGCCCCACGCCCCGACCTTCAGTTCCTGACCCATAGGAGCAACAGCTCCAGGCTCTGCTTCCACAACAAACCCTGAGCTCTCACAGCCAACAGTCTGATAAGAGCTTCTCAGGGATGCTGTGCCAAGCTCCAACTTGTCCACCCAACCTTAGCCTCCACAGTTGCCAGCGATGATAACAATGCTGTTTCTAAAGAGATAAAAATCTTTAGAAATTACCATGGAGAGATTACTGAGGGATATTAGAAGTTTAAATTAGTAAAATTTAGAAAGTGTTTATCTAGAACTGCTGCAGCCACTAACTAGCATAGTTGAGCAACACTTTTATTAAAAACATAATACGTTGTCTAAGTTGCAACAGAAGTAGTACAAAATATTTTTCTATTAAAACAATTTTGTTGTGATAAACCATAATTCACTTCTACCGTAACATTGTATAATCTGTTATTTGTGTTCATAGTGTGCAGTTTGGGTGTGTGCATCTCATCACTGCTGACAGATTGATGCAGGCAGAATCCTTACCTCTTCCCTACATCCTGCAGAATTATAGCATCGGCACTTCAAAACTTTTCAGTTATGCCTCTAAAATATATAATAGATAATTAAATATTGATTTCTGTTTAAGTTATAATTAAGCTCTTTTTCTAGTTAAAAACACACCTCTGGATGCATCTATAAAGGAAGCTTGCTACCGCTATAGCAGTAAGTGAAGATGCTATGGTGGAATAAAGCAGAAAAGCATTCTTTTTTTTTGTTTAAAATATTACAAAATATGCTAACCACATAAGGAAATACTTTCAACAAATCAATGGTAGATTTAAAAAAAATTATTTCATTTTATCACACAAAATTACAACCCTTTGAAATAAGTAATAAAAAATAGAGTTGTTACAGTGACACTTAAATGTGTAGCCAAAATTTAAAATAACTTCTAATTGGATCCAAGCTGGTAAATAGGGTGGATCTTTATATAAAAAGTAAAATAAAGTCAATCTATATAAGAAATAAAACTGGCTGGTCATCGTGACGAATAACTGCAATCTTTATCTTAACGCGAGGGAAGGGGCAGCAGAAGAATCAGGAGCTCAAGGAAAAAAGTGTGGCTGCATAAGAAATTTGAGCATATCCTGGCTGTAAGAGACTCGCGCAAGAAAAAAATGAAGGAAAAAAAGGATAAATTAAAATTATTCTTCATTCTTTGAAGGGTATGTGCTATTAGATGATTACAGATTTCACCTTTGACTTTTCTGGGTTAAGATGTGGCTGGGAAGCATTGAAATTTGCATAAACAGTGGTCTGTGTTGTGTTTCTTTGGGTTACAGTGCATGCAAATGAACAGAATTCACAGTGACACAATCTAGAGAAGGTTTCATTCCAGCATTTCAGATCTTCCCATCCCGCGGTAGAACTTTGCAATGCGTATTTTAGTTTTTACTATGTAATTCCTATGCTTTTGATATTTTACTGTTAGAAATACTGGGTAATTATGCCTAAATGCATTGTTTTGATTATCCGTGTATTAAACAAATGTGTTTCTCATACATATAGAAAATGAAGAGGGCTAAGAACAAGCTCCTCGCTGAAACCCTGACATAGTCATCACTGACACAGCTACAGAGTCTTTGTAGCATAACATCTCATGTGAGGCAAATAAAAACAGAAGTGAATATGTTAAAAGCTTCCATTGAAAAGTAAGATTCACAAAGCACAACAGTATGGTAGTAAATAATTAAAAAATCAAGGAATAAAAATGTTGGCAAAAAATGGTAGTTTTCACGGATATGTAGGAGGAAATATTTGGTGGCATACACAATGGAGAACATCAGCTTGCGGTTGTTGTTTTTGGGTACTTAAGAGGGAGGGAGGGAGAGAGAGAGAGAGAGAGAGAGAGAGAGAGAGAGAGAGAGAGAGAGAGAGGAAGAAGAAAAAGAAGAGAGGAGAGGGAGGAGAGGAGAAAGAGAAGAGATAGAAGAGACAAAAGAAGAGAGAGGAGGGAGGAAGAGGAGAGGAGAGAGAGAAAGGGGAGGAGAGAGAGGGGGGAGAGAGAGAGGAGAGAGGAGATAGAGGAGAGAGAAGAGAGAGAGGAAGAGAGAGAGAAAGGAGAGGGAGAGAAAGAGAAAAGAGAAGAGAGGAGGGGGAGAGAGGAAAGAGAGAGAGAGAAGAGAAGAGAAGAGGAAAGAGAGGAGAGAGGAGAGGAGAGGAGAGGAGAGGAGAGGAGAGAGAGAGAGAGAGAGAGAGAGAGAGAGAGAGAGAGAGAGAGAGAGACAAAGACAGAGACAGAGACAGAGAGAGACAGAGGAGAGAAGAGAGGAAAGAGTGTATGCATATAGGCACCTGTGTGGGAGCCAGAGGACAGTATTTTGGAGTGGTTCTCTTCTACTCTGCCCAGGCAGTACGTCTCCTGTTCTGTGCCATGCTGTGTACTCCAGGCTAGCTGGCTTCCATTTGAGTCTCCTGTCTCTGCCTCTTTTTGTAATAAGAGCGCTGGGATCACATATATACATCTTTGTATCCAGATTTTTTAAAAACTTGGGTTCAAGGATTGAATTTGGGTTGTCAGGCAATCACCTTTACCTGCTGAGTCATCTTGCTGGGTTAGAGGTAACTGTTGACAGCCAAGTTGTTTATAGTTCATTTTGTATAATCAGAATAATAAGTGGAGACAGACAGACTTTATTGAATTTGACCTATCAATTTAGAGTTTCATTTCTTGTGCATTTAGGAGCAAATCTCAAATATTCTCTTGTTGTGAGCTTTTTTTTCTGTCATATCCAATGATATTACAGTCTTTCTGGAATTACTTTCTTTCCCAAGTAACATGCATTCTTGCAAAATGCATAGTGGGAAGCCAAGCCAAAGGTTAGTTCAGCAGGCTTGGCATCAGAGAAAATTTAATGACTGAACAATCACTCTGAAGGAACTTAAACCTGTCCAGCTCCTTTAGGCAATTTCAAGCATTTTAATTTTCCCAGAGATGTTCCCTGCTGTCTTAATGAATAGTCAGAAACTGGCCTTACTATTCATGGACACTGACTGCAGCTGGAGATGCCTCTCACTTCTTTTGATATCTGATATCTTTTCAGGGGATTCCCTTAAAAAGAAAAGAAAAGAAAAGAAAAGAAAAGAAAAGAAAAGGAAGAGAACCAACCTTGCTTTGTTTATGTGATGGGAAGAGCCTTAGGTCAAACAGAACCAAAGTGAATTAATAATGTTAGTCCTTAGGGTTGAAGCAGAGATGTCATTGATGCCTAAAAGATTTTGAGCACTTAAAATATTGGAAGAGATCACCATAGGAAAAAAACTTACTTTGGAAATAGCTTTAATTTCTGTGTCTGATTCAGAATATCCCAATTCTACTTGTATAGTTTAAGTAGAAGGATGCTGCTTGTCACAGAATTATTAGCACTTTGAAAAGGCATTTCTCAGGAACAGTTTGGGTTTTGGCAGAGAGGAATTCTTTGTTCATCTTCCTGACCCTGTAAAGTAGGGGGAGAAATTCTGAAGCGGTGTTTTCATTGAGATCACGTGCTTATGTTCCTCAGCTAAATATCAAACTATAGAATGTGAAGGGTGCAGAACTTCCAGAACGGCAAGAGCCAGGTGTTTGATCTCTTCTCAGCAAGACAACAAGCAGCGAAAGTCATTGCAGACAGTCCCCAAGGCCACAGAGTGAGTAAGATAACTCATTCAGAACCCACCAGTTCTCAGTGATAATAGCAAGACCTCATGACTTTTGACCCAAAGCGGTTCCCTTAAACTTCCACCCTAATCATATGTCACAGATGCCCTTTCTCAGGTGCACGTGTCTTCCTGGATGGATGTCACCCAGAGAGGGGCTCTTTTTTTCCTTAACCACTCAGCCTGGTTCAACTTGGCAAGCATCTCTTCCAAGCAGCGAGGTTCTTTTTTCTAATCCCTTAATGATGCACTAAATGTGACAGGCTGAAAATACTGGGACCACAATTGTCCTTGCCCCAGCTTGCTCATAGAAGGAGCATTCCACACATGGAGAGTCAAGCCAAGGAGAAGGGGCAACCAGCCTGCTCTGCCCCTTGTAACAACTCAGAGCAGACTGTCACTCTTGCACCAGCAGCCCCTACTCCCCAAGCCTAGGGACACATGATGTTAAGGAAATGCTCAGTAGGAAAAGGGGACAGGAGGTTAAGGAGGCCTTTGACTCTGCCTGGAGAAACTGGTTTTATCTGGAATAGAGCCTGGAAATTTCTTTACTTAAGAAAAAAACATCAAAACAGTGATTATCTTGGCAGAGAGCAATTTGCAGGGCCTGGAAGATCTCTACAAGTCATATAGCTAAGCTACCAGCAGTTTGACAGAGGTATCTAAAAAAACAAAACAAACACAAGATGGCCAAGAAGAAACCATTAGGAATATAACTCATTTTTGTGTTTGGCAAGGAGGTAAACCAACACTGGCCTCTTCCCTTTAAGAAGCAAACAACATGGTGTGGAGAGCTCAAAGCTCTTCACTCCAACTGTACACAAGCCCACCAATGTGGACTAGAGTGTTGGCTGCTACAACACCTGATTGAACAGTAGCGTACTAGCCAGACCTGAAAATTAAAAATATACATATTAAATAAAAATATCACTCAGCCTCGACTGTCTGGAGACCAGGTATGTGTGTCCAAAGTTATTCTTTGACAAAGGCTAGTGAGAGAACCCTTAGACTACTAGTTATGGGCTGCACACAAGGTAGAAGCAGTAACTGCTCAACTTTGACAGTAGCCTCCAAATCATGAAATTTTGGCATATAAGTGCCTTATGCTAGCAGAAAGGGACTAATGGAACCAGGCCAAGGCAAAAATAAGGGAGAGGGAGGGAGAGAGAGGAGAGAAAGAGAGAACAAAATCTTAGATAAATGTGTGATACATGAAACACATAAACAGTAACCCTGCAATAAGTATAATAGGTAAAGAAGACATATTTTAAATGACAATTTCAGAAAATGTAGATATTAATTTGCATATGCAAGATACCCAGTGGAGTCTAAGGGGGTGGAGGGGAGGAAGGAGAATAGCCTTACACATATAGTCAAGAGACTCAGTCAACGGCTCCTGCAGCATGAGGAAAACAGCTTTTTATACGTGTCAGAGAAAGTCCAATACTCAAATGATTTATTTACTTCCTTACAGGGATGCAGGAGATCAACAGGATTAGACAGAAAAACATACTAAAATTTAAAAAAAGAAAGAAAAGAAAGAAAGCATGTGTAGGAACTGATATTGGCTCAAGATCAAATTCTCAGTACAAAGCAGATTTATTTGCTCCAGTGGGTCAAAGGTCATGGAGCAAGAGAAAAAGCCAGGAGATAGAGGAAGAAGGGGGAAAGAAACAAGGGAAAAGAAGGGGTATTTTCCCAAGGAAGGAGTGGGACAAGGCCAACAAAGAACTGTTCCTGGAAAGACATGGCACATAGGCACATGGTGGTTTGTAAAGGTACAAAGGGAAACCCCATGTTAGGATGAGACATTTGCTTGTAATTGGGCATGTCAATCAGGTGAATCAAAGGGGGCCTTAGATTCCTGGACTTCAATTCTTTGGTAGCTGGAACTTGGTAGCTCAGCCTTTGGAGGAGGAAATGGCCAAGTAAGGATAATCCTAAGGCTATTAACAAGGCAGAAGGACTAGGGGAGAAAGGCAAGACCTGCCAGAGCCATGTTTGCCACGCTCAGACTTGATGGAGTTACTTCATCATGTAGCTAAAACATCTTTTAAAAATCACCGAAAAGCCTTCAAAAATAAAAGAAAGAAAAGATATCACTAAGCATACAAATATTTAGCATATAGGATTCTAGAGTATATAGGATTACATTCTGCCAAATCAAATCAAATCAAATCAAATTTCTTCAAAAAGACTGGAGAGACAGCTTAGTGCATAATAGTGGGTAAGAGTGTTGGCTGTACAGGGATTCAGGAGTTTGGGTTCCAAGAACTCCAGTCCTTTGGGATGAAAGACAGGAGGACACAGTCTAGCTGCAGGTTCATTAACAGCTTCCCTCTCAAAGGAATAAAGAGGAGAGTGTCAGAGACTTCTAATGTCTTTCCTCTTGCATATATATATAATTAATTAAATTATTTCTTCTTGCAAATATATAATTAATTAAAAATTAAAATACAGAATTTTTTTTGCCTAAGAAATGTAGAAGCGACAGAAATTCAAATCTGTGTAAATGAATGTTGGTAACTTATTCAGATAATTATAAAGATTAGCATAATTGCATTTTTCATTTTTTGATTGATCTAATAATTAATTGCTAAATTGCACAGACACAGACACACTGTATATATGTATATATACATGTATATGTGTGTGTGTGTGTGTGTGTGTGTGTGTGTGTGTATGTAGTTTTATTGTTAGGCCTCAGGAACTCTATATGCTAATTATAGCCTAAAGGTTGCCAGTGAGGGCAAAGTTGTTTCAAAGAGAGAAACTGGCATCAAGTAATATCACAGAGCTCAGGAAGAAATGTAGAGGGGCAAGCATAAGAAGGGAAAGTTGAAATTAAACTCTGAAAACATTACACTTGCTGTGTTTTATTGCCCCAGCTCCTTTAGAAGCTAGAGAGTACAACAGTTAATGCCTATAACAATATATCTTCAGGCTATAACATGTATAGGTGAAATAAGTATGACAAAGAACATGAATAAGAGAGTGAGCACGAATAAGCTTTCATTTAAATTATGTGCCCTATTCATGTGGATTAAAAACAAGTATAACTTTGAAGTTGTCTCTGACGAAACTAAATAATCATTAGGAAAAAAAATCTAAAAGTAATGATTTAAAAAATTATCAAGGTTACTGTTGTTACTCTAGAGGACACCCTTTTATTATCATTATGTACAAGTAGCCGATAGAGGATGAACAGAGGAACAACCAAGACATAGAATGCATTTTTTAAAAAAGCAAAATTCCAGGTGCACGTCATACTGTCTCATTAATAACAAATGTGAATGAGCTAAAAATTCCATCAGAGAACAGGTACTTTCCCTTGGGTTAAAACATTTATGTGGATGGGAGTGTCTGGAATATCTGGTGAGAGTCGATTGCCATTTCTGACCCCTGCTGTGAGGGACTGTCAATAGGCTACAGTCTCTTACGGATAGTCACAGCTTCTCTAAGATTGTAACAGCCAGGCTATGGCCAGAGAATAATAATTCACAGCTAGGTGAGACTAGCAATCAGATAGACATTTGCTTGACATGCCAGTGTAACAAAACAGCTTTCTAGGAGTTGTGGGAGGAGGCTGCCCAGACATCTTGTTTTGATTCCGTAGCTCCCTGGCTTATATCACCTGCCCGTAGAAAATGGTAAGCGGAAAGCACCCTGCCTTATCTTGGTCTCGTATGTATTGAGATCTTCATATTATAAGAAATGCTGAGAATACACCACTCTGCAAACAAAGCCACACCCCACGCTTTTATTTTCACTGCTGGGCCATCTGTAGCACCAGTTCTTTTATTTCATTCTGTACCATTCTGCTATCACTTCCTTCTTCTGCTTTGTAGCAGTGAAAATGTAACTGGAGCAAAACAAACAAACATCAGATCTTGCTTTTTCTTTTTTCTGACAGCTATCAAAGACTTCATTGAATTGTGCAAACCTGAATTTTCCAATGTAATTTCATGAGAAATCAATTGTGAGCCAGTTGCTGTTAGAACAGTTTCCATCTCTGTAAATGGTGGCTATTGGGAAAGCAGCCTTGCTCCTCCCTTCAGAGACTGGGAAGGGTGGTGTGGAGTTTTGTGAGCACTTGTGTTAGTTTCCATTTCTATAGCTCAAGAAGTTTGCAGGAAAACAGACTTAAGTAGACTTCTTTGTGTTAAATGTTTCTTTCTTAGTGTTTCTGAATGGCACTGAATGACATATATGCTTTTTCTTGCTGTGCTGATGAAATCAAGGAATAGCCAGTTCTCCAGTACCCTCTTTATGCTGTGTACAATAGCTTCTGTCTCCTCTGCAAATATGAGCACCACAACAGGAATTAAGACTCAAAATTGTGTAGGTTAAAAAATCTTAATGAGAAAATTAAACAAAATCCTTCCCTTGTTATTTGTTGCCAGTGTTGTGGGGGGCAGTGTTTAAAGATGACAAGTGGAAACTTTCCTTTCACCCACAGAAAGTCAATCATGTTTAGTGTATCAGCTATCGAATTTACAATGTTTGATAGATTGTTTTAAGGACATTTATTGCAAAGGAGTATTAGAAGAACTTAAAGCATGTAATTTTACCCATACCCAGGAGAGGGGTGGGGAGAGAGAGAAAGAGAGAAGGCCAGACAGAGGTGCAGAGTGAGAGAGAGAATGTTATGTAATAAACTGAAGTGATAAAACCGATGGCTTTAAAGGGGACTATCATGTCCTGTGACTCTTGCAGTTGACAACCTATTTGCTTAGATGAAAGAACAAACACCCCAAAAAATAGACATTGAAACAGGTTGCTTACATGACGCCTTTTTTAAAAAAAGGCCGTATACCATTATTGGTCTGGTATTTATGGTATTGCTGACTGGAAAGTGTTAGGATGACCCACATACACACAGCTTTATATATTGAAAGTAATAAACTCTTGCCTATGACTAGAGCAGAAAAAATTTTAGGTACCATTTACTTCAACTCCTATTTATGACAATTTGAATTATCTGTTAATATTCATTTCCTGTTGCAAGTAGAATGCTAGTGGCATGAGAAAAGAGGCTTTAACTGCTTTGACTACTTATGTATTGCTGCACCTGTCCCATTGTAGGCACCTAATGAGCACGCATTAAATAAACACTATACTCATGGCTTATGTAGATTTGTCACTAAATTACGATGCTTTATCATTAAAAGGTAATTTATCTGCAAAATCCCTCTTCCTCACATTTTTCTTTCAGAATATTGGACACCTTATTTACTATTATCTAATAAGTCACTGGATTTGTCAGTTTGCTCTGGTCCCCAAAATCCAATCCCTAGTCTCAGCCTCAGCTCTGCAGCAGGATGCCTGTAAAGGGCTTCCCTGCCTCCCTCTCCTGTCTCCTGTGGATCCCACATATCTTCCCCTTCTAACCTCTGCCCCAACTCTTTCCTTTATAGCAGGCCCCAACTCTAGCAGATCCCCTGCTAACCCACAGACCACTGATGCCTGGGAAGCAGGTAGGCGAACTGTAGATCTTTCCTTCTCCTTCTGTTCCTGAGGGTCCAACCCCCTCTCATCTCCAGCTCCATAGCAGAACCTCTCAGGTGACCTCTCCTCACTGTCTCCCCTCATTCCAAGGAGATGGACTAAGCAGACAGTTCTTCCTCCTGTGAACCCCTTCAGACCCCTAGCCTATCTTCATCCCTAAAGACCAGGTCCCAAAATACAGAAATGAATTTCACCTGGAACGCCCAGTAGCCACAACCATTAGGTCTAAGACAAATTTCCGACCAGGAAACACAGAGATACCACACTCTAAAAGTCCAGAGAGGAAACAGAAACCAAGGAACAAAATACCCACCCAGCAAAGACAAATCCAGAAACCAGCACCTAGACCTATAATCATCTGAATCCCAGATGCCTAAAAGCCAGCATAAAATCAAAACAGCAGTGAGAGCAGTATGTCTTCACTGTATCCCATCTCTACTGCCACAGCAGGCCCTGGATATTCTAATAGAGCTGAAGCACAAGAAAAAGACCTGAAAACTACTTCTATGATAACGATAGAGGTACTTTAAAAGAAAATCAATGAATCCCTGAAAGCAATCCATAAAAACGCAAACAATGACGTAAATGAGTAACATTGTTTAAAGACCTAAATGTGGAAATAGAACCAATAAAGAAAATACAAACTGAGGAAATTCTGGAAATGAAAAATTTAGGAAACCAAACAGGTAAAACAGAGGCAAGCTTCACCAATAGAATACAAGAGATGGAAGCGAGAATCTCAAGCATTAAATATAGTATTAAAGAAATGGATATATCAGTCAAAGGAAATGTTAAATCTAAAAATTCCTAACAAAGACATTCAGGAAATCTGGGGCACTATGAAAAAAATTATGGAAAAAAAAAAAAAAAAAAAGCCGGGTGTTGGTAGTGCAAGCCTTTAATCCCAGCACTCAGGAGGCAGAGGCAGGAGGATCTTTGTAAGTTTGAGGCCAACCTGGTCTACAAAGTGAGTCCGGGACAGCCAACGCTAACACAGAGATATCCTATCTCGAAAAACAAAACCAAAAAACAAAACAAAACAAAACAAATCTAACGTAAGGGTAATAAGAATAGAAAGAGAATAAATCCAGTATGTAGACCTTCATCTTTTGGGGGACCTAAAAAATTGGGATATTGGCCAAGTCCTGGAAGAGCTAGCTGTAACATTTGTTGTCCAGTCTCTGTGTGATGAGAAAGCACAAGGCTTAACTGAAGTCCTTGCTGGAACAGTCTGTGAGGCTGGACCATCTTAGCTAATTGTTTCAAAATTGTTCTGGAAGCAGATATTTTTAGGAAACAGGTATTGAGGCAGTCTGTGAGGCTGGACCACTGGTGTCTAGTTGTTTTGTTCTATAAGCATATAAACTTTTAAAGGTAATATGCATTTTTGCATTAACACATGTATGGAATGTATGATGTGCATAAATCAGCTAAAGATGATTCTTTGCTCCATTTTGAGCAGGTGAAAGGTATCAAACTTTATAAGCTTGTTTGGATTGTATAACAAAACTGTAGTATAAATTTCCATCCATGCCATATGAAAGGATGGCATGTAAAAGTAAGTCATGAGGACTTTGCATCCAACAAGATTTACTGGTTATGCAGACATTTTCATGTCTCTGCCAGTTTCAGAGCTGTTCCCATGCAGAGGGATCAGCATTCATGTTACCTGTTTTGCTGTTGTTCTTGGTGTCTTCCTTTGTTTTTGCAGCTAAGAGTTTTCAGGAAGTCTCCCCCAGTTAAATCTGACCTTTATTAATTTTGATGGTATCCACAGCCTTTTCCCCTGTGGAAACAAAGGCAAAGCCTCTTCCCCATTGCAACACATTTCTTGAGGTCCATTCTGAAGTTAGCAGCTGTGCTACTTGTCTCATTGACATTTAAAAAAATTAAATTCTGGCATTATTTACTCTTTCTCTGGGAGATCTTGTATCCTCCTTCTGTTCTATGAGCATTTCCTTTAAAGTCATGTTAGATCTTTCTATAATTGCTTGCACGGTAGGATTGTGTGGTATACATGTAATATGCTTTGCATTGTAATATGCAAAGAACTGTTTCATTTTACTAGAGATATGTGCTAGAACATTGTCAGCCTTAATTTGTGCAGGTATCCCTATAATAGCCATATCTTCTAATAAATGTGTAATTACAGAATCAGCCTTTTCAGAACATAAAGCAGTTTCCCATGGAAATCCTGAATATGTATCTATGGTTTCTACGGTATCAATGGTATAGTGTACCATTAATTTTACAACCCTTGCAAAATGAAACACATAAGCTATTTTTATGACATTTCTCTAAGGTGGTATTATCAAACAGATTTTTAAACTTAGTATATAGACTTTCATCTAGCAACTTATCCTTGACAATAAAAATATAATATCTAGTCTGATTCTGTTGGTTCGTAGTTGAAGCTTCTTTACTTAGCATCTCTATGGGCTGCCACTCTTCAATTTCTTTAAGCCTTTGCAGATTTTTCTCATGTGGAAGTACTTTTTTTTTGGTAGGTTCCAGATTGGATTCTTCTGAAGATCCTTTATTCTGAATCAAAGGATTTCCAATCTCTGTTCAAGTACCTCCAATCTACAATCCATTCCACAGTCCTTATCTTATCTGCTTTGTTCTGTTTTCTTTTCTTAACTAGGATATATAAAATTGCAATAATTACTGAACATAATTATTTCTATGCTGGCAATCAAAACAAAACTATATGGGGGCCCAAATGCCTTTTTTAAAATAGCATTTTCCATTTTTTAACATGGAAAAAAATTAAGCCCCAACTTTCTTCTTTGTATGGAGACTTTACTTCTTTTTCTCTCTCCTTCCTTTGGAGACTTTATTTTTTCTTCCCCCAGACTATCATGAGATCCCATCTTTCCCCTTGCCTTCCACACTCCTGCTCAAGTGGTCAGTGGTGACATCCTTGATGTGTCACTGGGGTTCTAAAAGGTCCTCACCCAAGGCTCCAGCTTCCTGACCTTTCTTTTTCTTTTTAAATGAATTAGTTAATTTATTTATTCATTTTCCATGCATATTGTAGCCTCACCCTCCCTCTCTCTTCCCCCATTCCCTATTCCTCAGAAAAGGGGAGCCCCCAACCCCAGCTCATCAAGTCACATCAGGACTTAACTCTTCCTCTTCCCCTGTGAGGCCAAGTGAGGCACCCTGAGGCAGGTATGTGTGTGTGTGTGTGTGTGTGTGTGTGTGTGTGTGTGTTGGGGGCAGAGGGAGTGTTCAAAATGTAGGCAACTGAATCCTTCTCAGAGATAGCCCCTGGTCCCCTTATTAGGAGACCCACATGAAGCCTGAGCTGCTTATCTGCTACATATGTGTAGAGGGCCTAGGACCAGTCTATGCATGGTTCTGGGTTAGAGTTCAGTCTCTGCAAGTCCCTCTGGACCCTGTTTATTGACTCTGTTGCCAAGCTTTCTGTTGAAATATATGGGCTGACTTCAACCACTTTGTATCAGCCCTGGCACTTCTCTCAGGCTTGGATTCTGTGGTCCACTGTTGGGTGCCAAATGAAACTATATGGAATTTCCATGTCCATCCAGCTCAGAATAGTGACACAGAGACTCATATTTATTTATGACAGCTTTAGGCCTTCGATTATTGTAGTTCCTAACTAGCTCTTATAATCTATGTTTAATCTATGTTTTGCCACATGGTTCTTTACCTCTCCTCAGTTCCATATGTCTGATTTCTTCTGCATCTGGTAAATCTTTCCACCTCAGATTGCTTCCCCAGAATTCCTGTCTCTCCAGAAGTCCTGCCTCCCTTTCCTGCCTTTGCTATTGGCTGTTCAGCTCCCTTTTTAACCAACCAGAAGGTGACAGAAAACAGTGTTTATAAAACACGGAGACAGATGATGCATAACAATACCAAAGTCCATCTGTACTTAGCTCTGTGCTGGTACAGAAATCAGCATTTGAATAATACAAGGGCAGTCCTTACATAGGGCACAAAAGCATCACTGTGATACTGTACTTCACAAAATTATGAAGAAATACTTTTCTTGATAAGTACAGCTTCCCAAGTTAAAAGAAAATCGGATAATCAATTTGGAATAGAACTATAACCTCTAAGGCAATAAAAGTAGTCATTAAACAGCTTCCAATTAAAAAGAAAAAAAAGCTCAGAGACAGATGGTTTTAGTGCAAAATTCTACCAGACATTCAAAGAAGAACTAATGCCAATATGCCTCAAATTATCCCACAAAATAGAAACAGAAGGAACATTGCCAAGTTCATTCTATGATGCCTGTCATCTGATAACCAAAGCATACAAAGACTCAACAGAGAAAAAGAATTTCTGGCCAATTTCCCTCATGAACATAGATGCAAAAAAGTACTCAATAAAACACTTGCAAAGTGAGTACAAGAATACATCAAAAAGATCATACACCATAATCAAGTAGGCTTTACCCCAGATATTCATGGATGGTTCAATGGATTAAAATCAGTAAATATAATCCATCTTATAAACAAACTAAAAGAAAAAGAGAACACAGGATCATTTCATTAGCTGTAGAAAAGATTCTTGACAAAATCTAAAACCCCTTCATGTTAAAAGTCTTGGAGAGATCAGAGGTATAAGGGACATATCTAAACATGATAATGGCAGTTTACAGTAATCCTATATTCAACATAAAATTAAATGTAGAGAAAACCAAATCCATCCTACTAAAATCAGGGACAAGACAAGGTTGTCCATATTCTTCATACCTATTCAATATCATAACTGAGGTTTTTGCTAGAGCAGTAAGAATACTGAAGGAGATGAAGGAGATACAAATAGCAAAGGAGGAATTCAAATTATCTTCATTTGTAGATGATATGATAGTTCTATATAAGTGATCCTAAACATTCCACCGGTTAACTACAACAGCTTATAAACACCTTTAGCAAAGTACCTGGGTACAAGATTAACTCACAGAAATTAGTAGCCTTCCAATATGCAAACAAAAAACTGACTGAGGAAGAAATTAGGGAAAACAACACCTTTCATAATAGCCTCAAATAATATAAAATGCTTTGGGGGTAACTCTAACTAAGCAAGTAAAAGACTTGTATGGTAAAACTTCAAGTCACTGAAGAAAGAAATTGAAGAAGATATCAGAAGATGGAAAGCTCCTATGATCATTGATTGGTGGGCTAACATAGTAAAAATGGTCATCTTACCAAAAGGAACTTACAGATTCTATACAATTCCCATCAAAATTCTAACATAATTCTTTATACACCTTGAAAGAACAATTCTCAACTTCATATGGAAAAACAAAAAAACCCAGGATGCCTAAAAGAACCTTGAAGAATAAAAGAACTGTTGGAAGTGTCACTACTCCTGGTTTTAAGTTGTATTATATAGCTATAGTAATAGAAAATACATGGTATTGTCATAAAAACAGGTACATTGACCAACAGAATCAAATTGAAGTTCCAAAAACTCACACGCCAATGAACAAGTGGTTTTTGATTTTTTAAAAATCCAAAAATATATAATAGACAGAAGACAGCATCTTCAACAAATGATTCTAGTCAAACCATCTGTAGAAGAATACAAATAGATGCTCTAATAGAGGAATGCTGCCCTTGGGTTATTTACTTATTTGACTGATGTAATGTAGGCCAACACTCCAAAGTTGGTGCTGTTCAGCTAATAGGAAATTTCCCTACAGAACCACAGTAGACAAAACAGCACCATTGTTGCCCAGCCCAAATATTGGAAATAGTTTTCCATTTTAGTTATTTCTTCTGCGGGCTTCTCTTAGGAGACCAAGAAGCCACTTGGGACTAATGAGGATGAGTACCCTTCAGTTAATTATGGATAAGCAGAAACTTACATGGAAGGCTGGGAGCAAACCCACTGACCAGAGGGGAATTGGATGAAACATACACCCATGGAGAAAAATCTCTGTTTGCATGTGTTTGGGTTTTCAGTTACATGAAAATATCAGGTTTGGTGTGATACAAATAATGATTCAGAATTGTGCAGGAGAAGGGAAGGGGGGCCTTTCCTTTCTGTGTCTATTGTGGAGACAGCACTGCACTCTATTTACTGGATGGTATGGCATTAAGCACAGCCAAGGGGACTTTATTCTAATGATACCCTGCCATCCCAGTGGGAAGATGGAGATTTATTAAAGAGGTAAAGACACAAGTTCACTCCCAGAGAGGCTGTTACTTCAGGCCTGATGCATTCACCACCTTCAGCACTTCTATTGTCTTTTCACGTATTTTGTCAAAGGACAAGGAAAATCTCGTAGAAGAAAACTAGAGTGATTTAATGAAATTGCCAGCAAAGAAGGTAGTGTATTGTTAGGTCCCCATAGACTTGGGCATTTTCTGCTGTTTACTCAGCAAAGTGTCATCCATTGCACAATTAATCACCGCTCTTGTGCTGTTTAGTGTAGACAAAATGCAGGTGTAGGAAGAGAGCAGACTGGCACCTGCATTCGAAGTTTCCTTCAACGTTTAAAGTTAGGACAGTAATTATCAATTACTCACCACATTACTGAGGGCTGCACGGAGCTCTTATCCAAAATGTCGTTTTGCCCTTTCAACATCTATCACATTAAAAATTAGAGATGAGTTTCCCTCAGTAGAAGAGTGGATAAAGAAACTGTGGTACATATACACCATGGAATACTACTCAGCTATTAAAAACAAGGAATTCCTGAAATTTGTGGATAAATGGATTGAGCTAGAAATGATCATAATGAGTGAGTTAACCCAGAAGCAGAAAGAATCAAATGGTATATACTCACTTATATCTGCATACTAGCCCAAGGGGCATGTCCCACAAAAGCCTTCACTTACCAGGAAACTGGGACAGAGGGGAAGGCATCCTATTGGGACTCTAGATGAGAGAAGCATGGGAGAATAGCAAAGTAGAAGGATCCAGAGGGTCCTAGAAATCTACAAGTAGAACAATATGATAGGCAGATTTGGGCCCAGGGGTCCCGCTCAAACTAAGGCACCAGCCAAGGACAATACAGGAGGTAAACTTTAAACCCCTTCCCAGATCTAGCCAATGGTCAGAATATTCTCCACAGTTGAGTGGAGAGTGGGATATGACTTTCTCACGTACTCTGGTGCCTCACATTTGACCATATCCCCTGGAGGGGGAGACCTGGTGGCACTCAGAGGAAGGACAGCAAGTAGCCAAGAAGAGACTTGATACCCTATGAGAATATATAGGGGGAGGTAATCCCCCTCAGGAACAGTCATAGGGGAGAGGAATGATGGGAAAATGAGGGTGGGGAGGAATGGGAGGATACAAGGGATGGGATAAACATTGAGATGTAACAAGAATAAATTAATAAAAAAAAAAGGAAAAAAAATTAGAGATGAGAATGTCAAAAAGGTTTTTACACTTGTTTATAATGGCAAATGTAAAGCTATTACACCAGTAGAAATAATATAATTATGAATAATTATATTTTCTTACAAAAAATAATGGGATTAGTGACCCCCTTTAACATACCGGCAGTTTCATCAACATGTAGTTTGGAAGTGACAGCTGGATTTTATTATTTGCTTCAGCACTTAATCTGTTGCAATATCACTTGTCATGTAGCCTCGGGAACTTTTCACTGCACACTTGTGAGAAAATGAATAACAAGAAGAAGGCAATATCCTTGTATTGTTATGATAGAGTCCTTGCAGACACCCTGAAAGTCCTTTGGGACTCTCAGAGGCTCTAGACTACATTTGGAAAACCTTTATGTCAATATGATGAGTGCATGTGGTATTATCAATCAATGTAAAGCTGAAAAATGCATTTGATAGTATTATGCTGGTTTCTACCCTCTTCTTTTAAGAGGAGAGTCTTACAACAACCCCCTCCCCCGCCCACACCCCTGCTTGCTAAAGACTTTAACCATTATTATTATTTGTTGTTAGTATTATATTACTTTAGTTGTCTATATGATGAAATGATGTACAACATTGAAAACCTTGGTTTTTACATTACCAAGTGATGTTTACATTTATTATCATGGAAATATGATACTGAACTATTGACCCAGAGTTAGAAAATGGAAACAAATTTAAAGGAGATGTCAGTCAACTTTGTTTTATACATATGAAGGTCCATGAAAATCCTTATATCTTAATATCTCTTTTTAGATTTTAGATACTCTTAGTAAAACAACTAGTTATTGAAATTCTGTTCATTGTATCTTATATATTGGTTTTGGAGTTTGGCTGTCTAAAAAGTTACCTTCACAGGTAAGTAATAATAAGCCCCGGAAACACCCACAGTTAGCTTTAGCAGAGAATGAACTGGGTAGATGGAATGCTTTACCTTGCTGCAAGGAAAGGGGCGGAGCGTCTGCATAGTCTAATAGAGCTATCTAGAAGAAGATATTAATAATTTATTTTTGCTTCTCCACATCTTATTTACTTTTACTAGTATTGTTTTCAATAAGCAATGATTAATATTATAAATAATTTTGTTGTGATTAATTGTCTAGATTACAGAAGAATAAAATATCTTCACACGGGGACAATGTGTCACTTCATACTTTTCTCCTGAATGCAGGAATAAAATGAGAGGTTCTATACCATTTGACTGTCTGCTCTCCAGCTTTCTGAAAGCTTATGGTTTGTAATTTTCAGAATTTGAAAGGGTGGAAAATATACTTCAGTGGTATTGAGGAAACCTTAAGAACATAGTGATGCAGATGACTGTCCCTTCTTTCCCTCTTATTTCATTTCTCCCCGCGGACTGATCAGAAAGAAATGCACTTGATTCTGAAACAGTATTTCTGCAATAGCTGGATAATGAACATCCGTCTTGTGGATTGTCCTTCTATACAAAGCCCTGTGGGTGTTACAAGGAGCGACACAGCAGTTCAGCAGGTAACGGAAAGCCCTTGAACTGAGTGAAGACAGTGGTAATAGGATCAAAGATAATGCACATTTCATGTCCAGTACAAAGGCAATCCTGTTCTGCCGTGTCTGTAGAGGCTAGACCCCACACTTGCATCTGCTGATACAGCTATGTCTTTATATGTACACGTTTCACAAGCTCATTTCAGCCTGTGTTTGAAATTTTAAAAAGATAATACATGTGAGAAATAACAAGCCTCCAGCCCCCAGGAAAGATGTCCCTGTCTCCCTTTTCTTTAAATTGCAATTCTAGAAATCCTGTTACCAAGCAGCCTTACCACACACCCACAGCAGGCATTGCTGAGAAGGACAGTTCTCTCAGACAATTGTCTCGTTCCTAGAAACCCGAATGTCATTCTTTATCAAGACAGAGCAGCAGAGCAGAGTAGAGCAGTTGCCACTTGCATGAGATTGTTTTCATGATGATGGAAAGAGAAGAAAGACAAACATTACATAGTACATGTTTGTTGCTATAAACCCAGCTGTTTCCACAGCAAGTCTTGTATACAGTAACTTAAATTCTGTAATGGTCACCATGGTAATATCACTTAGTAAATTTGAAAATTATAGAATTTGGCTAAATTCTCAGTATCCTCATTTTCCTAAGAAGGTGGTAAAAATAAAATTACACGAGAAAAAAATGATTGCATTTCAGTCATAGTTTTCCTGGAAAATATTCACTGACAGATCATTCTTAGGGTAGATCACTTATTTTTGACTAAATTTTCATCCCAAGATTGCTCCCCACAGAACTAGTCAATGTCACACAACTCAAATATCTTAGAATATGCTTTGGCAATTAATTTTCTCTCCAATACCTCATTAACATATGTGTATAGATCACCTATACATTCATACATACATATGTACATATACACACACACACACACATATATATATACATGCACATATGTAACAGATATTAAAGGACATGATTTGAAAATCAGGAATCGAAATGATGAGTCAGCTGTACCTGTACAGGTAACTCAGTGTAATTTGCATGACTATTTTGTCCTGTGGTTTTTGTGATTATTTTCAACACAGTCGATAACTGCTGCTCCAGAGTGAGCTTTGTCCCCCAGCCCCGCCCCCCTCTGTTTGGTGGGAGCCTCAGCCTCCTCCAGTGCACAAAGGTCACATGAGGCCCACAGAGGGTGGAAGGCTTTGGATAATAGGAGAGCAGTCTCATCAATTTGCCTCTATAGAGTTGAAAGGAGAACAGAGGAAGGCTTTTGAAGTTTGCTCCTTTGTGGGTCTGAGTCACACACAGCTGTAGGTTCCAGGCTGTTTGTCTTAAAATTTAGGGAAAGAGCTGAGCACTACTCTGTGTTTATTTTCTCTTGCAAGTTTGAGAAAATGTAAGAAGAAGAAGAGACAAATCTCAGCATGGTTGGTGGTTGGGCATTTTCACTTCCAAGGTAACTGCGCTCAGACACCCACAGGCTTTAAATTAGTAGGCAACGGCACACCTCGTGTGTGGAATTGTATAAGATAATGTTTACCACCCAAGATGAAACCAGTGTCCCCCTGAAGCTCCGTTTCTGCCCCTGCTGGGAAAATAATTACTAGAAACAAACTTGCTTGCTTTCCTGTTCCTCCCCACCCCCTCTTTTCTTTTTTGTTCCTTGCTTTAAACATTGTGGCTTTGCATGTCCCTAGTACTTTCCAGCACAGCCTTTACTTTCTTCTCCCCTCTCTGTATTGTTTGACTGACCAACTTGTAATGCCACAAATGGATTTTTAAAAATCACCTTTAAATTCTGAGGTCCGAGGTTTGCGTGTCCTGCTGGGTGAGAAGAGCACCTGGAAGCTGTTTTGGCAACTTCCTTTCTTCCACATTCTAAAATTGAGCTCTTCTTTTAAGAGGAGAGTTTTACAACAACCCCCTCCCCTGCCCACACCCCTGCTTGCTAAAGACTTTAACCATTATTATTATTTGTTGTTAGTATTATATTACTTTAGTTGTCTAGATGATGAAATGATGTACAACATTGAAAACCTTGGTTTTTACATTATTAAGTGATGTTTAAATTTATTACCATCTTTAGTCAAATCCATTTTATTATTTACCATAATTTGTTAGAAAATTACTTTAAGATTGCTTGTTCTATGTAGTCCACATTAAAGACTGATTCTGTATGAAAATGTAGACTAACTTGACATATGTGTTATCATATAGAAAATATTTTCAAATTGGTCCAAGGAAACAAAGCTTGAAATTCCTGCATTTCACATAAAAAAAAATCATCTAATTATTTTCTGACTTTACTTGAAAATGAAAAGTTAAACAAAATAACACAAAACTTTCTAAGGCAACTTTATAAATATAAACAATAAATAACATTTTGAGCATAAAAGAATGTTTTCCCCAATAAATCTAATACTAAAATATATTTAATACCCATCTCTTTTTTAAAACTAGTTTTGGAAGTACAAGAAACAGTCATGTAAAAAAAATGAGATGAAGGCAAATTGTGAATCTAGTAGGAAAAAAAATCAGAAGACAAATATGAGAATTTGTTATCATTTTCATGGTTGTTACTCATTTGCATTTCAGCATCAACATTTCTTATGTCTGCAAGAAAAAACTCTGACAATGTCTGCCTTAGAGTAAAAACCATTTAAAATTGTGCTTTCCACTACAATTTTGGTAGCCAGTGTATTTTAGCTTAACCACTTTGGGTCTGAATCAGGAGTGAGCACGTGACCTCTTCTAGCTTTCTATACTCTCATCCTGGAGCCAAAAAGAGCTGTTTCTAGGAGTGTGCACAGGTGGAAGAGGACATAAAAGATTTTAGCTCATCTTTTTTTTTTTTCCTTAATGGAGATTGAAACCAAGAGGTAGTGAATTATGCCCCAAATCTCAGCACTCCGGAGGCCTAGGAAGAAGGATATCCATCTGAGCTGAGGCCAGCCTCCACTATCCAGCAAGGTCTTGTCTTGAAAGCAAACCCAAAACAAACAGATTGAAGTTGTAGCAGATGTGACTTGTCCCTGTGCACCTCAGCCTGAAGCGTCTACGTCATCTTTGTGAAGTCCTACTCAGAAACTGCTGACAGAGGAGCTACACTGGGGATGGTAAACCTACTGCCTAAGCTTTTCTAAAGCTGCGGCATTTGGGACAGCAGACTTTTCTTGCTTCGTTGAGATGGATGCACAGCACAGACACTGCAGTTTTTTTTTAAACTGACTTATGTAATCAATGTCTTTTACTATGAAAGAGATTGAAACGTTCCTTAAGCCCAAGAAGAACCAAAGCCAAAAGCAATCATCATATTGTTATATTTTCATAACCCAGATATAATTACTGTTTGACCTTTGCTGCCTGTGTATGTATTATCAATTTTTCATGAATTACATTTTTAACAAAAATTAGGATCTTATTATAAACATTTCTGTCTACCTGAACATTTCTATACTGCAGAAGTTAAGTACTCGCAGTCTTACATGATGGACATTTGTGTCATTTTTGCCTCATGTGCTTTTAGTAAACAAACATAGGATAAATTTGCTTAGCTGTAAATATTTGTATATCCCTTCATAGTTTTTAGGTACATTTTTGAAAAGGGAATTCTTTTGTTAAAAGTGACCCACACTTTAAATGTTTTCCCATAGACATTACCATTCTTCCTCAGTGCTTGGTTTGAGAGTTTGTTAAAATGCTAGTGACCACTGTGGGATCTTGGTGATGCATCTGTGAAAAAACAAAACAAAACATCCGATTTTGTGCAATGTTCTTTCACATGAAGAAACAGACATTAAAGAAGGAGGGAAGTAAAATATGCAGGCAGTGATCAAGGGCATCCAAGCAGAGGACATGAGTGAAAAGTATGTGGGAGACAGAGCAGGATAATGAGATGGGCTGTAATTTTAACTGTAGCAGCTGAAGAAATCTGTGCTTTTCATTTTAAGATGCAGATATTTGGGTAAAAACCTAAGGAAATGACCTCCCCCCCCAATGCTGAAAAAAAAAATCTCAAAACTCATAGTAACTTTCATACATTTAAAGTGCCTCAGCCCAGAATGTACACTGGTCCTGGAAGGAACTGGAGAAGCACAATGTGGCTCCAGCTCCGGGGGAGGAGCCAAGTGATGGGTAAGCAGAGAAGCCAGGGCCTCTGGTCCCAGTGACTCACATTTGACCATGTCCCCTGGAGGGGGAGACCTGGTAGCACTCAGAGGAAGGTCAGCAAGTAGCCAAGAAGAGACTTGATACCCTATGAGAATATATAGGGGGACGTAATCCCACTCAGGAACAGTCATAGGGGAGGGGAATAATGGGAAAATGGGGGGGGGGGAGGAATGGGAGGATACAAGGGATGGGATAAACATTGAGATGTAACAAGAATAAATTAATAAAAAAAAAAAAAGCTAAACATCAAAAGAAAAAAAAAAAAAAAGAACATGTAGCTTCACTTTAGTTACATGGCCCGGCACTGAGTGGGTGAGGAGAGGCTAGCCCTGCTGTGAGACCAGCGGGAGTGACTCCCAATAGCAGGCTGTGCATTGCCATAGGAAGAAATAATACCAGTTGGATACAAGTAATGGATGTGAAGTGATAAAAATTACTCAAATCTTGAAAAAGGACTCAATGAAAGATAGGAAGTAAGTAGTAAAAGAAAGAAAGAAAATAAAAAAAAAGAGAAGTCCAACTTTCTTTTGTATCAAGTAGATAGGAGGAATTTTAGTTACCACGAGCCCAAATGACAATGAGGAATAATCCTGAAACTTCAGTGTCAGACACAATGGGTCTGAAATGTTAGATATACTGAGTGAGCTGGCCCAAAGGGTATGAGCATGGGAGAGCTGGCCCCACAACTTGTGTGCTGTTAGGTGACATACCATTAGGTGATATCTCTCTTCGATCCTTGTCACCAATGGCAGGCAAGAAGCACTGGCCCTGAGGTCACCAGAGCAGTAGAGTTGGTCCTGCTCCTCACCTACTGCAACACTCGCGAGAGCATGCCCTGCACCTCACCTGGACAGCGAATTAGAGCTGGAGGTTGCAGGTGAGCTGGCCTAACGGCGTGAGTGTGGGAGAGTCAATCGTGTCTCTTTACTACTGGGTGGTAGTACAGGTAAAGGTGAGATGTTTTCCTCCCATCCCTTGTCCCTCACCATCTAGCCATCTATGGCAGGTGGGATAGCTGGCCCAGGGATCATGAGAACAGGAGAACTGGCCATGTCCCTCACTGGCTGTAACACTCGTGAGAGTGGGCCCTGCACTTTGCCTGGGCAGCATCGTAGAGCTGCCCTGGTAGTGGGGGTTGCTGACAAACCAGCCACCAAGGCCAGAGCAGAAAGTATGTGGGCTGACTGGCTCAGATACCTCTTAGACCCAGACCCAGTGGTTTTAATTGGCTCACCTCAACATCTACCCCACTGGTGAACTGCTGGAGTGCATGAAGCAGCCAGTCTTACAGATTGAAAACTACAGGATCTCCATGGTATAGGACAACAACAGGATATCTGAGAGGAGTCCCAGTGAGGTTCCAGTATTGGCAGAGTAGCAGAAGCCAGAAGCCTCATACCAAACCAACGAGTCATTGCAATAAACATTTGCAAACAAAGACGTGTGGAAAAAGGTATATTGTGGGACAGACTGACACACTCCAGCTTCCACAATGAAATTTCTTTTTTTTATTTCATCTTTGGGCAGGGGGAGGTTTCAAAGTGGAGGACAGGTACAAGGGGGAAGAGGAAATGAGTGGGACTGGGGTTCATGATGTGAATATCACAAAAAAAGCCAATAAAAAGTTAAAAAAAAAAAAAAAAAAAAAAAGAAAAAGAAATACTGAGTGGGTAGCTGGAGTTTAGAGAAAAACCAGGCATAGAGAAATATTTGAGAGGTCGTCAGAATTACAACAGTTATCATTCTATTAGAGGTAGCCATAGAATCCTGTGTAACACAACAGCAATGTTTTATTTCTCAAGTATGTAAGTTGATGTAAATCGGCCCATGTAGGCTACCCTTAGCCAGGTGATTCTGCTTAAGCGTAGGTGCAGACTGGGTCTGGTACCTCTGCAGTATGACCTCTATGTAGATAACTCCCGGGCCTTGAGCATCTCCCTCCAGTATTGGCAGAAGCGTGAGAGAGTGAGTTCTGCTGCCCAACAGTCATGTCTAATAATATTGTCCTATGTGCTAAACCAGGAAGCAGGGACTTCCTGACAATGGTTGCAGAAGATGCAATCAGACCCAGAGGAGCCTGTGGATACAGATGGAAGTGAGGAAATGGCTATGAGCCCATAGTCTCCATTGATGTATGGGCTATGCACACAGACGTGTGTGCCATAAACCTGTAGGGGGAGTCCACTTTATTGCACCAATTAACTTTCTTACTAGCAGCAGGGCCTGAGAGTTTCTGGCTGCTCTGCTTCCTCCTGCTTTTGTCACTGTTCTAAATGCCAGCATGAAGAATGAAAATAACATTTCTTTGACTGATGCTAACTATATCTAACTCAGCTGAGGATAGAAAAACTAGGAGTTACTGTGCAGCTTTGCTTTTCTTCCAGTGTCTTAATGTGCTTTGGCCTACTGTCCAGAAACCAAAGTGTTTCTGAAGATTTTCTTTTTTCTTTTTTTGTATCTTTAACAATCTTTCCCCTTCTGCTTAGTGACTAAACATATGAGAAAGAGTTTTTAAATAATTGTAGCTTATAACTCTAATCCAACACTTAGAGTTTTCTGTCTTTTAATCACTTTAATTTATCTAAAGAGATCATGTTTTGGTGAAAACCAAAGGAAACAATGGCATTGATTATGACTTGAAGGAAATGCGTGGAAGCCATCGCTCGCACATAGGAATATTGACAATATGATAAACTGTAAAGCTGCTTCTCATCATGCCTCTCTGCAGATGGAAGTCCTCTCATTCCCAAGTCTTTATTGTGAGAAAGTGACCTGTTTGCTCTCTGTGACTAAAGTATCACATATGCCTGGGCTTTCATAACAAATGACATTATGCCCTAGTTACAATGCACAATCTGTTCAAGTCGGCTGAGGTTCATTACACGTAGGCTGCATAAATCCTCAGGCAGTCGAGTCTCCCTGAGATTTCTGAGGCATGGTGAAAATACATATGCTGAGTGGCTGAGGTGCTTATCTTATGAAAGGCATGGTAGTGGGAGAATGCATATGACTTTGGCTATCATCTTAGAAACAAGACCATGGTTGGAGAGAAGCTATGGTAAAGCTTCAAATAGGAGAGAATTGATTTCATTTTCAGTAATTGCACATGTGATGAGGTACACAGTACTGCAGACATCCAGTGTAGAAATAGAAACTCCTCTAAGAAATTAAAAAAAAAAAAAAAATAACCACTGTGAGTTTTGTTGCTTGAGAAAAATTTTTCTCTATTCATCCACGGTAGGCTTGTTCTCTCCAAACAAGACACTTCGCATGACTTCAGATTTGATCCAGAGAAATATGTATGCTGAACTCTAATTAAATAGTGTGGAGTTCTGCAGCCATGATGTAAGAGATTATGACTTCATCGCTGTATGTGCCTGACTAGACTGTCAAGCAGATTCAGTCGACACACGCTTGCTGCATATGATTATTTTGTTATCCTGTTTTATTTAGAAGCATAGATTTTTCCTTCTTTTAGTGAATGACATATATGCGTGGTGCTGGCAGTGTGTTTGGAGGATAATTAAATGGCCAGTGGCTGTTGGCTCTGTGTCTTAACAATCAGAGTTTGTTATACAACCCAGCTATCCTACACAAGAGGGAAAAAAGGTTAAAGGGGAACAAGAGTTGTGCTTCTGGTATCTGTTCCACGAGACAGATCCCGAGGTGTCACTGCCCTGCATGCTGGTCCGGCCTGTAAGCTGGTCGTCTCCCCATCCATGTGCGTTCCTGCTCCGAACTGAACCTGCAGCCTTCTCCCTCTGCTGCATCTGTCTCTCTCATGCAAGGGCCGGTCTCCTTCCCCGGATCCCTCCTCCCATCGATGTTTGATTAGAAACACAATCACCGGGATGAAGTCTCCGGTCCATTTCCTGAATTCTGGACCCAGGATGGTTCCTCCCAGTCTTCAATAATGTCCATCTCAGTGGGGTATTGGTGGTGTTTCCAAGCAGTGGAGCCCGATGCACGACCTGCCTAGACTGTCATCTTGAATATTGTCTACAATCCTCCAACAAGTGGCCCCTTATTTGACTTGGGGAGATCAGTAGCAGAAGTTAAACACTAGATTGAAAAGAGATTTGGACCTATGTTAGAGGGAACCTCTGCCAACAGGGTGAGAATGAGAAAGGGTAAAACCAAAAGATGAGCACTGTAGCTAATTTAGATTATGCTAATAAAAATATTTCTACCCACATAAAAGGTGTTATATATAAAAATTAAGGCAGATGATGGATGGTACCAGGCAACAGGTATGTTATGTTATATAGAGTTTATTAAATGAGCATGAGGGGGAGAAGGAAAAGGGGAGAGGAGTACCCCAGAGAGACAGAGTAAGAGAGATGGGGTAGAGAGAGAGAAAAGAGTGGAGAGTGAGAGCCATGTGGAGGGTCTGTCTTTTATACGGCCCTGGGCAAGGCCACGCCCCTGTGGTAGATAAGCAGTGACATCACAGCAGGTAAGCAGTGACATCACAGCAGGTAAGCAGTGACATCACAGGTAAGTAGACTGAAGCAGAATCCTAACATTCTTACCTTTTCCTATAATTAAAAAATGGGGAATGTTGGATTGTTTTTACATAAGGCAAGTGAAAAGATATAAATGTAGGTACCTTGGAAGCAACTTTTGGCTGCTATGTAAAGGGAAAAGAGAGAAAAAAGCAATAGCAAGAAAATGTCCAAATTATATAGTGAAGGGGAAGGAAAAGTTCTGCCCTGCAAGTTTAAGGTGGAGGGTAGACTATGTCAGCATGTCCTGCAGCAGATAGGGACCGAGGAGTGCTGGAGGAACCTGGAGCCGTCTTTTCCAGGCTTAGAGCGCACCATTTCAGCCTACAAATGGATAAGGGGCAAAGTAATTGCCTTAATTACTTCCGCTGACAATAGGGTGGCGATAGGGGGCTAAAAGGCTGAAATGTTGGCCAGGTTCCTGAAGAACAGGCTGCTGATTTGCTGTTCAGGGTCTGAGAACATTTGCAGCTGGAAAGGGCACTGCAGGTCCTGCTAGGAGAAGCAATGTAGGTCCAGCTGGCACTTGTGGGTAGCTGCTTTGACGATGCCTCAGATGTAGGCAGTCTGGCAGGATACTGCAATATATATGTGGACGGAAGATAAAGTTAGTAGGTCAGGGAGAAAATTCCCTTTAGGTGTATATTTGAAACTCTTGGGAGAGCAAAGAGACAATGCTGACAATTCGTGAAAATTTTGGGAGATCAAAGAAAAGATCTGGATATAGGGAGCTTCTTTCCATTTCACACTAGGAAAGGCTTGAACATGGGAGAGCAAACAAAAAGGCCTGGATATGAGGACTTCCTTCCATTTACCCAATTGATGGCAATAATTAAAACAGTTTAGTTTTGGATCCGTCCAAGTTTGGTTGCAGAGGCATGTAAGCTTAGAAGCCCTTAATGTGGGTGTAGGGATTTGAGATTCTCAGAAGGCATCCCAGAGGACCCAGAAGAAATGGCGAATGGACTATTTTTCATGGGCAGCAGCAGTGGCATCAGACACAGAAGCGGAAGCAGAAACAGCAGGAACAGAAGCAGAGGTTTCACCCAGTGAAAAAGTCCTAGCTGGAGGTTAGCGAGAAGAAATGGTCAGTCACGCAGACTGGAGTTGTCAGCTGGTGTTGGGTGCTGAAAGGTAGCAATTGGGTAGTTAGGGAGAGGGGAGTCCCAAAAACCAGCGAAAAGGGGAGGAATCCCACCCTTACAGATAGGAGGTAGGTGAGAAACTTAGGCTGTGGATGACGGTACTCATCTGAGAGATGGGTTTCCTGTAGCTTACAAGAATCCTTTTAAGTCCATAAAGGGAGATAAATTTAGCATCATCACTGTTTGTGATGTACAGTGAAACATATACATTGTTAGTCATGTACACATTATAGGAAAAAGGCAGTAGACATACAGCATAGTACAGGCTTGGGGAGAGAACTTTGTGTTAAGACATGTTCTTAAAACACCCTTTTGGGAGCTTTTAGCAGTAGGTGAAATTGACAGTTAAAGTTTGGTCTCCTGCCTATGAAGAGGGCTGGGAAGGTACCTGAAGTCTCCCATGATAGACGCTGGCTATGTGACTATGTAATCCACATATGAGTTTAACACAGACCTGTAGCATTACCCTGTTTGGTGAGGCTGGTTAATTTAAGAGCCATCTGTACTCCACCAGGTTAAGGAGCTTGATGGCTGGAAATGGGCACAGCTCTTGTGCTGGTTGAGCCTCCAGTGACTAGGCACAGAGAACAAGCCTGCATGTGAGCAGTGACATCCATAGGCTAAATTTGCCAACAGACTAGGCTGTAGGATCAGTGTCCCGTTCTGTTTGCAGCAGCTGTGAGACCGTGTCTCCTTTTGGCTGCGTTTGAAACAGGTCCCTGGCAGAGCTGGCTCAGGCTAGACCCCAGGGGAAGGGGCATGCAAACCTTTATTTTCCTTGGGTAGTGGTTAAAGTGCGGAGTAGTTTGTGGCTGTTGGGAAGGCCTCTTGGGTTATATGGGGCTCAGGATGCATAGTCATATGCATACAAATATACGTACATATGGATGTAGAACTGTACATATACATAAATATGGATTTTAAAAGACAGGAGAATGAGAGAGAGAGAGAGAGGGAATAGCTGTTTATTGCTATGTTTATGCAACCATTATATTGAATACCAGGGATAGGATGAACACAAAAATTAAAAAGCATCCTCTGCTGTAATGGGATGCCACACATGCACCCATATCCATGCTTAACATCTTTTTACTAAAAATCCCCAAAGTTAAGAAATACTTAAAATTCCAATTGTATGCAAAGGTATGTCTGTGAATAATATAGTAGCCATGATCTAAAAAATGTATAGTTTGGTGATAGTTTCAAGCTGTATCTTTATCAATATCTATATTTTCTCTCTGGAAGAGAATGTAATTTTGATATCAAACAGTTAGTTCATCCTCAACCACGCTATTGAGGAAGACACCAGCATGCCCTGAATAAACGTGGGGATTAAGCTTTATGATTAAGATTGCACCCTGCCAATGGGTGGTATCTCAAACAGGATTTCATTATCCCAGTGTTAAACGACGTTTGTTATTTTCCTCTATTTGTTTCTGTGAGAGGATGGGGTAAAAAGTTCTCACAGCTGTCAGACAAAGAAGGACTCTATTTAAAGAGTGGTTGGAAGCACAAATGTTGATTATCTGAATGAAGGAATTTAATTAAGTTTCCTGAAGAACAGAGTGCTAGTGACATCAACGATTGGCAAAACGAAGCAAGGAAATACAGTATTTACCATTACGATAGTTTTCACTTAATGGTGCCAGTATTAAGTCTTGGCCGGGGTCCTGGAATGTGCACAATGGCTTGGCAACAAATTAATTATTTTGCAATTGCAGATGTGAAGATGTGGGATGTGAAAAATCTCTTTGCCAAGATGATTTTGGGAAAAGTACCAAAGCAATCAGTTTATGTCTTTATTATGTGCAAATTCTTATTCATAAATATGGTTGATACACTACAGCAAATGGTCACAAAAATCACAAACAGTACTCAATCAAATTCCAAAACAGCATCTTTAACATGAAGAATAAAAAACTCAACCAGTCTGCATAATAGCCCACAAAAATATTTTGAAGTGCACATAAAATTCTCTCAAATTATTCATATATCTATGGAGCTTATTTCAGAAATCCTTGATTATTATTATTTTAATGATTATATTTGAGGACACATTAACTTTTACTACAATAATTATAGTTGCCAATCATTTTCACCATAATAAAGATTATAAGGAACAAGATAGGGCTCTATTCGAGGTGACTATGCAGTTGGCCATGTACTGAGTTATTTCCTTTTTATAAAAAGGACCCTGAACCCATCAGTTATTGCTAAGAACTGTACATTTATCTTTATATGAGATTAATGTGAGTGAAATTACCTCATATACAATTGCCATTAGCTATTCAAGTGATGGGCAACAGATTCCAGATAATATTAATTCTAAAACTGGCTTAACATAATTAATCTGGGACTTGGTGAATATTTATGTTTGATTCTCATAATTGGGAATGTGCAAAAAGTACCTTTTCCAGAAACATTTTGAGTGGGATATGTACAAGAGGCATCAATCTTTATGATATAAATCTAAATAGACACTTTAGATTTAGTTAATGTGTTATTAATTATGGATTTTGGATTAAAGTACACCTCTGTCGTAACAATTCTGTCTATCAGTCCGGTAGCTTACTTTTTATTTTGATTACTGTTCTGAATTTAAACACAGGAATGTTATTATATAAATATATGACTGAAGATTCTACACAGTTGCTAAAATTGCTCCCATAGGGAAGTAAACTACTCTACCTCATCCTCCTAAACTGGAACTGAGGTGGAATTACACCAAAGTTCACCCATGAGAATGAGTGAGTTTCCTAGGCTGATTCAGAGAGGGATGGGTAAGTGTTCTGGCCAGGAGCATAGGAGGCCTAAAGGCAGCCACACTGGAAGGTCTGCACCCAGCAGGGATGAGGACTCCTCATAGCTGTGTAGCCATGAAGATTTCTACCTTTGTTCTTCCTCATCTATACCCTTTGGCTCCTCCCCCAAAAGGCAAAATCGCACACAACTGGTTAGTAGCCCCGTTGGCTACTCAGATAAGGATTCCATGACTCTCCTTTCTCCTTGCCACAGTGAGGGAATGTAAGCTACTAACAGTCCCATCGGTGAGGATTTTGTGAGCAGGCCCAGCAGTCCTCCTGAAAATGTGGCAGTTCGACAGGAGGACAGACCTGAAGTACATATTTCAGTTCCTTGAAGCCAAGCCGTTACATCGACATTTTTCTGTTCATCCTATGTGTGTACTGGAAATTGTTGAAATTGTTTGAAATGTTGCTCAAGCTTGGTGGGTTTTGTTTTTTTGAAAATGAGCAAAAATTCCCTCAATCTATTTTTCTTTCCTATATCCTGAACCCAAAACATCTTTCAATTAATATAAATGTAGTTATATACAGACAAATGGTTTTGTCTATTATGAACAATAAATAGAGCTCAACTGTGAACCTGCAATTACTGATCAATGTGGCTTTAAGTCCTTAGCTGCAGACATACTTTTCTGTTGAGTTTGCTGTGTGATGAGAGGTCAGCAGTTATAAAATGCTTCATATTAAACGTTACATCTCAGAGCTCGATGAAGTGGGCAAACTGCAAAGCTTCTAATCCCAGATCTCCTGAGGCCAATCAGCATTTCTTTGAATAATTCTTTCCTTGGTCTTTCCAGCCTAGATTCATAAAATGATCTCTAATTTCTGATGCCCACAAATAGACATTTGTCAGGAATTAACCTGGGTTAGGGACCAGGAGAGGGAGCAAGGGAGCTATGCACTGTAGCTACCATGATATTTGGGGAATCTTATTACATCTGTTTGTGCTTAATGTTTTTGTTATTGATATGGACAAAGCATTTAAAAGTACATTAAATTAATGTCATGGGAGAGGCTAAAGACTACAAAGGCATGCGAAAAACAGGATGACAGGAAGAAGAGTATGTTTTTCTTGGACAATCATCCTCAGTCTAGTTTTTTACAGGAAAATGAAACACAAACACTCCCTCCTACCCCACCTCTGGCCCATGATCATGGAATGTTTTTAACTCTAACAAAGAGCCACGATGCTGTTAATACACACAGATCTAATTTCCTTCTTACAGCAACACTATGAGGTGGTAGCCGTGGGCTCATATTGAGAGAGAAAGTTGAAACAAATGATTTGTTCAGGTACAGTAGCTAGTGACAGACTCCAAACTTGAACTCAGGGGTTTCAGACATCAGACTCCTGTATTCATTGTCCACATTGCTGGACTACTTTGATTCCAGAGATGTAGAATTCATAGCAAAGAAATCTAGTTAGATTTTCTGGCAGAAGGAAAATATATTTTAGAACTATGACCTACTTTGCTTTACAATCCTAAGTAGTACTCATCTAGACTACCAAAATCTCAAAACTGGAAAAAGGTAGAAAAATTACCAGGCTTGAATTTTTCCATCAAATAAACTACAATTGGAAAAAGTCAGACAAAAGAGATATATAATATAAATACTAAAGAAAATTTAACATAATGGGCTTTTGGTAACAAGTTTTTCTTTTAACTTAGTAATTCATATAATCATTTATTTATATTCCAAATTCAAGAAATCAAAATTATTAAAGTCAAAGTTATCAAGGAGACCACAGGAATGACATAAAGAATAAAGACTAAGGGCAGGATATACTGATCAGATTAAAAATGCCACATAAACAGAACAACCAGATTTGAGAGACTCAGAACTCATGAAACAAACAAGGGATGGTGGCATGTGCTTGTAATTTCAATGCTCAGGAGACAGAGACAGGAGGAATCCTGGGCTGGTCTTGCTGTCTAGCCAATCTAGCCAAATCAATGAGTTCTGGGTTCAGTGAGAGATGCTGTCTCAATAATTGAGAAATAAACCTTCTGTCCTCATCTGTCTTCCACAATCATGTACACACACACACACACACACACACACACACACACAGACACACACATACACACACACACACAGAGAGAGAGAGAGAGAGAGAGAGAGAGAGAGAGAGAGAGAGAGAGAGAGAGAGAAGGAGAGAGAAGAGACAGAAACAGAGACAAATACAGAAATAAATCTACCTATCTTCATTTCTGTCCACATGGATATTGCACTGCAAATTATTTTAAGCATTTAAAAGGTTCAGGTGATCTATTCACATTTGAATAATCATCATTGAAAAGTGATTTCTCTGTGTTAATTTATGACATTATTCTTTTCCCATGTGCAATTCAGAAATAATAATTACAGATAAGGCATTGTTGTTTGAATGATAGATGTTAACGCATGTACATTGCTTTGAATCGGTATTTAGCAAAATCAGTTGACTACCATGAAAAACGCCCATTAGTATTATTAATACATGTGTACTCTAAAATTAATGATATCATTACAGTATCTAAATTATATTTGAGAAATGGCAAATATGTTTTCCTTGACAAGATTCCTGCCATCTTTTGTCATTCATGTTTAACATGAAGTGGGGTCAGTCAATGCTAAAGTCAGTATACGCCCAACAAATCCTTGATACCTCCTCGCGAGTCCTTGATACTATCTATGTACATTAGAAAATATATAAGGGGGACACCAACCCACCCATAAAATTTGTCTTGCCTATAAGATGTGCAGGGTAAAGATGGAGAGAGATTCAGGCAGTGGCAAACCAATGATTGGCCCAACTTGAGACGCACCCTATGGGAGACAGCCAACTCCTAACACTATTAGTGATACTCTTATGCTTTCAGAGAGGAGCCTAACATAACTGTCTTCTGAGAGGCTTCATCTACAGCTGATGGAAACAGATGAAGAATCTCACAGCCAAATAATTGGCCCAGCTCAGGGAGTTTTGTGGAACAAGAAGATTAGGAGGAAGGATTGAATGAGTCTGAGGGCTCAAGGACTCCAGAAGAAGACCTACAGACTTACTAACTATCCTGGGCCCATGGGGAGCAAACATAGACTAAACCACCAACAAAGAACATGCATGGGTTGGCCTAGATACCTTACATATATGTAGCAGGTAAGCAATGTAGTCAACATGTGCATCCCTAACAATGGGAATAGGGCTTGTCTCTGACTCTGTTGCCTGCCTTTGGATTTCTTTCCCATAGCTAGGCTGCCTTGTCTGGCCTCAGTGGGAGAGGATGTGCCTAGTCCTGCTCTGACTTAAGGTGTCTAGGTGGGTTGATACTCCTTGGGGGACCCCCTTCTCTGAGAAGAAGGAGAGGGAGAATGAGGGGAGTGGAGCATGAGGGCGGGACTGGGAGCAGAGGAAGGGGGGGTTGGGGTCAGGCTGTAAAGTGATTAAATAAAAAGATTTTAAAAAAAGAAAAAAGAAAAAATATAACTTTCAAAGTAATCCCACTTTAGGAAATATTTGCTATTCTCCCAAATGTGCTCCTTTTAATCCCAATTCTTTCTGAGCTATTCTTCTGGAATTTGCCAGAAGCATTCACAGATATATCCTTAATGAGTCAGTAATCAAAAAGTCTTCATACATGAAGCAAGTACTCAGTTTAGGAAAACAGGCATTTGCAGCCAAGCTTGATGAATAAGGGGATTGATTAACGGTGGGTTAATTGAGGTGCTGAGTCTGGCTTTGCGAGTGACTCACTAATAGTTCTGAGAACAATTTTAACATTTTGGGTAATGACAGCAATTCATGTATGCCAAGTGCTTTGCCAGGGACTTCTCATGCTGACTCTCACAGGTTCCCGTGGTGATTTCATGGTCTAAGCACAAATTTATTTTACCATTTTTTTGCACTAACTTTGAGTTATTATTAATGGGAAAATTAATATCCACCCATTTAAATATTTTTGGTCCTAAAAATTTTGTTTTGAGTCAGAGTCTCACTATGTAACCCTGGGTGTTTAAAACTTACTATGTAAACCAGGCTGACCTTGAACTCTCAGAGATCCACCTGCCTCTGCCTCCGGTCTGCAGAGATAAAGGCGTGGGCCAGCACGTCTGGTTACGTTTACAAAGTTTGATCATCAGAATTTTAGACACAATGGAAAGCATCAATAGTTGACTAATCCATGTGGATGCTTCTGGATTAGGAGAGCCTTGATTATCCACACATTTGTAGCTGTCATGACAGGGACAATAGAGCTGAGAATCCTTGTGTGAGAGCAGTGGTCAGAAGACTGGGCAGTTCCAGAAGCTCTTGTGACTACTGGGGGCTTTTCAGACTTGTTTTCTCTTAGTCACGCATGGCTCTCAAGTGTCTCCTAGCTACTTTCATGCTTCACTTGAAATCCTTTATTGTCCAGACAGTGATGGCAGACATCCTTCCTCATGCGCTAGCTCATGGAAAGTGGGTTCATATTTAATGCTTAAGGCTGTAACTTCAGCTAAGGAGTAAGCTGAAAATTGAAATGTGGTTTAAAAATAGCTTCAGCCATTAGGAAATAGCAGGGGACGTATCAAGCACTCTCTTACTTTACTGCCTTATTTCTGTTGTACCACTTTGTCTTCTGTGACTACACTTGTAATTACCCTACCAGTGACCTTCGTCACTGTGGCTCCAATAATAGTAACTTTTTTCATGGGAATTGGGTGGAAGACATCAGACCATGCTGTAAAGCTATTAATTTCCAGATGGTTGAAGTGAAGTCCTTTTGCCTCCTGCTGAGGGGCAGTTGGGAGTGCTTGTCTGCAGGCTCTTGGGCTATTTTAAATGAGCCCTCTTTGTGGTTTTTAAAGCTGGAGCAAACCTTTATGCGATGAATCACAGTGCTTTGTTCTCCAATAGAATCAAAGTGTTCTAAACTGATATCTCCACAGCCAGAGTCAAGCCAATTTTTTGTTTGTTTGTTTGCTTGTTTGAGACAGGATCTCTTTGTGTAGTGTTGGCTGTCCTGGACTCACTTTGTAGACCAGACTGGCCTCGAACTCACAGCGACCCACCTGCCTCTGCCTCCTGAGTGCTGGGATTAAAAGCATGATCTAAGTTCCCAAAAAATGATTTAGAACTAATCTGTCAATCTTTTTCATATATATTACATCAGCTAGTATTTGTTTTGACACAATACAAAGAACTTGGCTTCAAAAAGCTTTTTAAAAATATACTTGATCCCATGTATATTTCTTTCTCCATGTGGGAAGCCCATCTAAAGCAAGGGAAAGTCTGATTTCAAATGACTCATTACATAAGGAACCTTCCCTGCTACATGCTTTTCAGTCACATGTCTCCTATCCACTGAACTTCAGAGAGAGCAATGCATTGACCTCATGGGGTTCGTGTGCTACTTCTGCAACCTACAGGTTGGATAATCTTGGGAAAATCACAAATTTCTTCCGTGAACATTGTTTCAATGAGTCTTTCAAAAATGAGATACAGATGGCAACAAGCAAGCACACATGAAGATGTTCAATGTCACTTGCTTCCAGTGAATGCAAATACAAGTTTAAGTGGAATATTTTTTGCATTAATTAGGATAAGTATGAAAAAATATAAAACAGCAAGTCTTGAAAAGATTGTAGAAAAATTATAACCCTTGAGTGCTGCTAGTGGGACTTTAAAATGGTTCAGCTGCTGTGGAAAATTACTTTCCTCAAAAGATTAAACATAGAATTATGTAATTCAACAATTTTATTTCTTGCTTGTAAAGGATTTCAAGTTAATAATTAATTGTACACCAATATTCATATTAGCAATAATAATAGCTGAAAGATGGAAACAACTCAAATGTCCACCTTCCAGTGAATAAATATAACATATATGAATATATCAAAATATTTGGTCTTATAAAAGAATAAAATTATGATATGTACTCTCATGTGTGACTTTTGAAAGTGTCATGCTATGTATAATACATAAGACATAAGAGAAATGTATGACTTCACTTACATGAAGTATTCTAGAATGAGAGGATTCACAAACAATACTAAAGAATTCTAACAGCTAGGGTAACTGTTACAAGGAGTAACTGTTGATAACTTCAGAGCTTTTGTTTAGGATTAGAGTGAGTTCTGGAGATAGCACAAAAGTAATAAAGTCCTAAGCTCACACACTTGAAGATAGCTAAAATGGTTCAATTTCTGTTATCTTATTTTAGCATAATTTTGAAAAATTAAAATATGGTGTCACACACCTGCAATTCTACCAGTTGGGATGCTTAGATAGAAGGATTGTCAATGAGCTTAAGCCTGGCCTTGCTACATAGTGAATTACACAACAGCTGGGCTACATGGAAAGACCCTGTCTCAAAGCATGACATAAATTAGTTTGGGTAGCAATAAAATTATAATATTCCATCATGTTTTTGGCACATGCATTTAATAAGGAGCAAAAATAATCTACTATAGGAAGTTGGTGGTAGCAGGTATGTTATTGGTATCAGTTGCCCAGATGTTGGGTGTCAGTGGTCTGCTTCTTCTCTGCCAATTTCTGATGCACATCTGACATATTTGGTTATTCCCACATAGGCTCAGAGTTTAAGGATGGACATGAGCCATGGGGAATGCTAGCTAGCAATGTCTTCTTCCATTAGAGAGGAAGGAAGTCACAAGAGCAACCACAGGTCATGTTGAGACTTGAGTGAAATGTTATCAAGAACTTGTCAACATAAGAAGTTAAAGGAAAGAGAAAAGTCAGTATCAGCTTAGGTAATTCCACAGTTCATTTATTACAATGGTTGTGGACAGGGTCAGCACTTAGTAAACATTAATTTAATTTTCTATCATCTTAACACCTGAGACATACTTTTTCCCTAGAATATCTGATGTAGTTGATGGCTACTTCTACTATAAGCTGCAGTTATTGTTTCCTGAAGGAAGGCACGTGCAAGCGTGTGTGTGTGTGTGTGTGTGTGTGTGTGTGTGTGTGTGTGTGTGTGTGTGTGTGCATGCATGTGGTTGGTAGTGGTAAGGATTTTACCCATGGAATTGCACATAACCGGCAAGCACTCTGCCACTGACCTGTATCCCCAGCTCTTGTGTTATTTGTTAAATAGTGCCAAAGCCTAGCTGAGGCAAAGAATATCATCAAAGTCTAGAAAAGCCTGACTATCTCACCCCAAAACCTGTATATCCAGTCATTAAGCATTCAAGAATACCTACTGGGCACAAGGCTTATATAAATGATTTGTGTGTGTAGGATAAAGACGACATTAAATCAGAAAGCTGATGGTCTGCGAATAGCCATTCAGAAGAAAAAGCATAGTTTAATTAAAAGGACACTTTCAAAAATTTGGTTAATGAAGAGTAATTATTGAGTCTTGAAGAGACTTGAACCTTATTGGTTGAATGATGCAGGAATGTTTGGTGTCTTAAGTATTTAAATGGCGTGCTCTTGAGTCCACAGTTTTTCTGAGGCGGCAGAGGGTTTCAGTAGTGAAGAGCTTGTAGTGGTGGTGGTGGGTAAGTTTCTGGCACCGTGCCCAGACACCTGACAGGACAACGTAAGGGAGGAAAGGTTTGTTTTGTTTGTCCGCTCAGAAGAGTACTGTCCATCAATGTGGGGAAGGCCTGGCAGAGGGAACAGCTTGGCAATTTCATGAGGTAATGTCCCTCCATTAAAAGGAAAAAGATGAACTGGAGTGTCCAGTATATGCAAACCCCTGGGTTCAGTAGTCAGCATTACAGACATTCAAAACCAGCCAAAACACTAACCATGCTTGTGTACTTAAATGTGATGAGTTTCAGGGGAGACATCAAGATTCTCCTCACCCCCACCTCCAAAATCTCCAGCCCCTGATATACTAGAAAAGAGGGTCTTTGCTAAGAGAGGAATGGGAGAAAGGGGGACCAAGAGTAGGCAGAAACCTAGATGTTGGTGTGTAGGATCTTAAGAAGAGGAGATTCTCAGTACTCAACTCTAATGAGACCCAAGACTGTCTCACAGTGAGTTTGGTGGACAGGGCTACAGGCACAGTCAGAAAGCACTGCAGGCCCAGGGCCAGGTGGAGAGTCGGCTTGATTGCTGTGATCCAGAGGTGAGAATTCTGGGTACAATTGTTTGCATTTGAAGGCGTCTTTGCTAACAGCAAGGGAGTACTTCTGCTGTTCTCTGAAGACAGCTGTTTGAAGAGAATGCACGTGAGTAAGTGTCTCAGAATATACCACTCAGAAAAGAGGCTGGAGGGAAAAGAAGGAAAAGAAGAATGGAAAATCCAAGACGATTGAGAGAATCAAGTAGCCCCTTTAACTCCATCCTGTAAAGCAAGGGAAGGATCCAGGAAAGGGGGATAGTGACTAGGAGTAGATCTTTACTCTTCAGTGGATTAGGACTTTAAACTGGTACTAAAATAATTCAACAAAATTGAGTTTTATTTCTTACACATCTGATAACTGAACGGAGAGCCACATCCATTTAATACCAATTACAATGAAAAGTAATGGTGGCCAGCATTTGGTATATTTCATCTCTGTTTTTTCTCTTGACTGATACTTTTTTCAAGAGTGATTTCACAATCATTAATAAAGAACAGACACTTGACATACTGTACCCTTCTTTCAAATGATCACATTTTTAAAAAGTGGTTTCAGTTCGCATCTGCTCCTGTTGATATTCATTCACTTTGAAAAATTGTTTCACAGATTTTTCACATCTGAAATATTGTTCAAAATGAGAACAGAATAGTTTAATGAAGCAACACCACCTTTAACTTCTACCTCAGCATTTTTGCCCAAGTGGAATACATTTCACATTTAGAAGAAAAATAAAGTAAATTAACTTTTCCATGGCAAATGAAGTCTTCTCAGTCTGGAGAATTTATCTTTTTCCTCAATACTTATTGTCAAGTTAAGTTAAAACTAAATTTGTGTCGATATTCCTTTCCAGCATATAAAATTTTGAGATGAGAGATGAAAAGGGATTTTTTCCTTGCTATAACTTGGTTGGGATGCAATGAAGATGAAACACTAAACAACTGACTATGAAGCTATCCAGACAAAGAAAAACTGCAGCAAAGAAAATGCTTTCAGAGAGGAGATCAAATATGACATGGAAATTATTAATATAGATATAGTTAAAGGAAAATGACATCTATATTATCATAATGATTTGCCACTAATTTACATTGACTTTATAGCAAGGGATGCCACTATATTGATTAAACTCTTAAAACAGAGAGAAAACCAGTTGAATCATGAAAAGGTTATTTTATATATTTAGGCTTCACGATAATAAGCAAAGAAATAAACAAGTATAAAGACGATACAAAACATCTCAATTTATCTTTCAGGCATTATCATACCATAACAAAAATTTTATATCTGTTAAATGTCAAAAAGAAATTTAATTTATTTAACCCACTTAATTGTGATTGAAGCACTGAAAGGTTTATGAATATACTACAAAGTGACAAAAAGGAGAAAGGTCTCTCATCACACCTCTCCCTCCATTGCTTTCTACCCTACTTGGCCAGAAATCTTCATGTTGATCTGCTGCATTCATTTAAATAAAATTTACCTTCCAAAAGTAGTCATAAGAGACCTCATGTGTAGGACCTTGTACAAACCAGCAAGGGCTCTACAATTGAGTATATCTGCTACTCTCTTCTTTCTTGTTATTATTTATTCCTTTTTCTAGCTGAGTGGGATATTGTGTTACGGGACTTTGTTTATTCGCTGGGATTGCTGAGGTTGTGGTCACCCTTTGTGTGTATCATCATCCTCATTTTGATGTTATATTTCCTGGCTCTTTCTCTTGAGATGGGCAGGGAGTTAAAATTAGGCTTAATATGACCCAAATGCACAGCACTTGCTTTCAAAGAACTGAGTCATAGTGGGAAGGGGGTTCATCCTGACATTGCGTGATGGCGGTGCCTGTGAGTGGCCTGTGAGTGGCCTGTGAGTCATTTGATGTGTTAGACTTTTATGCCCTGGCTTGAATTTCTTGAATCATCATCATATTTAATAATCACTTCTTAATTATTTTAACATGTTTTTCTCTAATCTCATAATAAACACTTTCTTTTGATATTTTTCAGTAAATCTAAAATATGGCTTGTGACGGCCTGTGTTTGTCAACTTGACCCAAGCTAGAGTCATCTGTAAAGAGGTGAATTCAACTGAAAAAAATATGCCTTTCAGTTGGGCCTATAGGCAGCTTTGTGGGGACATTTTCTTGGTTGTGATGGTATAGGTGGTCCCAGCCAACTAGGGGTGGTGCTGCCTTTGGTCAGATGTTCCTGAGTTGTATGAAAAAGCAAGTTGAAGGTGCCATAAAGGCAAGCCAGGATGCAGCATTCCTCCATGGCACTGCTTCAGTTCCTGCCTGCATGTTCCTCGTAGAATTTCTGCCTCAACTTCCCCTCATTATGTACTATGATTTGGACAAGGAAGCTAAATAAACTCTTTCCTCCCATGTTTTTTCTTTCTTTTTCTTCTGGTCATTTTGTTTTTACACACCATTAGGAAGCAAACTAAGATATGAGCTAATTCAAAAATCAACCTCTGTAGTCAAATTTTATTCCATTTACTTCTCAGCTAAGTGTTAGCTCAGTTCTCATAGGTTTTGCTGAGAGCTGGATACTTTGATATGATACAAAGAAAAGACTTTGAATTTTGACTTTTTATATTTTTTTGTGTTATTGTTTGTAACCTGATATTATTTGAATAATGAAATTGGCCTTGTCATAGTATTCAGATACTGACTTCATTTTGCTAAATTCTAACTTTCAAGTCACCCCATTGCCTACAGAGCTCAGTAACTGCTAAATAATGTAAGAGGGCACACAGAAGCACATGCTTAAACTTCAAGCACCATTAAAGTCCATCTCAACTATTACTTTTTGGCATGTTCTACATTCTCTCCGAAAGTACTTGTAGCTTTTCAGTGGCTCTAGATTATCTACCTATTTATAGTTTCTATGGGTGTCACTGATAAATTCTGGATCACACATTGCTTACCTAGATGAGACTGTCACCTCACGGACAACAGATTGACCATTTCCCTAATGAAGTTGTTACTGGGTGTTATGAGTTAGATGATTGGTAAGCATTTAGATTTACTTTCTGTCCCATTGGGCCCTGCCTTCTGCCAGAGATGCTGTTTGCTTCTTATCCAGATAGGCTTAGGTAAAGCTAGAGAGACAATGGAGTTAGAGTAGGGTGTCAGGGAGACAAGGCCTGACCACAGACTCCCACTCTAATGTCTAGCAACTTCTAAGTCCTAACTTCATAGTGACATGCTTTGCCTTGGTCAAATTGTAGAAAATTGAAAGTGACATAATAGAAATTTTTAATTTTAGTCAATTTAGGGTGGTGGTAGTGTTTCTCAACATGAATAGATTTGCTGGCTCATTTTTAACTTTGGGAAACATTTGGTGCTGGAACAACTTTGAGTTTATGGAAGTTTTGCAAGCTAATGCAAAGTTCTCATTGTATTTCTTACCCTCCTTTCTCTGAAGCCAGCATTTATGGACCAACAGAATTAAGAAATTAGCCTTTATAGTCTTTGGGCTTTATTTGAATTTACTTTTGTCCGGGATTGAGTCCAGGGTCTTAAATGTTGTAATTTGCTGCCCTGTCTTCTCAGTTTCCAATGTGTGATAGCACTTCCCTTATAAAAGGTCTTGGTGCTTTAGTTAAGTTTGGTCAGTTTTAGGGACCACCCCTTGATTTAGGTTTTCTCATGACTGGATGATGTTTTGGGATCTTGGGAGGATACTAGAGGCAGAGAACCTTATACACTCATCGTGGAGGATGTGATGTTAAAGGGCTTCTCAGTATTGCTGCTTACCATGACAGTGTTCATGGTAGCCAATGGCTGCCAGATATCCCTCTGCTCCAGGCTTTCCATCCTTTTCCTTTCCAGGCTCGCTTTGTTAAGAATGAGTCACCAAATTCATTTCCCTTCAATTATGCTACAGTTTTTCTGGAATGAGAAGGTACATTAAAATTGATACAAATTGCAAACAATTTATAGGAGATAAATTAGTTTTCTACACATACAGTTTGTCCTTAAAGTTTTGTTCTCTAGCATTCTATTTGTCAAGGGATCATAACTGCAGAAATCGTTACAAATTCTTTCAATATTTATTGTTTGGAATTCAGCTAAAGAGAAACAATTTCTTTTCCTATACCATTAATTTCACAGCATCATTTCTCCTTTGTTAGTCAACTTTGCTGTTAAGTCAGTGAACTGTTTCTGCTAAGGCCTGTATTCTTGATCAACACACCACAATGCACCAGAATATACTTCATTTAAGCCCAACATGGGCTACTGTAGTCTCCCCCCCCCCCCGCCCCCTGTTAGGAAAGTGCTTATATTAGAAATTGAATTTTGTTCCTCAGAAAGATAATCCTCAGTATTTCAAAATATGATTTTACTTGTAAGCGGATCATGGACCATACTTCCAGTCAAGATGAGATCATGCCTGAGTTATAGAAGGCTACTCACTCTGATAGCCATCCTTAGAACACACCGAGACACGTAGAGTCCATCACTGACAACTAAGACTAGACTAGTGCACGCATGGTTACCCACATGGGATAGAAACCAGGAAGAAGCAAAGTCGGATTCTCCCCTACACATTTAAAAAGAACACAGTCCTTCTCACACCTTAATCTGAGAGTCTTGATCTCCAAAATTATAATATATTTATATCTTTAAAGCCACTTGGCTTGTGGAATTTCATTGCATCAGCTCAGCAAACACACACTTACCAGATAGGACCATTTACAGCAAAGAGTGAAAAGTTAAGACGTTTATCTCATAGTCAGTGCATAAAACTCCGCATTTAAATTCTGTTAAGTGCCTTTTTTTTTTTTTTTTAAGTTTTAGGAGAAATTTAGAGAAAGTCTGGTCTTTATTTGGCATAGAATTTAATTTAAAAGATTAGTTACTAAATTCAGATTCCTCATATTCATATGTCTGTCAGGGAGAAGATAGGCTATTTAAAAATATACAGATTTTAGATATGTGGTACAGAGAGATTTTCTGATGTGGACTTGAAATTACAGTTAAAGGAAAGGTGGCATCTCATTGGTATCATATAAATCATGAAATGGACTAGAAAGTCAAATTGTGAATTAGAATTCTTTTAAAACAAAAAAATTGTTCATATAATTTTTTTTCAATATTTATATAATGTTAGAACTATGGAGATTCAAAAGACACAGGAAATTGCAAGTTTTAAAAGACAAATTTAGAAATTAGCTATTACTAATTATAATCACTAGACAATTGGATTATTGAGTTACCCAGTCTTTAATTTGATCCATTCATTGATTATTTAGCATGTACCTGGCATTGCATTAGAAACTGTTAACACAAATATACACAGAGAAATCTCATGTTCTTCACTAATTAAAACAGAGCCCACAGGAGAAAAGCAGAATCCTCAATGCTTATTATAATATATGCATTATATACTTGATTTCAGCTAAAAATAAAACCAAACCAAGAACACTCTGCACATCAGGGAACCCCATCAAAGCTGATGCTGAAGAAAGGACGATAAAACAGTAACAAAAATAGTCTGAATTAAATAGTGGTTTTAAGTTCTTTTCAACTCAGCTCATTCTGATGTTGATGATAGTACATAGTGTGCAATTGTGTGAAGGCAGAAAAGGGTCTAATGAAAGCAGGTTCATCCAGACAACTTAGAGAGAAGAATGAAATGGAAATCAATATGTCCTTTTGCAGAAAAATGAGGCAGAAAAGAAAACATAGGGTAAACAGAATTTGATAAAGCAAAGAGTGAGCCGCCACTTGGGTGCTAGTTAGATGTAAATGAGGGCTGGTTAGTGTGTATCACATGCCTCCAAAGACTTAGAGAACATGTCAGAAGAGGAGGGAAAGAGCATGCACGAACTGGAGGATGGGGAGGGATGTGTTGAAAAGCTGTGGTTTGCATAGGATATGCCTGTTGCATTCGTGAGCTCAAAGCAATAATGGCTACCTGCTCAAGACTTAACACGAGGCTGGATCCATGAGTACTTCTTAAAACCAGGGATAGCGGGTTGACTTAGAGGGTTCCGACCCTCCCTGAGGAGCCAGTAAGTTAAAGGTTGCTGGGAGAGAAGTCATGGTTTTTAATGGTATGCACTGGTGAATTGCTTTTGATCAAGTAAATAGCTCCCTCCCCACACTCATGGACTCAATTGTAATTAAATGCAGTTGCTTAGAAAGAAGGACACTAGACTTAAAAACAGGAGGGGGGCTTGGTGGTAAAGGGAAAGAGATAAAAGAGTCTAAGGAAGGAGAAATATGATCAAAATATATGGTATACACACATATGTAATGAAATAACTAAAGAGTGAAAATAAAATGAAAGAGAGAATTACACAGAAATCTAGCTGAGAAGTTTCCAAGAAAAACAAATAGTAAGTTGAAGTATCTATGAAAAGGCAGGCCAGGCAACCTGAAATAGAGCAAGCAAGTATAGAAGACAAGTGGACTCAGCGATAATGGGCAGCCTCGGTGAGCAGGGCTGTGGTAGCCATCCTCAGAACTTCTGTTTTATTTAAGGAGACAAGAAACCATTGAGATATTGGAGAGGAAAATGATGTGATAGCCATGGCAATGCCAAAACATGGAGCATTAGAAGGAAACAGAGAGAGAAATCTAAGGGTTGATCGTACGTCTCTGTGTAAGTGACTGTGTCTTTAAGTATATGCTGAAAACCTCTCATGACATGCATACCCCCAACCCCTGTCACTAAATCACAGAGCTGGGCTCTGCTGCTCTGAGGCTATGTTTAAACTTGATTATAAGACACTAGATGATATGATGGCTGTAATAACATCCTAGCACCATTAACCATGAAAGCAGATGATAATTACTACCCCATCTTGGCATATGCTGTATTATTTTCTGCAAAATATCTGTTTGATGTTTGCTGCTTTAGGAACCCAAATGTAGTGGATTTTGGACATCATCATCAAGATGCTATTTTTGGAGGTTTGGATATTTTATGATATGTGACTGGTAGAGAAACTATGCATTAACTTCCATGACAGAAAATATTTTTAGGTATATTTGACTATGTTGACTGGGGTAATTTCTCTCTTACTTTCTATTATAAGTTATACAGTGGAAAAAAACAGAAGTGATCTATTTATATAATAAGGCATTGGCCCTTGTGATTGTTTATTTAAATAACAACTGTATAGTTTCAATTGTCATATAATAAGGTACAACAGTGCAATCAGTGATGTGGTAGATCAGGCGTTTATGACTGCATGGGAAGACAGTCATGCAATTTAGAGTGAAAGTAGGTTACCCACATAAGCACCAGAAAAAGCAACTTCAAACTCAAAAGTTTCTATGTATTTTTTAATTTTTAATTTTTTATCTAACCTCAACTGTTCTTGACAAATGACAAAAAGAAAAAAATATAATCTATTCACAAAGAATTATTTTTAAAAAGCAAGCTTTTAGGTTTTTATCCATTTAATACAAACAATTAGAATTGCAAAATATATAGGACTTAAAGTAAACATAGGAGACATAATTTCCTCCCCTCATCCTTCTCCCATCAGAGATCTGTGAAATAGCATCATTAGTTCTCTCATTATAAAAAACATTCTAAGCTGTGAGTGATGGCACATCCCTTTAATCCCAGCACTTAGGAAGAAAAAGGCAGGCAGATTGCTGTGAATTCAAGGTCAGCCTGGTCTACAAAAGAATCCAGGACAGCCAAAGCTACACAGAGAAACTCTGTCTTGAAAAACCAAGCAAGCAAGCAAGCAAACAAACAAACCAACCAAACTGGCAAAGTAGTCCACTGGTCACCATGGATAGAATGAGTTTGGACTGGACACTTCTTTTGTCTGTGATCTAGAGCTCTATTTCTTAATATGAACACTTTTGACATTATTAACCAGATCCATCATTGTCACAGGAAACCAATCATTTCATTTCAGGATGACCTCTTTCCACTGGGTATGAGTAGTTAAAACTCCTCCCATTGCTTCTTTCAGAGATGACAGTGAAATTTTCTACAGATCCACACTTAATAACCACTGCCTTAAACATTAGTAGGTGATAAAGAGAAAGCATAGAACACATTTTTTACACACAGGATTCTACTCAGTTACTTTAATTTTCTTAATTTTGTATGCAGGCATCATCATTCATCTCACAGTTTCTGCCTAGAATCCTGATAAAGTACTGAAGAAAACACATTTTGGTTCAGTGGTTAAAAGGGCTTGCTGCTCTTGCAGGAGATCAGCGTTCAGTTCCAGTGGCTCACAACCACCTGCAATAACAACTCCAGGGCATCTGACGCCCTCTTCTGTCCTCTGCAAGCAATAGCACTGATGTGGACATACCCACAGACAGAATCTCTCTCTCTCTCTCTCTCTCTCTCATTTTAAAAACATACAAGTGGCTTTTAAAACAACTATTAAATACAAATTATATTCAATCAAGTTGTATTAAATTAAATACAAGTTAACAATTATTAAATATTAAAAACAATCATCATTTTAACAAATGTCCTATTTATTTAATTCATGTGTCTTCGGGTTAAGTGATGAGACGATTTTACATTGTAATATATATGTGTATATAAATATAAATGTGTATGTACCCATTATATATATATATATTAGCCAATGTACATATTTCTCTTTCTATCTGGCTACCAATAAAGTGTGTCTATATACAGAACTAGAAAGATTGAGTTGGAGAGATAGTTCATCCATTAAAGGCTTGACTCATAATAAAAAATGTAAGAACTAGGAAGGTTGTTTTCTTTGTTGGTTCTTAATTTAGCTTACACATGTAGCTTTAAATTTTGATATTTTTGTAAACAACAGGCACAATAAAATCTCCGCAGGTAAGGCTGTCTCTCATTTTAAGCTCTCCTTCTGTTTAGAAAAACCTATTGCTTTTAGAAAGACAGGTCTGGCAAAAAACAAACAAAACAAAACAAAAACAGAAACAAAACAAAATGAAACAAAACAAAAACTGCTAAGAACAAAGGGCTGTCAGCAATGAGTCCTTTTTCTCTGTTCATCAGCCACATGGTTTTCTCAAACACAGAGTGTCTTCTGCTGGTCATGGGATTCTGTACTAAGAATAGTCACAATTAGATGGAAAACTGAAGTGTACTTGTGGTTTTGTCATTCTGGTAACCATGACGATGAAGGTTGGTATAGCATTTTAATAGCTCTCTTCAGGAATTCGGGAGAAGTCTCATTTATTGGGATGCTTGACTCCTGGGATGATGCTTCATTTGGATAAGAACCCACTGCTAAGCACTGTGCTTTAACAGATTGGCCATTTTTTTAACTTTGTTTTTTCAAAGATATAAGAAGTTACCTGAAACACAGGTAAAAGATTTTTAGAGAATATAATAGTTAAAAATGAGGATATAAAATAAATGTTAGAGAATAGGAATGGAAATATACTGATATAATACACAGAATTAAATCAATTTTTTCTGAACTTCTTGGTAATCAAGTATAAATACAAAGTTATTCTTTAATCTGAAATTAAATGGACAATTAAGAGTGGCATTCTGAAACTAACATTGATGAAATTACTTCATTTTTATAAAGTAATTTTTTCTTTTATGAAAAACAAGTAGTTTGCTTTCATTCTCTCTCTCTCTCTCTCTCTCTCTCTCTCTCTCTCTCTCTCTCTCTCTCTCTCTCTCTCCAGAGTTCCCTGTATAGCCTTGGCTGTCCTGGACTCGCTTTGTAGGCCAGATTGGCCTCAAAACTCATAGAGATCCTCCTGCCTCTGCCTCCCTAAGTGCTGGGATTACAGGCGTTTGCCACCATGCCCAGCTTTTGTTTTCTTTCTTTTTTATTCTCCTCTCATATATTAAATCCTGACTGCAATTTCCCCTCCCTCCCCTGCCCCCAGTTTTCCCCCTCCCCCAGGTCCACTCTCCAGCTCCAATCCCCCTCCACTCAGAGAAGAGTATGCATCCCAGGGACATCAACCAAACACTGCATAACCAGCTAGAATAAGACCAAGCACATATCATCACATGAGGGCTGCAAAAACAACCCAGTAGGAAACAAAGGGTCCCACAAGTAGGCAAGAGAGAAGTAGGGACAGCCCCCACCCCCACCACCAGGATTCCCACAAGCACACTACTCAACGATAATATATGCAGAAGACCTAGGTCAGATACTTACAAGTTCCCTCATGGCTTCAAGCCCTCTTAAGTCCAGGTCAGTGGCTTCTGTGTCCTGTGTTCTCATGGTGTCCTTAAACCCTTTAGTTCCTCCTCCTCTGTGGCGGGATTCTGCATGTTCTCCCATCAGTTGCTGGATGAAGTCTCGCTGGTCTCCTTGATAATTTGGCCAAGCGCCAGTCCCAGAACACTCTGCAGGCAGGACAAACTGTAAGTCAAAGGTTTTGTGGCTGGGTTGGTGTCCCAATCCCTCCACTTGAGGCCTTGCCTGGCTACAAAAGATGACAGGTTTAGGCTTCCTGTCCCCCATTGCTAGGAGTAGGGCTACTTTCATAGATGCCATGGAGTTTCCATTGCAGTAGGTTTCTCATGAGAGACAGAAAGGGTATGGATTCAGATCAGACGGGAGGTGAGGAGAACCTTAGAGGAGCAGGGGAGGAGGGGAGGACAAACAATTAATATAATATATTGTATGGAAAAATACCTATTTCAGTAAAAGAAAAAGAGAAGACAAAATTATGTAGGAATAAGAATAAGTCTATCTTGGTATGTCTGTTGGCTAGTTCATATTTAGGGAGTCATGCTGTTGAGGTGATGGGTGTAGCTTCCGACATTTTTGGGAGGAAAAAAAACCTCCCTTTGCCTCTGGCTGTCAGAATCGTTCCGCCTCCTCTTCCACTATGTTTTCTGAGCCTTAGGTGCAGGAGTGCTTTGTAAATGTATTATTGGGACTGGGCTCTACAACTCTGCATTGGTTGGTTGTGGTTTTCTCTTGATGTTGGCTGAAGGCTATACTTATGTGTAGGTATAAAGACAAATGGTTGATTGTTTTAGGGATTATACTGGTTTAGAAAACTGGGTGTAAGTTCTCTCCAATATCCATGACTTTACTAGCTTGCTAAAAGGGATAGGAAAAGCCTAGAAAGCCTCAACCCTACACAAAGAACTATAAGCACTTGAGGAATATGAAGAGTGGGAGAAATAGTCTTCCCTAGGGAAGAACACAGATTTTTTATCCCAATATCATATGCTCATTACTGAAAACCCAGTAACATTATACAGACTTAATAGATTATGTTAAGGAATGTATATGTATATACATATATTATCTAGTGACAATAAAAAATCAGGGGAATGAATTTGAAATAGAGCAAAGAAGGGTATATATAAGGGTTTGAAGGAAGGAAAGGGAATCTAATTATAATCTAGAAATAAAAAGAATAATTGAAGCTTTTGAAAATGAAGCACTCATTCTAGCATGGTGGCACATGCCTTGAATTCCCAGCACTCAGGGAGGCAAAGGCAGGATGGTCTCTGTGAGTTCAAGGTCAGCCAGGACTACCAATGAAGTCCAGGACAGCCAAGGCTATACAGAGAAACCTGTCTCAAAAACAAAACAAAACAAAAACAAAAACAACAAAAAAAGAAAGAAAGAAAGAAAGAAAGAAAGAAAAAGAAAAAAACTTGGAACACAGTTTGAAGTGTGACTGTTGCCTAACATTTAAGGATCAAATCTCAAGAAGAGCGTTGTCCTCACATTTATAGTTATTTCCCTATGTGTCTGAGTTTGTTTGAGAGAGAAAGTTTTGTGCCAATAGTCCAGTAGTAATTATTAATAGCATTCCTTCAATTTCAAAAATGTGTTCATTTGAAGGACAAAACATTGGTATATTTTACTCCCTTTATCAATGGAGTAATAGCAGAGCTGATAGGAAGTATTAATACAAACATCTGCCCTGAAGAAAACCTGCTGATTAGATAGTCTAGGGACTAGAGGGGACCTGGAACACAGACTGGAAAGCAGTTGGATAGCTATTCTTTTAGTACACTGGCAGTGACAGTCTCTCCCTGTCTTTCTTCCAACTTCTTCAGTAGCTGAACTTTTGACCCTCACCCTGGACACAGCAAATTTTAGGTTTAAACTTAGTCCCTGGAACTAATAATGACTTAAAGAAGAAAAGCAAAATATTTGCTCCGGGAAAGAAAATGCTGTGAATATTAATCATTTTAAATAGCAAAGAGGAAAGAATGAAATAGCAATATAAACACTTTACTGTAAATGTTTTAGCTGACGAAACAATTTCAGTTATCATGATAACATTACATAATGGGACAATGTCACAATATGAACTTAATTCATGGCAACCTTTTGGTTTGTTTGTTTTTTGGGGAGTTTTCATTAAAAAGCTAAGGATAGCTTTAGAATAAGTGATAAATGCATTAATAAGTGAGTATCTTTACATTAGGCATAAAGATAAAAAGGGTTAACTATAAGATATGTGTATATATACATATATGAAAAATATATTTATAATATAGAAAATCATAAATATATGAAAATATTTCATATATATGAAAATAACACATATAAAGAAAAGAGGCTGTCAAGTTGAGAGTAGGCGGGCATGGAAAGGTTTTGATGGAGGGTAGTTGTGAGGAACTAGAGAAAGGAAAGAAAGGGGGAAGTGATGCAATGATTTTAGCTAAAATATTTTTAAAAATTAAAAAAAATATAACCTAATAAATGGTAAAAATATTAAGTGAACAATATGATTTTTTAAAGAAAATGATTTAGAGCAATGCTTGATAAAGACTTTAAAAAGTAGAAACAATGGGCTGGCAAGGTTGCTCAGTGGATAAAGCTTACACTCTGCAAGCCTGCCAACTGAGTTTAGAGCCTAGGAACCCATGTCTGAGCTGGACATAATAGTGTGTCTCTAATCCCAGCATGCCCCCAGGGGAAGATGGGAGAAAGAGAAAGAAGATCACCCAGCACTCACCTGCCAGGAGTCTGCCTCATGAACATAGCAGTGAAGAAAGGAGATCCTGTCTCAAGCAAGGTGGAAAGTGAGGGCAGACACTTGAGATTGCCTTCTGACCTGCACATTGTTTTTGTTTGGGGAAAATTGGCTTGAAATATTAATGGAAAAATCACAATTGAGACTTCAGAAAATTTTTTATGAGCATTTTAATAATTTATATATTTTTATCAATAACATTTTATAGAAAAGATAGATCACTTTTTATAGGCTAATATATACTTTTATAGGTTTCTGTTTAAATTAGATACTTTAAAAATTTATTCATTTCTATTTTTATATACATTGGTGTTCTGCCTGCATGTATGTCTGTGTGTGTGTTTCAGATCTCCTGGAACTGGAATTACTGATAGTTGTGAGCTGCCATGTGGGTGCTGGGAATTAAACCCAGGACCCTTGGGAGAAGAGCCAGGGTTCTTAACCATCAGGCCATCTCTCCAGCCCCTATTAAATCTTTTAGTATTAATATAGAATGATATAGGATGATATCTTGAATACTTTGAAAACTAGAGTATCAGTCCTACTTACTTATGCAGGTATTAAAACTAGACTATTCACTCTTTCAGTCTCTCTGTGGAACTTTCTATTTAAACAATTGTAGGTTCACCTGCATGAGAGACTTGCAACTATCTTCTCCCAGTCTGTAGGTTGGTTTTTCTTCCTCTCTTTAAAAAAAAAAAGTTTCACTGTATTGTGGTGTTTAACTTTTTGCCAACTTGAACAAGTTAAGAGCTACCCAGGTCGCTGCTAAAGCATCATCTAGGGGTGTGCCTGTGACAGCGCTCCAGGAGAGACTAGCATTTGAATCTGTAGGTATGTATGAAGAGGCGCTCACAGGGATGTGGTGGGCACTGTCCAGTTATTCAATTTGGAAATAACAAACAGGCAGAAGGGCAGTGGTTATTCTCCCATTTTGATCTTGGGCATTCCTTTCTGTTCTTGGACACAAACACCCATGGTTCTTGGGTCTTGGGCCTGAGAGACAGAGTTCTGGTACAGGCTCCCTGTTTTTTTTTTTTTTCCAGCCTCCAAACTTGGGCTGGATTATGCTACCATCTATCCTGGCTCTTTGTGTTTACAGGAGGCACCCCATGGGATCTCCTTGGTAAGGACAGCAAATAGAAAATGGCCAGACACTGTTAGAAGACCCGAAAGGTGAAAAGTTTTTCCTTGCCTAGAAATTGCCCTAGCACACTTGGGGAAAACCTTCCTGGAAACCTAGGATGCCAGAAGCCAGGCCTGGTTTCTTGTTATCTCTTGCCCCTAAGTGTACACCTCTGCTTGGAGCCTGTGATTGATGACCTGACTGGATCTGGGAGAAGGCACTCGGATGCCTCGTGGCTGAGCCACCTGGACAGACAAACTTATTCATCCCCCGTATCTCCCTCCATTTGTTGAAAGTCAACATGAAATGACACTATTTTCTTCTATTGTCAAATACTTTCATGTTATGAAAACTGGTGTTTTCTAAAGGGCGGTGACATTATAGAGAATGAACAATATTTTTAAAGTTATACTTTGGAGGCTCGTTTACAAGATTGAACTTCAGGGCAAAAGGAAAATCGTGTTGCTGGGGTTTTGGTATGCCGTAAAACAGAGTCCATTGCCACATGCTGAGCTCACTACTCGAGGCACAGTGCCCTACATCTGTGTTTAACTGCATTCTCTCTCTTGATAGTAGCAATTTGGAAAGTTGCATTGCCAGCCAAATGCCTATTTTCCACCCACTTTGAAAGAAACAAACAAGAACCACCCTTGGACTAGAAATAGAAGCACAACATTATAAAGAGTGCCCTGAAGTGGCCTTTCTTTCTTTCTTTCTTTCTTTCTTTCTTTCTTTCTTTCTTTCTTTCTTTTTATTCTTTTTATTTTTATTTTTTGATTGTTGTCATTGTCTTTATTTCTTCTTCTTTTTCTTTAATTTTATTTTATTAATTTATTCATATTACATCTCAATTGTTATCCCCTCCCTTGTATCCTCCCATTCCTCCCTCCCTCCCATTTTCCCCTTACTCTCCTCCCCTATGACTGTGACTGAGGGACAGAACATTCTCCACAGTTGAGTGGAGAGTGGGGTATGACTTTCACACGTACTCTGGTGCCTCATATTTGACCACGTCCCCTGAATTGGGAGGCCTGGTGGTACTCAGAGGAAGGATAGCAGGCTACCAAGAAGAGACTTGATACCCGATAAGCATGTACAGGGGGAGGAAGTCCCCCTCAGTCACAATCTTTCTCTCTTCCTTCCTTCGTTCCTTCCTTCCTTCCTTTCTTTCTTTCTTTTAAATGCAAAAAGTAACATCAAAAGTAATTTTCAAGTTAGTATGTTTAGCCCAATTAATTGCCCATTGCACTCTGCTGCTGCTTCGAGATGTTTATGCCCTAGTCTCTTATTCACGCCAGCTGCTTCTTGGGGGACCTCTCCCCATCATCATTCTTGTTCATTATAGTCTGCACCGTTTTCTGTAATACTCTTACCCCAGGTCAGCGTGAGAGAGAGAAAGAATGTTTGTGGTGAAAAATATTAATAAGGTCCTATGGGTGTTAAGCCTTCTTTTCTTCACCTATGAGAAGAGGCATTAGGTCACAACTGGGTCAGTTCCGATTCCAAAGAACGAAGACTAGTCCTAGGCAGGAAGGAACACAACTGTGAGCTCCCCCATGGAGCTCCGTCCCTGGGTCCAGGCTTTTGTGAAGTTGGTTGGTTGGTTGATTCAAGGCCTACCTGATTTGCCTGTCTGTGTCTCATTCCCTCTAGAACTGATTTCTACCTGTGTGCCTAGTTTGCTGGGAAGGGGAAGTCTGTGCTGGTGTTTGGGGATCTTATTGACTTACAGGGACTCTTGACCTCCGAGAAACTTTTCCCTGTTGCTTAATTTACTGTCCTGATCCATGCCCTTTATACTCACGTGCTTACATGACTGTTCCATTAGTGATTGGCCACATGTATATCTACATGAAGGTAACAGACACATCCCTTTCTCCTGCCCTTCCCTGAGTGTTATGTTCCAGAGTTAAGTTCCATAGGCTTCTCTGTGCAGTGGGCTCTGCAGGAGGATTCTGTTCAGAAAATATGCTGTTTTCATTATTGTATGTGCAAACAACCCATATTATTTGTCTGTATCTATTCAGATGGGCTGTACCCCCTCTCTCTCTTCATTTACAATTGTACTATTGGAATTAGCACAAATCTTAAATTGCTCTTTCTTTTAAAGACATTGTGGACTACTATTTAATTTAGCCAGAGCCGACTTGTCACTCACTGAAGCACTAATAGTTCTTGATAATGTACATTAAATGTGATAGGTACTTTTAATATCTAATCTTGTTTTTCCTAGCACTGGAGGAAGAAGCCTAGAAAAACCTTATTTTATTCTGAAAATTCTCACAGTGTAGATTATGTAACATCAGAAACTGGATGATGATTCATTTCTTGGGAAAGTTAGAAAAAAACAAAATAGAAACACCAATTAAATTAGAATATGGTTGTAGGGGAAAGAAGACTCAGGATAATTCCTTAGAACATTAAGAAGTTCAAATACAAAGAAACAAACCTGGGAACACTCATCCTGGCTCCAGAGACCTCGAGCTTGTGCTCCGCAATTCTCATATAGTCTGGTCTCAGTTTCTCTTCCTCACTTAGAGGCATTGTCCTGGAGGGCAGGATACTCACTTGGGACTTTGGGTGTAGAGGGGTCCCTATGGAAAGTGTTACTCATATGACCTGAATTCTGTAACCCCAGAAAACCGTATCTCATCATTCTAGGTCTGTCAATGACACGAGATGAGGACAGTCCCTGGCTTAAAACATACTGCTATTAAGGTAATAGGTTTTTTTTTTTTTTTTTTTTTTTTTTGGTCAGTGAAATCTCAATATTCTGAAGTTCAGTAATTTGCTCAGATATTTCTTTTTACATGTTTACTTATTTTAATTATTATTATCATCGTGTGTGTGTGTGTGTGTGTGTGTGTGTGTGTGTACTCATGTTTCATGGTATGGATGTGGCAGTCAAAGGAAAATTTTCATGAGATGGTTATCTGCTTTAATTATGGGTTTGAATCAAGGTCCTCAGGCTGGCTGCAAATGGTGTTGCTTGCAGACCCATCTCGCTGACTCCAGATACTTGTTTCATTACTACCTCCCCAAAAGAAATTCAAAGAAGGCAGGGAGATGACCCACCGATGGAGCTCTCGTTGTAAAATCCCTAGTTCAGTCCCAGGAACCCATGTAAAGAAGAAGAAGAGAATAGATACTACAAAGTTGTCATGTGACCTGCATGTTACAAAGGGAGAAGTGACCCTGCCTTGTTTTAGCTAATGGACTTGTTTTTTACCTACGGTGTATGTGACCCATGATGCTGTTGTGTATTTGCTTTATATATTTCTTTGAAACGTATTTGACTAAGTTGATTTTTTTCCAAATGATTTTAAGCACTAACACTACATATAGTGCTTTATTAATGGAATATTTAAAAGACTTTCAGATCTGAGAACACCATAGTCTTCTGAGTGCATTTGCACTCATAAGTAAAGTATTAGACAATGCCAAGTTGTACAGTCACAAACTAGAGATTTAAGACGGAGTTGTATAAAAAGCCAGAGAAACACATGGGAGAGCAACATGAACATGGATCGTGAAAGATGAGTTTGAGAAGCAAGAGGCTATAAGACAGCTCTGATTAGAAAAAGACCATTGGTTCCCTTGGAACCCGGCAGGACCAGTCGGGCCAACAGATGGGTCAGGGATGCAGGTAGAGAATCTTGAGATCTTTGCTTTCTCTCCACTCCTCCCAATCAAATCCTGCTCTGTAGCAGATTCCCTTTCCTCACTCCCTGGCTGTCTTTCCAGGGGACCAAGCAGTTCCTCGTGGCACACCCTGCTTTCCTCTCCTTTGTAGAACCCCCTCAGCACTCTTCCCCATGTCTAGCCCATCTCTATCCCTAAGTGTCAGCTCCCAATAGAAACACATTCTATCCAGAATCCTCAGTGGTCACACCTGGAAGGATCTAAGAAGACTCCTACCAGGTAACCCACAGCCACCACCCTCTCCTAAGAACCAGAGAACAATAGAAACCAAGGAACAGACACCCACTCAACAAACACAAGACCAGATAGCAACATTTTGATTACAATCATCCCAGAGCCACAGGCCTATTCACAATCAGTACTATCCAGGGCAATGTGTGTCCAGTAAAACCTAGCAACCCAAAACAATAGGCCCAGAAATGCTACAAAATAACCTTTGTGAGTATGCTAGAGGTGCTTAAAGCGGAAATCAGTATCTTCATTAACAAAATCTGAGAACAACAAAACAGGATACAGATAGCTTAAATCAGTTCAAGACTTGCAAATGGAAATAGAATTGATAAAGAAAACCCAGACTGAGAAAAAACAGTTTGAGGACGAGGACTAGGGGAGACTTTCCTAATGTTTATGTTTAATAATTTAGGCTTTCCAGGGCTTTTCTCAGATCATCTACAAGAAAAGATTGAAATTGTTCATACAGTTTTGGTTATATTAGTTTGTGAAGAAAAAAAAAAAAAAAGGTTTGGGAGACTAGAAGTACTCCACCTGGGACCATGGGCCCCGAGCAGGAGAGTCTCTGACAGATGACCCTGATGGGGCCACATGGGTGGGCCCAGGTAAGCGAGCCCAAGATGAACATCAGCATGGTGCAGGGGGCTCAGACAGGGAGCTAGCCTGAGAGGACAACCAGTCTGTACAGGCCAGGATGGGCTCCAAAGGGAGGGAGCGGGTGGGGTTAGGCCAGGATAGGCTCCCAGGGGAGGGAGCGGGTGGGGTTAGGCTTAGGGTTAGGGAAGATCCTTGCCTGAGACAGCTTGAAAAGGCAGGGCGAGGAGCAAGCCTCAGACAACGGGACCCAGACAGGGAGCTAGGGAGAGAGACCACCAGCCTAGCACCAGTGCAGGCCGGTGGGGCGAGAACCTGCCTGAGATGACTGCTTCCTGGTGCCATAATGCATGGGTGGGGCATAGCCGTCCTCAGACCACTCCAAAGACAACCTCAGCCACATACAGGCCCCAGGTGCCACTAAGAGGAGCAAGTGAATGGTGGCGAGATGGAAGAGGAAGAGAAACAGAAGGACGAGGCTCAGTGAAGAAAGGCAAAACTGGAGGCTCCAGGGTAGTGAGGAACAGCCTGATGTGAGCAGCCGGTGATGCCACCTGGGACCATGGTGGGGTTCTGGCCTGTGCTGTCATCAGGGTCCACGTCTGTGTCTTGCAGCAGCAGGGATCTGTTACCACAAGAGGCCAGGTGAACATCCCTGGTCTGTGCTACCGCCTGGAGATATGTTGATATCTGAGGGCTGTGTAGAACTGGCCTCACTCCTCACCTGCATATTGTGGGAGAGCTGGCCCTGGGGATGTGAGAGCAGGAGAGCTGCCCCACCCCTAGCCAGCTCAGTACTTGGGAAAGCAGGGAATCACACATTGCTCAGGGAGCACAGTAAAGCTGACCCTGGTGAGGGGGTTGGGGGGTGGGAGTGAGACACCCTAAGGGTGTAAGTGTGAGACAGCTGGCCCTGCCACTTGTCTGCCATGATTGATATAATTTATTGATTTATATAATTATTAATGCAAATGTAAAAGGAATTAATTATTTTATTAATATTAATTAATGCTGGAAATTGTTGCGGCAGCAGTTATTCCTCAATCCTCTATCTTACGAATGAAAGACACACAGACCTGTTAGATTCAATACAAGCCTTAGAGCTCTACAGCTGGGCAAATAATCAACTCTCTAAGCTGTCTTGTCTGCTTCCCACCCAAAATCCCCATAAATACTTGTTCACGTTCCACTTAGCCTGCCTCTGCTTCATCAGGCCAGTCCTCAGAGCAAGCTGCTCTTGGCCACATGCTCCTGGTTATGCTAACGCTAACCCACGGTGGAGACCTGCTCCTTTCTTCCTCCTTCCTCTTTCTCCTTTGATTCTTCTGCAATCCCTAAACCCAGGAACCTCTCTTCGCCTACCTTTCTTTTGCCCAGCCCAGACTGTAGGCAACTTTATTAGCCAATCAGGGATAATTTGGGAGGTAAGGTTCACAGAGCCTCATTTTGGATGCGTGAGAATTTGCTTGTAGGACAGAGAAGCTACTGGAGGCGGGTGCTAACCTTTGAGTACATAGTAGCTCCAGATCAGTCTCAACACTGCCCCCTGCTGGCTACAGCGTTGGATGGACCAGATGAGCCAGAAGAGGAGACCTCATCCCAGTGGTGCGGGTGCAGGAAAGCTGGTGGGCTCACCAGCTCTGATACCTCCCAGGCCTGGGCTTTAAATTGGCCCACCCCAAGATCTAGCCCAATCAACGAACTTCTGGAGTGCGTGAAGGAGGAGGTCCTAAGGATCCCAAATTTCGGGATCTCCTTGACACAGGGCAACAACTGGTTATCTAAGAGGGGTCCCAGTGAGGTTCCAGTATTGATAGAATAGCAAAGCCAGAGGCCGTGTGCCAGACCAATGAGTCATTGCAATGAATATTTGTAAGTGAAGATGTGTGGACAAAATGGTATACGGTGGGACACACTGTGACACACTGCAGCATCCACAATGAGACTCCTTTTTTCCTGTTTTGGGGGAGGTTGCAAATGTTGTAGGCAGGTACGTATAAGGGGATGGGGAGATGGGTAGGATTGGGGTGCATGATGTGAAACTCACAAAGAACCACTAAAAATGTAAAAAAAAAAAATTCGTTGTGTATGTTTGCACTGAGAGGGGTAGGGGTGGGGGTGGGGGCGCAAGAGATCTAGATCCGAGAGACTGAAACTAAAATAAATAGTTTTTAATTGTTTCTAAACCCTAATCAAGGTCATAGAGACAAGAAGTTTGTAGTACAGCAGAACCCAGTGCTGGAAGGCACTCATGCTACTGTTTCTGTTTTATGCTTTCTGTTGAAGCTTCTGGATGAAAGCTTCTTAGTGACAAAACAAGAAGAACCGGGCAGCTCAGGATGGTCAGAGAACATCAGAAAGAGAAAGAGAAAGGCGGGAGTTTGAGCGGGGTTGGTAATATAGGTCCGAGCGTGTGGGCTCTTGCTGCCAGGCCGGGAATTCTGAGTATTCTGGCCCTCACACAGTGGAAGGAGGTAACTAACTGGAAGTGCCTTCGCCTATTAGGTAAGAAGTGTAGAAACCAGACTCTAACTCATCAGAAGTAGCACTGTAGAAAGCAGACTGACACATGTTAGTTTGGATGCACACCAACTCTGTTGTTCAAAATATGAAAATGCACATGTCAAACTAAAAGGGAACAAAAATGAAAGGCCTTACAAGCGTTGTAAACTTTTAAGGTTTTTGTGTTTTGTTTTTTTTCGATTTTCCTCTGGGTAACAATGTGCCTGCTACTTATAGGGAAGAGAAAAAAAGTAAAAGATGATTAAAATACAACTCTAAGTGTCAAGAAAAAAATGTCTAAAACTGATCAATTCTCCAATTTTGAGTAGTTTGTGATAAAATATTGCCAATATTTTATTTGTATTCCATTGATTGTGAAATTAAGCATGTTTTACTTTCTAAATCCTGTGAATATGATTATCAACACAGTGACAGGAAATGGGTCTGTCTTACTTGCCTCTTTGTTGCTTTGATAAAGCACTGACCAAAACAGGCTCGGGGAGGAAAGGGCTTATTTGGCTCATACTTTCAGGCAACAGTCCACTACAGAGGGACTCAAGTAGTGACCTGGAGGCAGTGACTGAAGCAGAGCCACAGAGGAAAGCTGTTTATGAGAATTGCTTTCTTATACAACCCTGGGCCATATCTCCTGGGATGGCACCACCCACAGCAGACTGAGGCCTTTCATCTCATTTATTAGTCAAGAAAATTCTTCCACAGACATGCCCACAGGCTGATCTGATGGAGGCAGTGCCTTGATTGAGTTCCCTCTTCTAGCTTATGTATTGTTGATAAAAACTAGCATCGGATAATTATATAACTTCTAAAACCCTTCCAAGACACCCAGTGTGCCCTTAGGAAACCAAAACAGAATTTAAGATCCTCAATTTTACACATCACATTTTCTTCATTATGCCAGTATGTTTGGTTTGACTATAATCCGTACAGACACTTTACCTGTGTGGGACTCCAAAGAACAATAGAAATAGTAAGAGTTCTGGAACTAGATGCTGCTAACTACAATTACCTCAGTGAATATCAGTGATCTGGTGCTTCTAATTTCTTTCTCATTTTTAAGATGTAGAAGAGGTAAACACATTCTCAACACATTAAAAGCCAGGAAGAGTGGTTGGTGATTTGGTGACTTGATCTTCTTGAATTCATGAAGGTCAACATAGTAGTCTAGCTGAACCTATTTTTTAAATCACATTTTCCTTAATGAACAGCTTTCCTACCCTGGGGATAATTTGTTTAAGTAATAATTCATTACATCACAATGGTTACTTTATTCTTTATAATAATCATTACATGGCATAAGATGAGAATCCAGGAAAAGACAAGCCATGAATGTGACAGCTCTGGATAATCATATCTTTATTAAATTAGAATCTTGTCAACATAAAAATATCAGCCTTGAGCCACAGTCCAGGCTCTAGATGCCTGGTTCCCTCTGAGGTAGGACTCACATTGTAGTCACACAGCTGTAATCCTCTTGTCTTGACATCAAGATTATTTCTTCATATATGTTTAGAAATTTGTATTTATCTTATTTTTAAGACAGAATATAGGATTGGAATTGAAATAAATCATAGTGAAAACGACTATTTTTTAAAGGACATTTATCCATGTCAAATGAACTATCACAACAAAGACCAACAGAACAACACAGATTTTGTGGAATGTGGCTGAGATAGTGCTCTGTAGTTTCAGGTACATTTTGTCACTGTGTGAAATTGTGACATCATAATACTATATTGTGACATCTAAATACTGAACTGTGACAATACAGTAAGTCATTGTGACATCACAATGATCCATTATACCAGAAACGTGCTAAGTTGTTGCATCATAGTGCCTTATTGAACAATCTAAAATAAAGGTTGACATTATTATATTCTATTTTGACATCACACTGTTGCATTTTGACATCTCCACTGTGATATCATAATGTCACATTGCTATATAACAACTCTTTATTCATGTGTTACAATGACCTACTGTAACATGTGTTACAAACTCCATTTTATTATCACAATGCCCCATTTTTCCATGGCCCTTTACATCAATATAGTGGGCCATTGTGATGTGGCATTGCTGCAGTATGACGCTATAATGCCATTTTTACATCACAGTGCTTGAGTGTGACATAATAATGAACCAATTGTGACATCAGAATGCTTGATTTTAACATTACAATGCTACATTATGCCATTTCAATGCTTCATTATGCCATCCCACCAAAATGAATTATGATATCACAGTGCTGTAATGTGTTTTCAAAATGTTGCATTGTAATATAACATTGGAACATTGGACTACTTTGACCTTGCTGTGTTGTGACACCATAACACCACAGTATGACATCATAGTGCTCCACTGATATGTCTTAAGTCCATTGTGCTACCACAATAGTCCATTGTGACATCATAGTAGTTCACTGTGCCATCACATTTCTACATCTTTCAATCAAAATGCTTAGATGTGATATAATAATTCTCCACTGTAGCCTTGAACTACTTCAGTTGTGGCACATCATAATACCACATTGGGACATGATGATGTTGAGTTATGCATCACAATGCTTCAATTTGCTGCACCCCAAATGGCTTGTACATCACAATATAGTATGACACTAAATCGATACAGTTAAATTACAATGCTTCATTTTGTATCACAGTGTTCCATGTAACAGATGAAGACAGCAATAGGCTAAGCCTGATACTTTTCAGCATCTGAACCAATTCTTCCTGTAGAGCAGAAACAAGGACAGACAGCAGTTCTGGAAATGAATATAAGAATGCCCTGAAATCAATATCCTTCAATTAACGTGGAGGGCCCACTGCTACCTTAATGCATTTTCATGTCAGTATGTGAAATCTAAGATAAATAAATAAGGTAGAATTATTCTGTGTTAGAAGTCTTTACCACCTGGAACATCCTTTGATGCTAGCTAGCTCTTTACTGGCTATCCTGGTAATAACTTGTGAAAATAGACTGGATTTCTTTCTCTTTTTCCTTTGTTGTGACATCTATATAATGAATGTAACATCTATATAATCCCTGATTACTTTGTGGTTCTTCTTGCTGTATGTAACTTTTTATTTATGTGTAATAATATAACTGTATATGCTAAAAAAATAAAATTATATAAAAGAAATATATATATATGCATAACATATCCCAATTATCATTTTTCCTGCCTTCACTGCCCCCAGGTCCTTTCCACCTCCTCTCTCATGTGGAACATCCCTTTTTTTTTTGTCTCTCATTAGAAAATGTGCAGGTGTCTAAGCAATAATAATGTAATAGATATAAATATAATGAGATAAAACAGGAATAAACAAACAGAATAGGACAAAACAAAAGAAAAAGGGCCTAAGGAAAAGCACAAGAAAGAAATACAGAAACAGAGACCCATTTATTTACACATTAAGGAATCTCATAAAACCACAAAACTGGAGGCCATGGTATACATGCAAAGGAATTGTACAGCAAAAATAAATATAAAAACAATAAAATTTAAAAGAAAAGAAAAGAAAAATCTCTGACATTATGAGACAAGGAATCTTCAGAGATGTTGGATCTGTTCTCTGCTGGCCATCTGCTACTGGGCATGCTACCTACCCTTAAGAGTAATTTCTTACCCTGTGAGACTCCTTTGGAGAAAACAAAATTTTCATTTTGAAAGTGGTTACCAGTTGAAGACAGATTCTGGGTTAGGAATGGGGAATGCACTCACTTCTTTCATCTTTAGGACTGTCTGGTACATATCCATGTAGGCTCTGTACATGCTGCCTCAATATCTGTGAGTTTATATGCCTGTTGGTCCTGTTGTGTTTAGAAGGTCTATAACCTTGGTGCCCTCCACAACACTGGCTCTTGCCCTCTTTCTTTCTCCTCTTTTGAGGATGTCCCTGAGCCCCAAAGAGGAGGGATTTGATGGAGACATCCTGTTTAAAACTGAGTGTTCTGAGGTCTATAACACTCTGCATAGTGCTTGGCTATGGGTGTCTGTGTTTGTTCCCATCTGATGCAGGAAGAAGCTTCTTGGATGATGGCTGAGGAAGATACAGATCCTATCTGTTTTTCTGGTGTAAGATACCTTACTTATGATGATTTTTTTTTCTAGTACCGCTGGTTTACAGCAAATTTTATGGTTTAATTTTTCAAATTAACAGCTGTGTACTATTCCATGTGTCACTGTGCCACATACTCTTTATTCATCTGTTGATGGATGTCTAAGTTGTCTCCAATTTCTGGCGTTTGTGAACATAGCAAGAATGAACATGGTAGAGCAATTATCTGTCATAGGATAAAGTGTTCATTACTTTTAGTAGGATGGCAATTTTTCCTATATTAATTCTACCAATTCACTACCATGGGAGATCTTTCCATCTTCTAGTATTTTCTTCAATTTCTTTTTTCATTGTCTTAAAATTTTTATCATAGAAGTCTGTCATTTGCTTGGCTAGTTTCTCCACGCTATTTTTTTTCATGTTTTGAGGCTACTGTGAAGGGTGTTGTTTCCCTGATTTCTTTCTCAGTCAGTTAGTCATTTGTATAGAGGAGGTCTACTGATTTTTGTGAGTGAATTTTATATCTTGCTACTTTGCTTAAAGTGTTTATCAGCCATAGGAGTTCCCCAGTGGAATTTTTAGGGTCAATTAAGTATATTGTCATATTTGCAAGTAAACATGTTTTGACTTCTTCCCTTCCTATTTATACCACCTTGACCTTCTTCAGTCATCTTATTGCTCTAGATAAGATTTCCAGAATTGTGTAGAATAAATATAGAGAGAGTGGACAGCCTTGTCTTGTTCCTGATTTTAGTGAAAATGTTCTGAATTTCTCTCCACTGAAGTTGATGTTTGCTATGGGTGTCCTTTAAACTGCCTTTATTATGCTTAGGTATGTCTCCTGTATCCATAGTCTCTCCAGGACTTTTGTAAAGGCTTTTTCTGCATTTAATGTTTTTTTTTCCCCCTTCCAGTTTGTTTATATGGTGGATTACATTTATTGGTTTTCATATATTGAGTCATTCCTGCATATCTGGGATGAAGCCTATTTGATCATGGTGAATGATCTTTTTGATGTGTTCTTGGATTCAGTTTGCTAGTATTTTATTGTTCATAAGGGAAACTGGCCTGTAAATTCCTTTGTTTGGGTATTCATGTGGTTTGGGTATCAGTGTAATTGTGGCCTCATAAAATGAGTTGTTATGTCGACTTTCTAATTTTATTAATTCGAATACTTTCTCTGATTTTTAGTTAATTTGGCCAAAAGTTTGACAATCTTATTGATTTTTCAAAAGAAGCACCACTTTGTTCCATTAATTCATTGTATTTTTGTTGTTGTTTGTTAATTTCTATTTTATTGATTTCAGCCCCGAATTTATTTCTTGCTGTTTCCCCCTTTTGTGTGTGATTTCTTCTTTTGTTTTAGAGCTTTCAGCTGTGCCACTAAGCTATTAGTATGATATATATATAATGCCTGTTAGAACTGGTTTCATTGTGACTCATAAATTTGGGGTCTTTTTTTATTTTGTTCTAGAAAGTTTTTAATTTCTTTCTTATTTTCTGTCAACACATTTTTTTCATTCTGTAGTGAATTGTTAAGTTTCTATAAGATTGTAAGTTGTCTGCTGTTTTTGATGTCCAGTTTAAATCATCACATAGGATGCAGGAGGTTGTCAAGACTGAGGAATGGAAGGAAAGTGGAGACCTGAAGCTTCCCTACCTGCTTCGCTGTCTTACTTGCTTCTCTGTCATGTTCTCAGGGCATGACTGATGGAGTTGGGGTCTGGGACAATGAGGTGGGTGGGGATAGCGGTCGGAGGAGATCAGCCTGATCTGGTAGATGGGGACAGAGAGGAAGGGGAGGGCCTTGGCAGGTGGTCTACTATAGAGATGAAACTGGGCGTTTAGTTTGGGGGAGAGGTGGACAGAGGTGATGAATGAAGCAAGAGATTGGAGAAAATGATCTGCCTGGATTTTTTTTTTTTTAAAAGAGAGTTTTTGACATACTCATAAAGCAAAGAAGAATTTATTAGGAAAATCCCAAATGTTCACATGCCTTTATTAAATTTGTTTTTTTAGTGTAGTTTAGACCTCTTTCAATAAATGAATATCTCTTAGACCTTTTCCAATCTGCACTAAATCATAAATAAATTTCATTTTTGTAACCTTAGCATGTACATTGAAAACTCACTGCAAGTTTAGGTTTTCTTTGCCTGCCCCATTCTTCAGCCGTTCAAGAAGTACACTATCTGATTTTTGATATTTATTCTGTCCTAAAACTTGGGTGGTCATGATGTGAAAAAGATCTTAACTCCCTTAGGAGAGTCCTTCCTTACAGAACAACATTTAACATGTCATGAGCTGGAACACTTGTACACATAGACCCTGGGATGCATGGGGGGAAGGGGGGAGGTGAAGGGGAACCTGTACCCAGGTTGCTTTGGGCTCCGAACTCCATCCTCTACCACAGTAAGTACCAGGCTGCCTCCAGGGCTGCAGCAACCGTCTCTTGGAGCTTTTGGCCATGTGGAGCCTAGAAGGCTTGCTGTTGGCTTTCTTATGGTTGCAGGGAAAGTGTAGCATTTTGTTAAATTCACTGAGAAACTTGATTTTGAAGAATATAGAAAACAGAAAACATTTCACTCTACAAAGTACAGATTGAAGGGTTTATTAATGAAGATATTTTCAAGTAGCTTTAGTCAAGTTTGTGTCTTGATTAGAAAGTGTGCTCTTAGCAGTCTCTCTTTTTTGGGGGGTGGGGAATAAGCATATTTTGACCCAGAATATAAGACTAATCTCTCAGGCTGTTTAACACTTTTACTCAAATCAGAAAGTTTCTTATTCTGCTGCTTCTTAAAAATCCGTCTCATCTTCTATTAATATTTCCCCCAGACACATCTAATTAAGCATAGTTATGTTCAGGCACTAGAAATACATCAGCAAACTGTACAGATGCTAACATACGTAGGCATGAGTGCACATGCACATAATTGGTCATTTTCAGGGTTAGTGTAGTGATGGGAAATGAAAACTCATCTTTCATTTCATAACATTTAAAGTCAGGAAAATTTCAGGATTTTTCTTTAAGATTCCATCTTCCATGTTGAGATATTTACTTTCTAGTTGTATAGGAGTTATTATTATTGATTTATACTTGATCTTTGTCTCCATTTTTAAAGAATATTTTTACTTATAGAATTACAGACCAGTGTTCACTATTATTGCTATTCTTCTGTAGACCGGCTTGGGCTTCACTATCTCAGGACTAGTCCTGTACTTTGACTAGGTGCATGGACAATTATGCATAATCTTTTTTTCTGAAAATTTTCATTTTTAATTAAATTTTGACTTTTTGTTATAATATTTCTAAAAATACTTTCGTTGCTCTAACCTTCTTACTTTGTCTTTTCAGACTCCACCTGTTTTAAGTAATATAATAATGTTTACCTTTTAATTTATTTATTATCTTCTTCTGCACTATGGCTTGGCTTTTACATTTTGATTAGCTACCAAGTTCATTGCCTATTACTTTTGTCTTTATAAATTTATTCTTATGATATTTAAATTTTAGTATATTACATTTTGTTTTTCAAATTTTCATCTGGATCTATTCTTTAAAAACAATTATTTATTTAATATATATGAATGTTTTGCCTGTATGTATGTATGCATATCAAATGTGTGCCTGATGTCTACAGAGGTCAGAAGAGGCATCCAATTCCCTGGAACTGGACATATGGGTGGTTGAAAGCTGCCATGTGGTTGCTGGGACAGAACTTGGGTCTTCTGCAAGGGCAGTAAATGCTATTAACCATTGAGGTATCTCTCTAGCACCTGAGCCTATTTTTTTAGTTTTCATTTTTAGACTAAGGTTTCCCTACTTTTTCTGACCGTGCATTTATGTGTTTCTAACAATTTTAAAAGTAGATGGTCTACAGTGCTTGTGTGCCTGCTAAAACATCTCATTTACCTTGGGATCTCTTTTTAGTTGCTCTTTAAAACTAAGAACATGAGTTTTACTCTTACAACTTTACATTTCATAATTTTGACTGAATTATTGGGATTGACACTCTGCATTCTGGTTTTTGTTTTTTTTTTCGTAGGGTGTCCAAAGTTTTCTAGCATTCAGTTATGTAAATTTGTAGAGTTATAATTAATGTAATGTTCCGTTTGGTTAGATCTATAATGCTTTTTTTTTTTTTTTTTTTTTTTTTTTTTTTATATTTACAGGCTCAGGAACGCCTTTCTTGATCTCAACTAATTTTTGATGCTTTGTGCCTTAATTCTTCAAAGTAAACAAGCTCAAAAATATGAAATCTGTATTCTCTCTGTCTGGGTAAATAGTTTATAAGTGTTCTTACTTCATATGTCTATATTGAGTGTTTCTGTTTTAAGATTTTCTGATCTATTTTTTACTAAAGATACTAATTTTAAATGCTTCTGATACAAATAGTCAAGCCAGTATTTATTTTTTAATTCAAAACAATATTCTTATTGCTACAACCTTTGCATAGGTTAGAAGGTTTGAATATATGCCATCAACACACTGAAAAAGTCTCAAAGTTTTCAATCTATGTTTTCAAACCATGCATACATCTTTGTTGAAGAACTGCTTATGAATTATGTCAATATATAAAACAGATACTTCTACTACCATGGAGTTAGGCTGGCAGTACCTTTCTTTAACTTTTTGGGCCTGTGAAGGCAGAAGTTGAAATTACCCATCCTCAGTAATCTCATCTAGGGGACAATTCCTGGCATCCATTTTTATATTATCCACAAATTAGCTACTGTAATGTTAGCTGGTCAGCTAGTCTTGGTTGTCAAATTGACTGTGCCTGGAATTAACCAAGATACAAGACAATAGTCGTTCCTTTCAGAGATTTTCCTGATCAGACCGGTTGAAGCAGGAAGATCCACTCTAACCGTGGGCAACACCTTCGCTGTTTGTCTGTTTGCTTTCACTCTTGCTGGAAAGCCTATCTTTCCTCTTGCGGGGGCATTCTCTTGCCTGTACTGGAACCTGCATCTTCAATATTCCAAGGTAAATGCAGATGAGATGCTCTCCAGGAATTCCTCAGCCCTTTAGGACTTGGTTGAGGCTGTGGAGACATAGAGCTTCATGCGCTGATCAACTTACTGGGTTCTCTGTCTCTCTATTGTGATCCAGGCATTCTTGGACTACCTGGACCACATCCTGTAAGCCAATTTAATAAATATCCTCTTAATCTTTTAATATATGTTATATATTTTATATAATATATCTTTTGCATTAGTTCTGTTTTTCTAGAGAATTCTGACTAATACACTATCATATCTTTCATGATTTCGCTATAAATTACAATTGGCTTTCTCTGGGACCTCTTAGAAATATGCTATTTAACATTTCGCTTTTGATCTACCATGTGAAATTCTACATTTTATTATTAAAGTGTAGGGAACATCACATATGGCCTTAGACTGTAGATAAAAAGGTCTTTTTGTATTTTCCAAGTATTTTTTCTCTTTCCATGTTTATTTATTTTGTTTATTTTCTTCCAAGTTCAAACTTAACTCATCTGTTTATATTCTGAGTGGCTTAACCATTCTTCTCTGCCTTTCTCCAGCCTTCAGTTTACATAGCTTATATAGTCACCACTGCAATTTATATTTTGATCACATATATCCATATGACAACCGCTGGATTGTGTTCTTTTAAAAGTAAGAATCATGTCCTCTACAAGTTGTTTTTACCCAGAGTCCAACATAAAGGTTTGCTCCATATTTCTGAGTAATGAAACACTGCTTAGGTTCAGAGTTGGAATTTAAAAGTGTTTTCATTATTTATAACCCAATTATGCATTAGATCTGTAGTCTTCATAAAGAAAAAAAAAAGAAGTATTTATCTTAATATCCGTAGACAGTGGAAGAAAGCACACTATACTGAGAAGTAAGACTGCAGTACAGAAGCGACACACGGTTGGCAAACACTGCCTGCAACTGGCTCCTATTACTTAGTGTGTGTTAGGTTCTGGAGCTCTCTTAGGAGTGCTCATTTACCCCTGGTTAGTTTCCACATGCAGTGTTCTAAAGAGCAAAGATATAAGTATTAGTATCACGGGACGCCTTATAATGCTAATATCATGGGAAGCTTTATAATGTTAGTATCACAGGAAGCTTTATAATGCTAGTATCACAGGAAGTTTTATAATGTTAAGAAAGGCAGATCAGCCGCAAATCAACCAGCATAAAAGTTATCATCCTGAAATTAACCTCAAACTCCCATGCCTTTTGAAAAATAAAATTAGTTCAATTATAAGCAAACATATCAAGGAAAATTTATTAAATAATATGTTCCTCTCAATAAACTGTAGCAAATTGCTCATTTTCTTGGGATGCTCACAACATTGCTTACTCAGGAATAGTGGAAGGGGCCACAGATCGTGATAGCTGAGCATTGACTGCTGGCCTCGTCTCTGTGTTGATTGTCTGTGCCTGCGTAGGTTGCTGTGGAGGGCAATTGTTATATGCTGAAAGACTGAAGCAGGGTTGCTGATAGCAAGTTGTTAAATTATTGGCTAACCTTCTTGCTACTGCAATTTCCTTCTTTATCTTTTTTTGTAAGGGTTAAGTATCTTTTACCCTTCTAAATTTAAGCCTTCAAACTATGACATTATTTTTATTTAATCAAGGAAATAAACTTGCTGAATCGCCCACAGGTTTTCTTCTGTTGCACTTAGAAGCCTGCCTGTGTTCCTCTATGGTATTCCTGTTAATCAGTTTAATTGCCTTTTTCTTAAAGTAACACAAATCCTAACTTAGCTTTAAAAATTAATATACCATCAACAGCATTACCAAAGGAGGGAGCCTAACACTGGTACTAAAGTCCCAAGCTTTTTATACTTTTGTATTCATGAGTTCTTTCTACATTGTACTTTCTGCTCAGATTTTAACCCTGACAGTGTGTGTGTGAAACAGCTACAAGCTATAAATGTTTACATTGAAAAATTGAGAGAGAAGAATTTTTCCTAATTTATCTCATTTTGAAAATATGAATTTTCACTGGAAGTGGCCTGCCACACTGCTCTTCCCTCTTCCTGCATATGGCAGCCCCGCATCCTCTTGTGCTTTTTGGTTCTTATTTCTTACCTGTTTTTAATTGCTCTGTGTTTTGGTTTTTTTCCTGTTGAATAACTGTCTTCTTTGGGTCAGTAGATTGTAAGTGTGAAGAGGCCAGAGGTCACTGTTATTCTCCCTTAGAGCTTATGTCTCAGGCATCCTGTGGCCTTGTAATCCCTGCCTGGCACTCAGAAAGTTCTTCTTTCTTCAAGTTTGACTCTCTGTCTTGGCTTCTGAAAGTGACAGCATACTTATGTCAACTTATGTCAATTTTCTTTTACTCTAGGACCACCTTCCATTTCTGTCCATTTATTCTCAACTTCCTTCAGTGGTAACAAACTCAGAGGTAGATAGAACAAAACGAAGGTGGAACATTTTTAATGTGCTCTAATTCTGCCAGCTACACCAGCTGAATTAATACCGAAAAGCTAACATAAATACACACTGGTCTATGATTTGTGTCTAATAAACAAAGAAAAGAACATGTGAAAATTATCTACCATCTTGTATTTCAGTGTTGTTGTGTTTTGTTGTTGTTTTTCCTGAACCTGATTCCCCAGCCACCGTGTTTTATGTCTTAGTTTGGCTGTGAAGAGATACCATGACCAAGGCAACTCTTAGAGAGGCAAACATTTAGCTGGAGCGTTACAGTTTCAAAGTTTAGCTCATTATATATCATCATGGTAGAAAACATGGCAGCATGCAGACAGACATGGTATTGGAGGAGCCAAGAGTTTTACATCTTGATCTGAAGACAACCAGGAGGAGATTGGAGTTCCACACTGGGACAGAGCTTAAGCATAAGGGACTTCAAAACCCATCCCCATATTGACACTTTCTCCAACAAGACCACACATTCCACTAGTACTAGTCCCTGTGGGCTAAGCATCCAAACACATGAATCTATGGGGGCCATACCTGTTCAAACCACCACAGTCTAACAATTTCTTTTAAAAAAAGATTTATTTATTTATTTGTGTGTGTGTGTGTGTGTGTGTGTGTGTGTGTGTGTGTGTGTGTGTGTGTGTGTGTGTGCATGCATGTACGTGCAGAGGTCAGAAGAAGATGCTGGAGCTCATAAAGTTGGAGGTATAGGCACGTGTAAGCCTCTCAATGTGAGTGCTGAGAACTGAATTTCAGTTCTCTGATAGAGCACCAAATGCTCTTAACCGCTCACCATCTCTCCAGCTCTCAGTCTAAAACTGAAAGGCTTTCTTTGCGCTCCAGTGGTCAATAGTCACAGCTTGGAATAGTCACGCTCCATGTTAGTGGAGCCACAGGACAGGGTGTCTCTGCTTATTGTAGTCGTTCAGAGATAGTATACTCACCACAAAAGCATACCTACCCAGATGATGTGATGGGACCAATTAATTTTCTGACTGGAGCATGCCATGAAATCCTCCGAACTACAGAGATGTTAAGAAGTACAATACTGAGTTTGGGGAAATAACTTAGTGGTTGAGGAACTCACTGTACAAGGGTAAGAAGTGAGTTTGTACCCTCAGAATCCACATAAAACTAGACACAGTAGTGCACATATCTACAGATGTGTAATTCTACCACATCCACAGTGAGATGATGGAGATAGGAAAGCCCTGAAGTGCACAGACCAGCTAGCTTGGTGTACACAGGAAGAGACAGCAAGAGACCCTGTGTCAAACAAGATGAAGATGGAGTCTGTTATTTGTCCTCTGACACACAGATAGACATACAGAGATAAAAACACATATGAGGGAGGCAGAGTTACAGACGGACAAGAAATAAAAGAAAGTTACATCTTGTTGTAAGCTCAGCAAAGGATAGAAGTGGAACTCTTTACTAAACTATGAACCAGAAATCAAACTCACCTCACTATTGTGCACCACAAAGCATGTCAGATCTTAAAATCACAACCCACAATGCAAGTACTGTGCTTGACATTGGCTCTTGATTCTTTACCAAGGATTGAAAGATAAAAAACAGAATATTACACGAAAGATCATTTTAATTTGTAGCTATTTCATGATGAAATATTTTCACTGCTTATCTGAAATTAATATTTAAAAACATATTTACTTATTCAAACTTTATAGCAGCATTCCTGTAACTTGACCTCAGTTATTCTCAAGCATTATTTTTTCATTTATTTATTTCCAAAATAACTCTAGAGAACCATAGAATTTAATAAAAACTGAGTCTGCTATCCTGTGTAGGAATTTGCATATAGACATCCAGTTTTGTCCATTAACTTTCTGAAGCTGAGGCTGAGGTATTCAAGATATGTTTGGTATGATTTTCACTTCTTGTCTCAGGAATTGAACAGTGTTTTTCATGAAAATTTCCAAACTTCTTCACTCTGCTATTCCAGAGGTTAAAATACAGGATATAATTCTATACCTTAAATAGACGATGTGATTGGTCCTACCCTCCAACTCTATGTAAGAGTTTTACTTTCCCTTTATTTATACTTAAGAGCATCCAAGGAAAATATATTATACTTGCATGTAAATCCAATATATATAAACCAGACAAATATTATGTAAAGATGTACTTTAAGTTTGAATTCATATAATATAAATATTTTAAATCTGATGATGTGAACAATTAAGTTATTTTCTTGATTTCAGCAATTTTATGCCAGCTATAGCATTAACTGATAGTTGATTGCTTCTTATCAGAGTCTCAAAAAATCTCTAAGTCATTAAAACGGTTATAAATGGTGTAACAAAGCAATTCATATGAGAACTAGTGGTGCACATCTTTTGGGAGGCTGAGAAGGATTTTAAGTTCTAGGTCAGGCTGAGTGAGCTGTGAACTGTGCTGCACCAATTTCTATCTCCCCTTTGCACATAAAACTTGCATTCCTTAAAGTCTCATTTAAAATTTTACTTAAATTGGTATGTAAAAATGTATACATTAATATCACAAAATCTCATGGTTTTGTATGTGTATACAGAAGGCAATATTTAATCAAGTTCAGTATATTTCATCTTCTAATATAATTTTCGTATATTGAAAACATTTGAAATCTGTCTGGTACTTTGGATCATACTGTGCAGTATTGTTTACCTGTAGTCACTCTAGTATATAATAATATACCAAGTATTCTTCATCTATTATGCTCCAGAAATTTAGAAGAAAATTTACTGGAAATTTTTGATCAAGATTATTTTTCAAAATCAGACACAAGACTCTCTTTCCATATTGTTGAATATTCAATTGGGATAAGATTAATTAACTTTTTGGACTGTCAAAGCTGGCATTATATCCTGGAAAACATTCTTTCAAATGTGTTCTTTGTAATAAGATCTTTAAAAATAAAATAAAATATGTCAGCTTCTTTGTGGCAATGTGTTTTAGAAGTCTGTTCAACATTGAAGAAACTCAAATTTGTCTTCTTGGAAACATTAAGTTCACATATTAATTTTCACTTAATTCACTGCTGATTCATCTGCAACAGTAAGCACTAACATGTTTATTTGTATTGACAAATTGAGTTGATTGCCTATTTAAGTTCCAGGCAGAGAAACACTATAAAATTGATAAAACAAAACAAAACAAAAAACAACCAAGTTTAATACTATCTCTTGTGTGCTTGTCAACAACACCTGAAATGGTAAATTTGGACATGATTGCTGTTCCCCAGAGCCCTGCTAATGTAGTCAAGTCATTGCTGGTTTTATTTCAATGAGAACTTCTCAGTGAGTGCAAAATATAAGAGCATTCAGATTTTTTTCCCCACTTCTTTTGGTTCTTTGTGAATTTCACATCATGGACCCAAATCCCATTCATCTCCTCCTCCCTTCTTACCTGCCTTTCACCCTTTCAACCTTCCCCCAACAAAGAAAAAATAAAGCTCAATGTAGAAGCTGTAGTGTGTCCCACAGTATACTCTTCTGTTCACACATCTTCATTTGCAAATTTCCAATGAATTGTTGGTCTGGTATTGAGGCCTCTGGCTCCTGCTAGTCTACTGGTACTGGAACTTCACTGGAACTCCTCTCAGAGTAACTCCTCTTGAGACTGGCTCTCCCATTCCCATGCCCTCCAGGCTGGTTCAACAGCAATCCCAGGTACCCAGGCCAGCGCTACGTTGCTGCCCAGGTGAGATGTAGGGTGTGTCGCGGGTATTGCAACTGGTGAGGCACATGGCCAGTTTTTTCATTCTCATGACCCCGGAGCCAACTAACCTGCCTACCATAGATGGCAAGGGATAAGGGAGGGGAGGAAGGCGTCATTCCGTCATATATACACCTCTACCCAGCAGAGAAGAGGCAGAGTCAGCTGGTTTCTCCACACTCACTCTCAGGCCAGATCACTCACAACCTCCACATCTAGAACCAGCTCTATTGTGCTGAGTTGAAGGGCTGGGTCTGCTCTCCTGAGTTCTGCAGCAGGTGGTGGACAGGGCCAGCTCTCCTGCTCTGATGACCTCGGGTCCAGATCTCCTGCCTGCCTTAGGTGGCAAGTGGTGGTGGGGTGCCATGTCTTCCATGCCTATGCCACTGCATGGCAGACCAGTTGCTGGGTGAGGTCTTTCCTGCTCATACCCTTGGGACTGCTTCACAAACTCCCCTAATATCAGTGTCAGCTGTACTATGCTGCCCAGGTGAGGTAAGCGGACTGTTCTCTTGAGTGATGCAACAGGTTAGGGGCAGAGACAGCTCTCCTGCTCCCATGACCCTGTTGAGGACAACTCTTCTGTCTGCCATTGGTGGTGAGGGCAAAATGGAGGCGAGGGGATCTTTCCTTTGCTGACACCACCGTGTAGCAGACAAGAGGCAAAGCCAGCTCTCCCTCACTTTCCTCCTTAGGGCTGGGTTACCCACAACCCTCACATGCAGGGCCAGTTCTACTGTGTTGCCCAGGCAAGGGGCAGGCCCTGTTCTCTGGAGTACTGAAGCAAGCGACAGAGCCAGTTCTCCCATTTTGATGACTTTGGAGCCAGCTCTCCTGCCTCCCACAGGTGGTGAGGGGTGAGGGAGGAGAAGTGTATATCTTACTTGTCCACACCACCAGGGCGCGAGCGATGAGAGGAAGGGCCAGATCTCTCATGCTCATGTTTTTGGAGGCCCAGATCACCCACGACTACTCTAATGCTCAGGGCCTGCTCTCCCAAAATGCCCAGGTGATGGGGGGAGCCAGTTCTGCACAGCCCTCAGACATCAACATGTCCCTAAGTGGCAGCACAGGTTAGGATCCCACCAAGGCCTCAGGTGGTATCACTAGGTACTCACATCAGGCTGTTTCTCACTACCTTGGAGACTTCAGTTCTGCCTCTCTTCATTGTGCCCAGATCTTTCTGTTTCTCTTTCTCTTCCATTTATCCACTACTTATGTCCTCCTCTTAGTGCTGTTTCAGGACTCAAAGTGTCTGGGGTTGTTTCCGGGGGTCATCTCAGGCATGGTCTGTTCACCCCTTCCCCACCCAGGTCTGCAAAGCACTAGACTGGTTTTCTCAGTCTCCCCTTTTTTCAGGGAATGTTAGGCTTCTAGTCATTCAGATGTCCATAGGTCAGAACACTGAATGTAGACATGGCCTCTCTCCTCCGTGCCCCCTGCTGATGCACGCATGACATAGCAGTCACATCTGTGCTGCTTCTAGGAACAGGGGTCATTCAGAATTTTACTGTGTGTGTGTTTTTAAAAATAAATCCAGCTTAATCTGGCAGTTTAAATTAATATGTCATTTCCCCTATATAAAATATGGTAAAAATTTATAACAAACTTAATGTATGATTTACTACAGTGTGAATAACTTAAACGAGTGAACCACAGAATTTCTTATTTTTTTTGGGGGGGGGAGGGTTAAAACAGCCTCTCTATATAGATCTGGCTGTTCTAGAACTCACTATCCAGGCCAGGCTGGCATTGGACTCATAGAAATCCATTTACTTCTGCTTCCCCAGTGCTGGGATTCAACCCATGACACCCTGTTGAAATAGAAGTCAAGAACTGACTGTTCAAAGTCATCCCCTGATCTCTGCACATGTGGTGCATTCTACACACACACACACACACACACACACACACACACACACACACACACACACACACACCTTTTATAAAATGATGAGTAACTGAACAACAAATGGCAAAGGAAAGATAATTGAAAAGAAAAATATAGGAAAAGTGATGACTTTTAGAAGCAGAAAAACATTATGTGTATGAAGCATCATGTGGATGAGCTACCCAGCAGGTATAATGGCAGGCTTTAGATGTTCAGTGCAGTCACACTGCTGTAATCTTACATGCCTTGGCCTCTATACTTTCCTTCATGTGAGCTACTCACCAATTACCAAGCCCCAGCAGAAGGTCAGAAAGCTTTGATGATGACATTTATAGAGAGCCTATGAAGATAATTATTGCTGGAGTCTTTGAGGTAAAGAATGAATTTGTCAGTATTTCTTTAGCCTATGGAGTAAAAGTTTCAAAAATAAATTTTAAAAATAGGAGTTGGGCCTGGGTAGCAAAAATTATTGTTAAGTAAGTTGTGACAATTAAAATATATTTCATTTGTTAGACACCCTTCTAGATTTCACAGATCACAAAATACATCTAGTGACAGCTAAGGGACAACTAGCTTCTTAATTGTTGAGAAATAATGGTGCCTTGTTTTGGTGATAAGGGACTTACAGTGATCTTTGCTGAGAGCAGTTTCGAGTCAGTATTATTTACTTCTAAACTAACGATGGTGCAAGGGGATAGTGAGATGGCTCAGGAAGTAAAGCTACTTGCATCATGAAGCTGGAGACCTGAGTTTCATTCCCTGAACCCATGTACAAGTGGAGGAATAGAAGTGACTTCACAAGGTTGTCCTCTGGCGGCCATATTCACACTGTGACATGTGTGTTTCCACACATATGTCATTGATCCAGATACAAAATGCTAATATATTAATAATAAGATAACCATGGATACATATATTTTAAGCTGTCTCTTCAACTGGTATATTTGAAGGAAAATTAACATTATTGAGTGCCTGCTGGGTAAAGTGGATGTTTTATATTTATTATAAAATGCTTATTATACCACGAAGCAAATGTTTATTTTTAATGTGAGGAAACTGGAATTTTTTTCGTAATCATATTCTTAAAGATTTGAAGAAAGCAATCTGTTGAGACATGGCCCTCTTTCATCATAGGGTAGTTAAGTGTAGAGGCATTTCTTTAAATTACAGAGATAGGAATAAGTTAATAAATTATCATGTCAGGGTTAGAATTCACACGGATTCTGCGCAGTGCGAGCCACAGTCATACTCTCGAGCTAAGGGCAGCTGACACACCAGTGGGGAGCTGATTACATCGCCACGGGAAGTGAGCAGTGTGACTCTCCCAGAAACGTCCTCACATTCTGTTGCATCCTTCCCTAGCTTGGGCTTTTATTTAGCCCACTCTTGTTACCTCAGGCTTATTTTAATGACTATGATTTGTTGAATAGCTACACAGATTTCTAATCTCTAAAATCTATTTCTTCTTTTCATGTGTCCTCTCCTTCTTGTTCACTTTCTGGGCTCATTCATACAGCCAAAGGGATAGCAGTGTTAGGGCTTATTTATTTTTGTTGTGGTTGTTTTGCCAGACACAGAACAGAGAATTGAAAATAAAATTGAACAAGACATATAGGCAAAGAAGTCATAGTCAAACTAAGGAATACGCATCAAATGGTGATTTAGGGAGCCCGCAAGGTCACCCTCTGATTGGCAATTAGAGCTTCCTGTGGGAAGGGAGTGAGGCAACTTTACCTCAATTTGCCCAACGGTCACCAGCAGGGCAAAGTAGTATAAATGAGTCATAGTAGAGAAAAAGGGGAGGCCTCAGCATGTTCCTGTTTGGAGCTGTTGGCCACCATAAGGAGTATTCTGGGAAATGGGGCACTTATTGGCACTTGCAAAACATCATAATATTGACTTTCCACCCTCTCAATCTCATTTCTCCATCATTTCCTACAGCTGCATACTTTGTTCCCCCTAAGAAAGGAATAGTGCATCTGCTGATGTCTTAGTCTACAGAACCCAGACTGAGGCATTAGGGACCTGGTTTCTGCTTTATGGGTTACAATTTATTGATCTGAGATATTTGATTAGAGATTAGATTTGCAACCAAAAGAGTATTCATTAATTCAGCTTGAATTTGCAAAGGGAAATACAAGGGAGGCTTTTAGTATATATGTGTATTGTGGTAATGAGAGGTCAAGACTGAATATAAAATATGATAAAGTCATCTACATGCTGCTATAAACTGAAATTATGATAGGGATGGATTGTCTAGAAACAGGTGGTAGATTAATAGGATAGAGTTATGAGCAGCCCTGTGAAATGTCACAGGAAGCACTCTAATGGATTGGTTAGCAAAAAGCATTTCTATGAAACAACACATGTATTGCTTCAGATGGAAAAAATGAAACTCAGCAGCCAAGCAGCTGAGGTAGAATTACAAAAAGACAGAGACTATGGAAGGCAAGAAGTGGTAGCGGTTTATATACAACGCCATTGGTAATACTGTGAAATGCTACCGTTATATTAAGTAAAATCAAGACAAAAATGTCTGTTAGATTTTGGGCTGTGATGATAATTGATTGTTCTTCCAGGAAGGGTGATGAGATACTGTTTCCTTGAAGTAAGGAGTAAAGCAAGTGGAACACACATTAGACATTAGGAAAAGACATAGAAGTAAGAGGAAGTGTTGTGTGTGCTGATGTTAAATACCCAGTATGTAACTGTCTATGATGCTTTGCATCATTATGAAGCATGGGGGTGGGGTGGCTTGTCCTCTCTAGCCTGGGTAACATCTAGACCAATAGCATTGGTAATAACCAGTAGCCCTTAGATAAAATGAGAAAAGGCTTCAGAGAATAATTACAACCTTACATTTGTATAAAAATGTACATGATGTGTGTGTGTGTGTGTGTGTGTGTGTGTGTGTGTGTGTGTGTGTGTGGTATTAGAAAAAGAAAAACCAACCAACAAAGCAAACAATCAATCAAACAAAAAATATATAGGTATTCATTCAATTCTGAAAAATGAGCTAAGATTCCAGAAGACAAATGGGCACATATGTAGGTATGTTTTAGCAGCTTTGTTTGTAGAAGATTTATTGCTTTAAATTTTTAAAAAATTGTTGAACTTAAATGCAAGACTGTAATTATGATCTCAAGTATGCTTGTACAGATCCAAAGTGTGGGAAGCCATGCAGTCTGACAGCAGTAGGATAATTGCAAGCAGCATGCAGAATATAATTGTGGGTGTGAAGCCAAGAGCTAAATGAAGCAAGAACAAATAAAGAACAGGAGAAGGAAATTAACTTAAATGAATCAAGAACCTTGAAACGGCAGGAAGGTAGAAGGGTTTGGGCTCCTCAGCGGCAGTTTTTAGTGGAATCCTCTTGAGTTATTAATTGTGTTTGGAAATCACTGACTAAAATATTGATAAAGCAGCTTATTTCCTTGGACTGGAGTTCTGTATCTTTCTCAAACCATTCCTTGTGGTTAATATAGGAAGTAGCAAAAATATCACAGAATTATTGTAAAAGTAACAGTCTATGATTTAAATTATAAGTTAACAAATCTACACATCCACAATTAGTTCACAGAGTTGTAGTGAAAACTCAAACATATTATTATTCAATTTAAAAATATTATTACAAAATTAAAAACTACTCAATATCGGGTATACTATTTTCTCTTTTATTCACCCTCTTTTGTTGTGTGCACCAAGGACTGAAGTCCGTATCTTGCACTTGTTAGGCAAATACTCTACTACAATGAGTATTGCCTCCAATTTCTCATTTCTCCCCTCCCTTAGTCTCCTTTGCCATCTCTCACCTCACGCTACCTTTGCTCACTCCTTCCCCAACTCTAACCCCTTCTTTCTCTCTCCACCTCTCCCTTCATTTCTTTCATCCATTCTCTTTCTCTCCTTTCTCACCTCTCTTTTGTGTCCCCCTCTCTTTCTTCCTTCTTTCCTTTCTTTCTTTCCTTCCCTCCATCCTGTCTGTATTCTGTTCCAAATTCCAGATGGAACAGCTTAGAGTGGTATGTAGGTAAGCAAGGCTGGAAAGAATGACCAAGCAAAGCTCAAGTAGAGGGTTTTTCAGTCTATAGACACTTCCTCCTCATCACATTACTCTTGTAGAGCTATTGGCCCTGGGTTGACAAGTAACTTGCATTCAGTGGCTTTGAAAATTTTTGATGAAGTGGACATAGAAATAGTGAGGACCAACTGACAGTAAGTCTTCTACTCAGGTGGCTGGTCTTTGCCCTACACAGTAGGGTGCTTAATGCATCTTGAGTAAGGGGTTGCAGTTCTGTTGGGTCACCAGTCTGCAGCATATTTACCAATAAGCTAACAGGAAAAAGATTTATTTTCATGTTAACATCTAGGGAATATCACTGTGTCTGATACCTGGAGAGGAAGGGACCTATCAGCTGGTAGGCTGGGTGTGCACATAGGCTGAGAGTTGGACAAAACCTCACAGTGCCTCTGACCACCTTCATCCTCTCAACAAATTAATAGAAAACATGTAAGAAATGGTGAGGAAAGTATTTTTACTGGTGATCATTTCTGGTTTTTGAACAAAAGGTCTTATATTTTTATTTTGTACTAGGAGCCACAGATGACATAGCTAGTTATGGGCATGCATGGCAAAGTTCAAGCATGGTTTTATACTGATTATATTTTCTTGTTATTAGAACTCAAAGTACATAAAAAGGTTGCAAGGCATGGAAGAAAAACAGGTGATCAAGTTGAATGAAAAATCAGTGCGTGATACCAAGTGAGGAGGCAACTGTAACTGGACTACTGGGTAGTTTACCTTTTAGTAGCACTGATCAATAAAGTTGAAAACCCAATGGGAAATTCCCCTAGTAGATAATTAACAATGATCTGTCATACTTAGCTTGTGACTTCCCAGGGCAGGTTGTTCCTTCTGTAATAATTGTCCATCACAGGAAAGAGAGTGAGTGTCCTGTAGGTGGGAGTACCCAGCACTACAGACAAACAAACAAACAAACAAACATAAAAACAACAACAAACTCCCATACAAAACAAGCTAACAACAACACCAACAACAAAAAACCCTAAAAAACAAAAAAAATCCAAAATAAAAAACAAAACAAGAACCAGACTGCATAAATATAGGGTATACTCAAACAAATACATTACAATGTTTTGAAGGTAGAGAAAAGAATTATCATTTCCTTTGGCTAGTGACACTTTTGATTTTGTAAAGCCATCATTAAAGTGAATTTTCACATTTCCTGTGTCAAAGAATTACAAAAATGAGACACCAATTGATGCTGGTTTGCAATATTGATTAGACTTACAGACTGGCACACTGTAAAATCCTTAAAGCCTTTTAACTTATTTATTTCATTGAAAAATAGTGGTTGTAGTAGGTCCCTTGAAGGGGAAGAAATTATGTTAGATTCTTTAGATTGTTGCCCAACACAAATGCAGAACGATTGCTTTTAAATTCCAGTAAGAGCTGAGTATTCCCAGAGGGTTGACAGTTTTGTTTACCTTTTTGAGGAAAAGAGACGTCCCTTTACCCTTGGCTTGCCCTCAACTTATTTGTACACTGATTGTATTTCTCTCCATCTTCTTGTCCTATGAATGGCTGTGTAATCTTATTTTTATCTAATGATCATTTAAATAATTTTGTTTATGGGAATTAAGTTCTTTCTTTAAACATTTCGTGTTCATTTAAAAACAATTTATGTTTTAGACTGTGATAAAACATGAGCACTTATAATATTTTAAGGCCATATAAACAACAAATTGTTAAAATACTAAATTTAAGTATAAATAAAATTTTATATTGTTATGTTAACTCTAAAGAGCACAGGAGATGCCAAATTTTCTATTCTAAGAAAATAAAAAAATAAAAAATAAAAAAAAAAGAAAGAAAATTAGACAACAATTTAAAAAGTGCTATTTGAATAAGATGTTGAATAAATATCAACAGAGACACACATTAATTTCAACAGTGTTAATAAAGACAAAAGGGACTTGTTCCTAAATGGTCCTAAAAGGACTGTTCTTAAATGGTTCCTCAATATCATTCTATACTCTTAAACTCTTAATAGTGGGGAGATAAAAGTAACTTTAAATATATTCTTGCTATTTTTACTTTGAGAAATGTATGCTGAAAATACATACATTATTTGAGTTTATGTCCTCTATATACAGTTGACAAAATTTTGGTAGGAAAAGAATAAACAAAAACATTTGATCAGAAGAAAGAAAGAGGAGAAAAGTACTGCCAAGGTGCCTGAAGACAAGTTGCCTACTTCAGGAATTCCCCTCTGACTCCTAAATTCTGAAAGCTAAGTATCAAGACTTTAATGGAGTAATCATTTTCATTCTTACAAGATAAAGTATTACAACCCACCAGGGGTGCTTTTAACGACTGCCTGATATACTTTATGAAGCAAATCCTCTAATCGCTCTCAAACGGTCTTGATGAAATAAAACAACCCGCCGAGTCCACTTTGAGACTAGCAGTATATATTTTTTTAATTAAAAATGTCTTGTGGAGTGAGATTATTATGAATCTCCTTGTCAATTAAAATGTACAAATACTGCCTTATTAGGTTATGAATGCCTTTAATATCCCACAGGCCACTGATATATTAGAATCCATAGATTGCAGTATGAACCTTTGACTTTCCAGTTTAATAACAGGACTCCCAGAACATGCCTTTGAGTGACTGACAGCTCCCCGGAGTGAGAGGCTATATCAGTAAAATCCATGTAGATCAAATCCTTGGGACCTATTGCTTTCTTGCCTGCAGATTCTGTTTTTCTACCCCACACTGTATGGCTGTGATTTCTTTCATATCAGTAAACACTGGGAAAGGGTGTACAACATTTAAATGTGTGTTTATGTATTTAAGTTTGGCTGAGTAGACTTCAGGAGCTTCTCAAAATGCTCCATCACTGTGACCCTTTGGAGTACTTCCACAGGGGTTTTCTTTATTTTATTATTTTTTAGGTATACATTTATATTATTACACATATATACAGTTAACTACCTATAGCAAGAAGATCAGGAATTATATAAATGTTACATTCTTAGTGTTTGGCTATTTGTATTTGGCATCCTTGAAGAGAACATCTTTCCTATCTTGGTGCATCTAAAATTCTGAATGTAAATCAATATCTATCATATCTCATCTTTATCAACTTTAAACATCTATCTAGACCTGAAAACATATTAACCTCTAAACAACTAAGCTTAATTGTAAAACTAAACTATCTGGTCTTTAACACCATCAGAAGCTTGAGAAGGAATAAAATTAATTATCTGAGTAGACAGGAAGTGCAGGTAAGCAGCTTCCACAATGAGAAAATGACAGGGACAGTTTGATGCCTTAACAGTCACCCAAATCTCTCTATAACGTTGGAGTATCACCTCCAGCCTTCTGCCCCAATATATCTGACAAACATTGGCACCACTGGCACTTGGGGCCAGAAAGATTTTGTAGCAAGAGCTGTCCTGTGTACTATAAAGCATCCCCTCTGCCTGCCCCCCAAAAGAAAAAAAAGTCTCCATATATGACCAGATGTCATCAGACATGATGAAATGTCTCCTAGTGGAATTCAAACATCTCAGTAGTACTGACATTATATAGAGTAAGAAATTTTATTCTATTTTTACTACACCTGGTGACACACATATTCCAGTATGCAGTATTTACCTTCAAAATAGTAAATGGGCAAATTTTTATTATTTTCTGCCTTAGCATGGAAGAAAAGGTACATATGGTCTCATGACCTGCATAGGCAAGCACTGAAATAGTCAACTGTGAGGTAATAGTTCCATCAGTTAAACAAATGTGATGTTGAAATGGATAGTACCCTGAACTTATGCGGGGCTGTGGAGCCCATCTCATGGGGTTTTGAGGATAAATACGATTTATATAAAAGTGCTCTGCAAACGCTATGCACAACTGAAACACAGGCAGAGTTATTAAGACACTATGGATAATTCATAGGGTAGGGAACATTATCCTCCTTCAGTAATTAGTAATGGCAATTTGAAGTGAAATATTCCTATTTTGAATTCACAAGCAAATTTATTTATCTGCTCCTTTAAAGTTCCACCTGGGCTATGTTCTCTGATGCTATTTTTATTATCAAAGCATCACTCCTACGTAACTTACAATGAGCAAAATCACACATTGGTGGTATATGACTAAACACATTAGGACCATGAGAGTCAGTTTTGGGGAGCCTTGTCTGAAACACAGCGCTGTAGAGCACTATGGCAGCTAGTGCTTTAGGGGAGCACTTCTCAGGCACAGTCATAGGGGAGGGGAGTGAGGGGAAAATGGGAGGGAGGGAAGAATGGGAGGATACAAGGGATGGGATAACCATTGAGATGTAACAAGAATAAATTAATATAAAAAATAACAATAATAAATAAGTTTTTAATTAATGATATCTTTGTCATCTGAATACTATGCCATTTTCTTTTGATAATTTTTGAGTTGCTAATCATGTGTGATTAAAAATAAATGATTCAATCTAAAAAATAAAAATAAAAAATGACTATAAGTTATTGTGTTAGCTGAAAAGGATTAATGACGGGTTTCCAGTCTGGCTGGATATCAAAATGACCTGAAGGTTTCTGAACTTTGGCTGTTGGAATATAGGTCCAGCTGTGCCTGTGACATTCCCAGAGCCTCCATGGAACTTGGCACTCGTGGTGGATTCTGGCATGCTCACATGCTGACAACAGGTTTCAACTTCCGGGTGAGTCATATAGCTTCTATTTCACGATTCCTTGAAGCCTTTTATCTTGACTAAGAACTCTTGCAGGTCCTACACAGACTTTGTGACTTCTCACAGTATTTACAGAATTTAAAATCAAGCCTAAGAAAATGATACTAGAGAGCTAACCCTGTAAGCCCACACAAAACATGTTGTTTAACATTTACAAAAAAACTGATTTAAAAAACCTTCCTGCTAGCCTTGGTGGCACACACCTTTATTCCCAATACCCTGGAGGCAGAAACAGGCAGATATCTTCGAATTCAAGGCCAGCCTGGTCTATATAGCCAGTTCTAGTACAGCCAGGCATACAAAGAGAAATCCCCATCTGAATATAACCAGTCCCACTAGCCATTGTAAGCAAAAAACTCCAAACCTTTACTTCCAAAGTTTCTCTCGATATTGCCCAATCCCATTAATACAATAAACACCATCTTCTTACATGACTTATGGCTAGGAAATCTCCTGACATTTTTTTCTGACTCCAGAAATAGGCATGAATGCCAATCACTGTGCACAATGATAAAGACATGTACTGAATAATGGCGATTCAATGGCAGGATTTTCATATAATCAGTGGGATCAGAATACATCACTGTTGAAGAGTTCTTACATATTGGCATTATTTTACAGATAAAAACATTTGATTTGGTGATATGTATTTATTGTATTGTTTAAGATTATGTTAAAAATGCAAACTATTGACACCAGAAAAAATAAATAAGGAAGATAAGAAAAATGTATTATAGATGAAAGATGTGAGGTGTATTCGTGGAAATAAAGAAAAAGCACATATAGATAAGAAGAAACTATAGGGGTGAACGGGGATTGATGCCCTTCAAATGCACACTGGTGTCTGAAGTCCCAGAAACAGAATGTGACCTTATTTGGAAGAAGTCCTGTTGAACTTGTGAGCAGTTAACATGAGGTCGTACTGGAGCAGAATGTACCCATAACCCAACGACTTGGTATTCTCATAAAAGAGGGAATGTCTCCACTGATGCGCATTCCAGAGAATATCACACTCTAAGACAGTGAGTGAGTGAGGGATTCAGCAGGAGCCATGGAGGGTCAGATTTCTAGGGGAGAGACATGGAATGGGTTTGCCTGATAGCTCTCAGCGGAAGCAAGACTGATGATGTGTGGCTTTCTGATGTCCAGCCTCCATTGACTGTGAAATCATGTAGTTCTGGCATTTAAACCACACAGTGTGGCGCTGTTATAACAGTCCTAACAAGCAGGTGCTGTGGACTTTAGACAAATGCTTGTGTGGCATCCAGGACATATGAGGCAGATATAAGATTGAGCAGGTGCTAGTGCTCCTCCCAGACTGAGGAGGTTCTGGGGCTCCACCCTCTCTCCCTATATCTCACTGTTTAAGATTGACTAAAGAAGTTGTGGGGCAACTGGCCAAAGTGCAGAGGACAAGAGATGGTTGTGTGCTCTGCTACAAAAGAGGCATTTATGACTTACTCTTCTTTCAAAAGGTCAGGGGTCATTGTGTGAGCAAGGGCAGAAAGATTATTAAAGCCAGAGGTAGTGACTATCTGCAATGAAACAGTATTTGCTGACTACTACAGGGCTGCTGCACACTGAATTCACAGCATCTGCGACTACATACATAAGACTCACACAAGATCAAGTCCACCGTGAAATCTCAGTGTGTTTAGGGAGGGGCTCACAAAGTTCCACCCCTAGCGGGAGGGTCAGTTTTCTTCAAGCAAGTGGCCTCCAAGACCCATGCCACTAGATGGTCTTACATCTATGCACGGACAGGCCCGGCACTACTTGGATTCACTGAGTTTAAAAATAAAGGCCATATGCAAGTTGAAGTGTAAAAGGATAAAGGAAGAGCTGGAGGAAAAAGATAGTGTGTGAACTTGATCAAAATGTACTACATTTGTGTATGAAATTCTCAAACCAAGAAATAAAAGGAAAGAAAAATTCAAGTGAGTCCATGGTAAGTGCAAACAGAACATTATTTGGTTGGTGATGGGCAGTGGTATTGAGAAGCAGTAGGGAGGTATAAAAAGGTTTCCATGGAGACTTAGGGTCTGATGGATATGGCTTGATATTGAGGATAGTTTCGTCAATGTATATAAGTTGTGCAAAGTGTTAATTACTAATCAGTACTATGGTTTCTTAAAATCATGGAATTTAAACATTTCAATTTGGTCCTTGTTGTGGTGTGAGTCTTATTTGTCCTTCACAGGCTCAGATTGTGAGCATCTTGGAGTCTTCAGCCTATAGCATTATGCATACCCTAGGTTCTAGCCTATTCTTTCTGCTTCCTGGGTCATTGCCATACATGCTGTCTTCCACCACTTTCTACCATGCTCCTGCCTCCACAGAACAAGACACTTGACCATGCTTTTCCCACTGTGATTGACTGACCTGCCTTGGAAACTAGGAAACAGAATAAAAACTCTGTTAGGTTGTTTCTGACAAATATTTAGCCTCACAGACACGAAATGTAAACAATGCCGTCTGTGAGCACTTCGGTTCCAAGGCATCTACACTGGCGAGTCTGGCCTTGTTGCTAGAGGCTTCGCATCACTTTGTGTGGTTTCAGACACAGAAGGCCTTTGGAAGCTCAAGTCTAGATAGCTCTTAACAGATCCCTCTGAAAGCAGCAGTTTCTTTACGTTACTCAAATGTGTTCCACTAGAAAACACAGATCTAAGTTCTTCTAAAGGCGTTTCCTTTGGAAATGTAGACACCATCCACTTAGCGTAAGAAAGTGTTGATTGTGCTGATAACGTAATCAGCATTTCACGCGTAGTCATCTTTCTTTGCAGGCTATGATTTTATTTAATATGCAATTGAGCCGGGGCTGAGAATTTTGATTTACAAATCAATACAAAGTCTGTTTAGTCATAGTGCATGGTAGTAAAATAATGTGTTAGCAAACTTGATTTTTATCTTTATTACAGCATTTAAAAAAAATCTTAAAATAGAAACACAAAGAAGCCCCGAAGTCCTTAAAAGGAATCTGTGAAGTGGTGTGCCTTTGCATACGTGAAGAAAGGAAAGCCTCTGCATGGACGGGATGGGGAGCTCAGGGCCCCTGACGCTGCTGAGCTAGATTTGAAGGCTAGCTGTTTATTCCACCTGCACAAACCCTCCGGGGTTTTAGCTGGTGTTCACTTCAGTCTTTTCCTTTTAACTGCTTTCAGATGCCAGGAAGGCTATCATTTGCTGGCGTGCTTACTATTTTCAATTGGGACTCTGTTGAGGCAGGGGTCAAACTAACTCAAAGCTTTCCATCCTAGCAATTTACCTTTCTGCTGTTTATTTCTGTTTCTCTAAGTAGGAATTTAACATTCAAACACAGTATTTCGGAAAGGCGTAATGGAACCCAGCGTCCCGATGGCTGATGAGACTGAGACTGCTTAACTAGCACAAGACTGAGCCTATCCATTCCCAGTGATAAACAGCTCACCATTGCAAAAATAAAGCAGCAATTGATCCATCCATTATTATTGTTTGGGCTTCAAGATATTGATACTTATGAGTTTAGAGCCCAGGCATTTCCACAAGTAAATTTGCAAATCAACAGGTAGCATTTAAGCCTGTGAAACTCTGGTACTTGCCACAGCTAAGGGGAGATAGGCCTTAAGCCTATTGTCCCAAGATCTCTATCATTGAATGAAAGTCATAGGAACAGCTACCTACCAGAATGTTATCAAGTTTAATGAGCAACACATGGAAAATTCTTAGTACCACGTCAAGCATACTAAAAGTGTTTTATGCTATGCCTGCTAGTTGCTAATTTTCACTTTCTTATAATCAATAGTATTTATTTTTTATGTGAGGAAACCTGGGTCAGAAAAAGTCAGACATTGGTTTCTGTGAAGAGGTTCTTAACAATCTAGATAGGGAGAAAAACCATATAAAACAGTTTCACAGCACTAAGATGAAGAGACACAGAGGGTAGATACGTTGTCAGGACAGAAGAGAAGTACTCACCTTAACTAAAGTCAGGAAGACCTTCCTACTCAGTCATGAAAACCCAGAAGAACGTCATCAGGAGATCTAAAGGAGCCAGCTTGAGCAATAGGAAAGAGCCATGTAACTAGTTGCCATATGCAAGTGACCCGAAATGGCTGAATTCCAGAGTAAGTGTTGTGCTTTGAACTGGACCCATTCTCCAAATGCCTGTGATAAAGGTTTCAGTGCCAGTTGATTGGCCATTTGGGAAGTGATTACATCACAGGGACTCTGATTTCCTCAGTGCACTAATCTACTGATGGATTTATAATTTGATGCCATTATTGAGAAACGATGGGAACCAGAAGTTAATGAGAAGATTCTGTGACTATGCATTGATGTAAGCATTTTTCTCATGAGAAATCCAGGGCATCTAAAGGTCTAAGAATAAGAGTGATACCCTGAGTGCCATTAAAAAAGCTCATCATACCCTGCGCTATTTACTTGAGAAGGCATGTAAAACATTTATGATTCAGCACAGGAAAAAATGTTTCATCCTAAGAAGAGCTGTCATTAGTGGATGGTTGTGTTGGTGCTAAGCTCCTTTGTGAATCACGGTCCTTTTTTACGTAGCTTCTGTTTTGTCCTTAAGAAGTAGTGACTCACTTTGTCTCAAGGTTATTTAAGTTGCTCTTAGTTTTGTCTATGACTTTCTCATTTTTATCTTGGTGTATGTAGAACTCAATTTAGTCTACCCACCCCCTTTAAAATAAATACACAGTAACTTAAATTCAACATATTTCAGAGATACTTATTATTTATGACATGCTGAAAGGAGTAGTATACAATGAAATATAAACATTTAAACCATTAGTTTCAAGTAAATTAAATGTCTCTTTCCTATAGCACCCTGTCTATCTACCTCATAAACAGTTCGGTCCAGTTAAGCCCAGAAGGGTTAATGATCCCTTGATCATCTGGGCTTAGGTTTTACAGAGGTTGGTAAGTGAAAATGCCCTTTCTTTCTCTAGTTCTTACTGTTTAGAGTTTGAGATATGCTGGAGAGGACTAGGATGCAAGGATTAGCCACACTAGCTGGTTTCTATTTCCTAGTCTCAGCTTCCACCTCCATCTTGCTGTATGTTCATCTTCTGTTAGGCTTTGCTAATACTTCATTGGTATGTAGCTGTGACTCTTGAAAAACATCCCACTCTGGTGTAGCCATGCCTTCCTCTGGCCTCTGTACAGTCTCTGATTGGGTAATACACTTTGTTTCTTGCATATTTGCAATTTTCATGGTTTACTCACAGGACGCTCTGTCTCCTAGAACTCATGGAAATATAACCAGTACCAGCCTTGTGTTCATATATATCTGTAAATGGAAGGGAGAGCTGATGGGCTCCCAACAGCATTATCACTGCTGTTGGCTGTGCTCACCACGACAGTAGAATGATGAACAAAGGAAGTTTGCAGTGTGTGGAACAACCAGCCAGAATGCAAGAACGCCCTTCTCTGTTTGCAGTGACTGGCTTTGCTGCAGATGCTTGTCTCAGAACAGGCTGTCAGTTGGAGTTTGAAGAGAAATGATCCCATAGCTATTGTACTTTGTATGTGGCACCATATTCAGGTCTCAGCTGCCTCCTTTCTCCTCAAAGTCCATGTGTGGTTCTTTTGTTTAATTCTTATACATTGGTAG